>NW_004955419.1:5968399-6120194 GCF_000276665.1 Chinchilla lanigera
CCCGCGCCGTCCCTGTCCAGGCCCAGGCCGGCGCCAGCGCCCACGCGGGAGCTCGGCCAGCACGGGAAGCCCAGGGGCAAAGGACGAGGCTGCACGCGGAGCACGGGCCGCGGTCCCGACGAGCCGCGGCCGGTCACCGTGGACAGCTCCAAGGCTAGGACCTCGCTGGAAGCCCTGAAGATCAGCATCCGCCAGCTCAAGTGGAAGGAGGTGAGGCCCGGCCCCGCCGCGGGGCGCAGGGGGGTGGACAGAACAACCAGGTCGGCGGGCCGGGGCTGCTGCAGACTGCTCATCAAGGCCTAGCCCCAGAATCACTTCTAGGTCAAGTTAGCCTCCCGTAGCTGCGCTACAGTTCTGTGCGTTTCAGCCGCCGGCACTGGCTTCTCATAATGTAGAATCTGCAGCATGCAGACCGCTTTATACGTCTGTCTGTCTTCTCTACCAGCTTTGAGTCCCCGGAGCCAGAATCGCTCTCCTTCACCTCTTTATTTAAGTTACATTTGTTTAGCATTTACTGCGTGGTTCTTGGGAAGGATAACAGTTCGTACTTGGGAGGCAGGCAGACCAAGGGTCTCATTCTGCCCTGCTGTTGAACTGCAAAACTTTGAGTAAGTTGCTTTTCTCTTTAGCCCATTAGCCTCTCTGAAAGTGAGGTCAGCTACATCTGTCTCACTGCTTTGTCAGTATTAAAAAACCTACTGCCGAGTGTTGTATAGTGCAAATAGTCAATAAATGATAACTTTTTTTTTTTTTTTTTTGGTTTTACTACACTCTTTCTCTTCCTCCACCACCACCTTCATCATTATCATCAGCTCAGGCACTGTGTTTTATGATTCAGGGGTGGACATATAGCAAGTGCCAATAAATGGTGCATGGCAGGACAAATAAAGAGATGAGTTACTCATCCTTGAACCATTTAAAACCGTTTGGGGTCTGGAGTGAAGCGCTCATGACTTCCAGAGGTTTGTGTTGCAGTGGGCTAAGTGGTAAAGCTGTTTGACTCTGGCATCTGAGGCTGTTTAATGTACTTTGGGGAGTGTCAAGATTCCATTTTATGGTCGTCTGTGCTGGAGACCCAGAGGTTTGGCTGAGGTTAATAGGGATTAAAGCAGGCAACACGAGGACTCAGCCCTGTGCCTTGGCTGTGGTAGATGTTAACAGTTTTACAAAGTTGGAACCTGCAGAGAGATGGCCCTAGAAAGGACTGATATTAATGTCCCGGTAGGAAAGAGTCATTTGGTTTGGAAGGAAATCGAGAATCAGGCTGGGGGAACTTCTAGATGGGTAAGGGTTAGCTGGTGGGGAAGTCTGATTGCAGGTATCAGGACCCTCAACCTCAGGGTGTGAGATTTAGGGGAGGACTTTAATGCCTAGGGAATCTGGGGGTTGGGGAGCAAGGGAAGGCTCCTAGTTCTAGAGTTTCTGGGTTTCTAGACAAGGTCTCAGGCCCAGAGATATGAGGCCAGAAAGGTGAAACTGAACTGGCCAGTGGCAAGGTTCTAGTGAGAATCCAGGCACAGAAACCTGGCCACAGGAGTCAGGCCAGGCAGATTGACCACAGGACGATCTGCTCTTAACTTGGCCCCTGTTGAACTGCTCATCCAACTCTGTCCAGGGTGAACAGGTCCCCCGAACTAGGTGCCCACAGATGTATCAGAAAAGTAAGAAAAAAACAAAAACAAAAAAACCCAAAACCCGGGAACAAGGCCCAACAACCCCCAAGAACGAACCCCGAATAACAACCTCCAGAAACCTTTAATCAAAAACAAAAAAGGAAGCAACAAAAGAAACAAAAGAAAACAAACGGTTTTAGCAAGGACAATACAACTCAGTTATCATAGGAATGCGACCTGACCAGTAAGCCATCATGTTATCTTCCTTCGTGCATATCTCAGCAAAGCACCTGGTATTGACCCGGGGTCTTACAATGCTTATGCTAGACTTCCTCCAGAACCCAACAATCATGGCTTGGTCAGGCCTCAGGCGATACACAAAAGAGTAGCTAAGGAATGTCCTTCTCCACAAGGCCTGTGAAAGACAAGATACAAGAGGTGGGCTAAATCTTGTTCATTAGGCCAGATGGGCTCAGCCAACCCAGCCCAGATTCCTTTATTCACTCTGTAAATGTCCACCGTGGTGGTGCCAAGATTTCTACCAGGCCCTGGGAATCACACTTAAATTGTAACTCTTGCCTTGAAGGACCTTGTAGTTCACTAGAGAATAAAACACAAAGAAATAATTGCAGTCATCACAGGGCCAATACTGCTGCTTCTAGAAATACTGGTCTTCCAGTTACTTGCACTGCATACTCCTCTGTCATGTCTTCAGATCTCCGATCAAACGCCACCTCCCTGCAGAGGCCTTCTGAGATGATGCCCCGCTAGTCTCCAGCCCTTACTCTTGTTCATTTTTGTATAGCACTAAACTACCTGACATTATATTATGTATTTGTTTATTGTCTCTTCCCCTTACCAGAATGTAAGCTCCTTGAGGGCAGGGGCTTTGTTTTGTTTACTGCTGTATTTGAAAGTGCTTGGCATGTGGAAGTCGCTCAATAAATATTTGTTGGATGGATGAATACATTTTATGTGATGAGTGTTTCTCTTTCCATATGTGAAGGTGTTGGTGCTGTGGGAGGCTTGGAGGCACTTCCGGAAGGGCTTTTTGGACGAGGTAAACTCCAGTTGAGTCCTGAATGCGAAAAACAGGCTGGAGTTATTTAGAGGCCATGGACTTTGGGTCCCTGGTAGAAGGAGCGGCGTGGGCAAAGCGGAGGTACATGCAGGGCTTTGCATGAAGGTCAGTCTGGCTGGATAGCAGAGTGGGAGGTAGGATGATAAGAGATGAGGCTGCAGGAGTAAATGGATCAGATTATGTGCCACTCTATGGGATTTGGACTTTTTCTTGGAAAAGAGCCTGTGTGAGCATTGCAGAATTTTAAGGGTCTTCCATCTATAGCTGTACTACTTTGAGCAAGACAGCTAAACAGAATGCTTCTGGGCTTAGCTTATCCATACAGTGAGGGTGAGTAGAACTAGTTCATTGGTTTCCGGTCTTTTTAGTGGTACAGCCATGTAATGGCAGTGATAACCTACATGAGACCCTTGCACCAGTGAGCCCAGTGGGATGGGCAGTTTTCAGGGTCCAACGTGTGACTGCCTCCACAACCCCTGGTCTGCCACATTCTCCACTCTGAAAGCATATTCATGTGTGTTTGGAGATGCTCATTCTGGGATATTTGAACATAATTCACTCATAGCAGTAAGACTTTCCTGTTAGGTGTGTGGTTATTTACTTAACATCACTCTGCCCCATTAGTCTGTGCAGTCCAGAAGGTAGGGGTGGTGCCTGACATGCCCAGCATATTATATAGGTGCTCAACATTCATCAAATAAGTGACGGAATACTTGCAACAGAGCTTGTGGGTCACCCTGCTGCTGTAGAGTATGGAGTCTGAAAAGTACTCAACTAAACTTTAAAGTTCCTTCCTATTTTAGGCTATTATAATATTCTAAAAAATTAATTTCATGATAAGTAACATATGTATGAAACTGGTACTAGAAGAAGTGTAAACACACAATCTCGCTAGGGATTACTTTCCCTGATTTGTTATGGGAGTGATGTTGGATAAGATCACCTCTAACTTCTAGCACTGATGTTCTTGGAGCAAGAACTTTTACTAGGGAGTGGAGCCAAAGGTACTGAGCAAGAGCGAGTCCTCAGTTTCTCCATGTGTTATGACGGCCATGTTGGACAAGATCGTCTCTAACTTGGAGCAAGATCTTCCACTTGGGGCTGGGACAAAAGGCACTGAGCAGTAGTGTCTTGCATGTCGGGTTGTGCTGCTGCTGTGGATTTTGCCAGTCCTGGCTGGCTGGATTTTTTTCTTTTGTGCTGGGAGTTGAACTTGTGACCTCACGCTTGCCAGGCAGGCATGGCAGGCTAGCTTTGACAGAGGTGGGTAGGTAGTCCAGGTAGGAAATAAAGTCGCAAACACCAACCAGAGGCAAGCTCCATCTCCTTTTATGGGTACATAGCGAGACTATACAACATGGTCCATTTTTAATGAGGACTCTAAGCCAGCCCACAAATTCAGAAGTTTGTTTGGCTACTGAGTATACAGTCTCCCTCTTTTTTCACTTTTTTAAGTTTCACATATTTAACCAATAGGATAACTACAGTTGTGAACCCTTCATAATTCTTACCCTGTATCAGGTGTGTTTTTCAGCACTTTATACATACATAATTTATTTTTGATTCTCCAGACAACCCAATAAAATGCCTTATTATGCCCATTTCACAGATGAGAAAATTGAAGTACACAGATCTTATTCAAGGTCATCCAGCTAGTGAGGGCCAGAGCCAGCCTTTGAAGTAGGGAATCCGTATTGGACCAGTCTTCAGTTCTGTGCTCTTCCCATCGTTCCCCGCTGACTCTGTGGGCAGAGCCCAGGCGAGGGGCTGCAGCTAGAGATAGGAACAGGATGCATTCCCTGCTCCCCAAGGGCTCCCGGGGTAGAGGGACAGACCTGCAAATGGAAAATTACAGTCTTGTCTGGGAGCTTAGTGGGCAAAGGCATTCCATACGGAGCAGGAACAAAGACAGGGCGTGTGGGCCAGGTTCTAGCAGGTTTGGGATGCTGGCAGCTGAGGGAGCATGCGGAGGTTGAGAGAATAAAAGAAGGAGCCAGGTCATAGAGTATGTTGAATGCCATGCCAAGCAGCTTGCGCTGCTTCCTGTGTTTGCTCACAGATTGCTTGCCATATATAGACCCAGCTTTCCTTACCTAGTCTCCTTCTGTCTCCCGCCAACTCTCTGACAATTTAGTTTTCGGTCCTATCCATTCTAGGCAGGTCTAATTCAACAGTATCTATGATATCAAGTCTGTTTCCCAAAGGGAGAATTAGCAGATGGTAGCTCTGTAAACTTGTAGATAAGAATACAGTTATTCTCCAGTAGCAAAGTCATGTGTACAAAGTCACTGCTAGAGTTGCAGCAATAAAGGGGATGTTTCCTGGTTCAGAGTAGAGGCTCCATATTTGTGCAGTTGGATGGCCCTCTTCTAGTCATGTGGATTTCTCTCCCCAGCCCCTGCATATTCTCTTGCAATTTTTGCTACCCTCATTAGAGAAAACCTCGGAGAAAAGACACCATGGAGAATAGATGCCACTATTGTTGTGAGCCGCCCTCCTTGGAGATGTAGGTTGTGTATGTGTGCACAGCGGTGCCATGGACACCAGCTAACATGAATGAGGGCTCTGAAAAATTTGATAGTGGGATCTTTGTTAGTGCATTTGCATAAGCTCCTGTCCTGAGCTCTTTTACAGTATACACTCTTTGTTTGGGAGACTGCAAGTCACATGTTCTTTTCTTATTTATCCAGCTTTTCTTTAGAACATGCACATTTACTGTAATGTATAATATTAGCTACTGTTTATTAAAAATCTGACCTGAGTCCAGCACATGCCTATAATCCCAGCACTCTGGGATACTGAGGCAGGAGGTTTGCTAATTCAAGACCAGCCTGGTCAATTTAGCAACTTATACCTTGTCTCAACAAAAAAAACAAAACAAAAGGCTGGAGGTGTAGCTCAGTGCAAAAACCCTGCCTTCAATCTCCAGTACTAAAAAAGAAAAAAACCCATATGTGCTAGACATTGTACTGTTTATGCTCATTAAAAACTGTATTGAGCATTTAATATGAATTATTTCATCGTCACAACCACCCTCTGAGTCAGACCCTATTTCCAGATGAAGAAACTGAGGCTAGAAAGAGGTTGGTACAGGGCCAGTCCAAGGCCACACAGGTGACAAGTGGTAGAGCTGTCTGGGCCCCACGCTTCTAGCCAGCATACAATCCTATACCATCTTCATTGCCCCACCCATGCTGTGAGGAGGTATTCCATCTTCCTCAGCATCATCCTTCTCTTCTCCCACAGGTAACAACTGAAGAAACGGAGGCAGGCCCAGCAAATAAACAAGAGACAGGGTTCAGACAGCAGTGTATTTTGTTCCAAAACTCTATTTAAAGTATACTTTATAATTCTCCACGGCTTAGCCTTCATCTGACCCATAACTCTCAAATGACAGTGGAGTCACGCAGAACGAGCAGAGCAATATCGCAAAACAGGACTTAAATAAAACACATTGAAATGTATCCTGCCTGGCAGGGTGAGCATTTGGTGCCTGTGTCTTCCAGGTCCCGTTTGCTACTGTGCAGAAGGGACTTCTGTGCCACTGGAGAAGCCGAGTTGCATTGCCCCTCGATGGAATGTGAGCCTGAGATTTGAGTCACTGTCTCAGATTCCTTCTGGAAGAAGGCAGAGTATACTGCCATAAGATGAAAGGTTGGGTGGGTGGGTGGGGCTCTAACCTCCCCTACCCTTCTAGTTTTAAAGATAGTCATCACAATTTATGCCCTAGTTTTTGAAAAGAGCGTTGTGTTTAAGAATGGTTTATTCCCTACTCCTTCAAATATTCTCCCTCAGTGGGCATGTTATTTTAACATCTAATCCACTAGAATTTTTCCTTTGCATGTTGAACTTGTCATAACATAAAAATCAAAATTCACCACCACTGTTATTAGAACAGTATGTATAAAAGTTTCATGAATCCACGCTAAGCTCTTAAACAGTTCTTTAAAGAGACAGTAAATTCCAGGGTTCATATTCAAAGTCTACACTACAAATTAATTATTTTAGCAGGTGTGGTAGCTGCTAGAGCTATTTTCCATGTTGTAAACACCATGTATTGTGCCTCAATTTTGGTAAAATCTTAGAGACTTGTTTTGTATCGGCTGACTTTTGAATGCAAAAATTCACTCATACCTCTTATTTTCCTTTAAAATCTATTCCTTGGAAAGAACGTATTGTAAAAGTAATTGGCCATTTTAAGTGTCGAATCCTGGAGTTGGTGTGGGCTTTGAAATCAAGCTGCTAACAGGTTAAAATGCTTGCCACTAAGTGCTGTGTTCCTAGACTGATTTAATACAGAATTTCCCAGAGCCTCAGTTTCTTGATTAGTGACAGTGACACCTTGCAGAATTATTCTGAGGTTATGTGAAGAATGTATGCATACAAACATTGCCTTCACCCACACACCATTGGTGTTCAGTCAATGTTAATTCTTCTCCTATTGGGTAGGTGCAGACATTGGTTATTTGATCTATTTTAACTGGAAGAAAAAATTATCAGAGACTTAAATTTGCGTAGATAGGTTACTTGTTAATCTGAACAGATAAGAACAGTTTATTTTGACTCATTTAACAAATATTTTGTGATCTACTTATGCCAGGGTAGAGTTGGGCTCTATACAGCAGATAACATCCCTTTATTTTTGTTTTGTTCTGTCTTTTTGGCAGTTCTGGGATTGAATCCAGAATCTTACCACTAAGCTACATTCCCAGTCCCATAGCAGCAAAACAAAATACACATAAGGAACAGTTACATTTGGGGTAAACATCAACTTGATGTGGCCTAGTAGTAAACATTTTATTTTTTTTTGTACCAGGAATCGAACTCAGCACCTTGCGCTTACCAGACAGGTGCTCGTGCCGCTGAGCTATATCCCCAGCCCTAAACATTTTAAAATTATGCTAATTTAAAGTTTCTTCTTTTAAAATCAATTAAGCTTTTAAAGTTCCAGGAGTCTAACTGGATTTTTAAAGCCTCCATTTTGGACTTGATGCCCATCTAGTGCTTTTGTGTATCACGTTCACACATCACCACTGGAAACTCATTTACTTATTTAAACGTTAAGTGACATCTGTGTCTTGACTTTGGGTTCACAAAGCAAATAAGGTGGCTACTTCACAAGGCAGAATTTAGATTGCAGTACATGAAATGGAGGAGATGTGAATTTCCTGAGCTGATTTATTTGCTTCTTATTTTCAGCACTCTCCCAGAACATGGAAAATGTGCATTTGAGTCTTGGGCTGTGAGGCATAGTGTCCCAAAGCCCTGGGTTTGATCCCAGAACTGAGAACAAACAAACAAACAAGCCAGCAAACAGACCAAGGGGTGGGAATGAACTATTTGCTAGGATTATTCTGAGGTTTAAATCGTAAAAAATTTTGAAGTGCCTGGCACTTGGGTAAGAATATATTTTGGTTTTCCCTCTGATGAAGTCCTGACACCTCAATTATCTTTTATAGCAGAATGTTGATAGTGTGAACAGGCAATTAACCTTGCTATTCCTTAGTTAGTTTTGAACCCCCTTTTCCTGTGAATGCTGCTCTGAAGCTGAGTCATGTCCCGAGATCCCTCCACAAAATCGTTGTCTTGCTGGAGAGAACAACGATCACGTTCCTCTGGTCCAGATGGACTCACACCGCCCCTTCCAGCTCACATCAAGTGGTGCCTTGTCTTCGCAGCTGCCTCTGCTGCTGTTTGTGTACATGTTTGTTTCCCTGGCTGGTTGTGAACCATTATCTAGTAATTTTTATAAATGCTCTGTGAACCCCAGCAGGCATTTCCGGCGGCTCCTTCTCTTCTCCCATCTGCTTCTCTGTCATCTGAATAAAACTCTCTTATGCTTAATGAAGCTTTAAGACTAGGGCTGTTTATCTCCTGTGCAGTCTGCCCTAGGTACAGCTTTACTTTTTAAGTAAGTCCTTCAGCATATCTGTGGCTGGTAGTTGTATCTTGCGCTTTATGCTCATTGAGTGCTTTTATTCCTCTTTGTGTTAATACTGTGCTTATTGGGGATTAAAAAAAGTGAGGTTGGACAATTTTCTGGACAAGTAACAGGAACCACAGCATAGCTTAGTGGCTTAATACAGCAAGAGTTTTTTTCTTGCTCATGCTGTGGATCCAGTGTGCGTTGGTAAAGCAGGGGCTTCTCATCAGCTTGGTTATTCAGAGCTCCAGGCCTCCACTTGACATCTGCTTCCTTGAATCACCAAGAGAAAGGGCACCGATAACCTTTATTTGTTTGTTTGTTTTTTTTTGTTTTTCTCCGGTACCGGGGACCGAACTCACGACCTTGCACTTGCCAGGCAGGCGCTTTTGCCCTTGAGCTAAATCCCCAGCCCCCCAATAACCTTTAAAACTACTCCTCAGGAATGACACATCACTGATGCTCACATTTCATCCACCAAAGCGAATTAGGCAGCCATGGCCAACTTCAGGAGGCCTGGGGCAATGCACTCTTGCCCTGTGGGTGTAAAAAACACAAACCAGACTGCTCAGTAAGCTGTGATGACCACGACGAAGCTATTGTGTGTAGATACAAGCTATAAGTTGTATGTAAGTATAGACAAATTTTATCTCATATGTATTGTAAACATTTTTCCTCTGTTTTTTTTTTTTTTTTGGTACCAGGAATCAAACTCAGGACCTTGCGCTTGCCAGGTAGGCGCTTACACCACTGAGCTATATCCCCGGCCCCTTTCTCTGTTCTTCATTTAAATTTCTAACATTTCTCTTTTACGATGTTATCATTAATATTTTTCTTGCTCATTCACTGAAAGCAGCCTTAATTATTATTGACTTGTTAATCTAAAAGGGCAGAGAAACCCACAATGCTATCTTCAGGTGCTGTGAAACGTGTAGTGCATCAAGCTGTGTGGAGAGCCTTAGGGTCTTGCATTTCCATGGAACTGGGTATTTTATATGAAATTTTCACTCATTTACCTTGCTTGACTGTGATTTCGTGCAGTAAAGTGGCAGATGTTGTTATTTCTGTTTTACCGATGTGAGTGTGACATGGACTAAGATTTGGGTTTACTGCCCACCACTTATTACGTCGCTTGTGTTGTTGTCCCATTTCAGTCTTGTAAGTGTTATGTGTGGCAAAGTCAGTGTAGGGTCGGTGTTCATTTGTTTCAACTCCTCCACTCTCCAGAGGTTTAAGAGATACGGTGAAAGGTGAGAGGCGAGCTCTCCCAGCTCTCATACCACATCCCACCCTAGTGGACTACATCACCTATCCTAAGGTCCTGGCTCCTTAGAAATAAGACCATCGAAAGTTAGTGTTTACTAAAGTCATTCAGTGCGGAAGTG
Source organism: Chinchilla lanigera (assembly GCF_000276665.1). Taxonomy (NCBI): domain Eukaryota; kingdom Metazoa; phylum Chordata; class Mammalia; order Rodentia; family Chinchillidae; genus Chinchilla; species Chinchilla lanigera. Next base: position 5,978,402 of record NW_004955419.1, read on the forward strand.
GGCTTTGAGCCTGCTTGTTAGTTTTGTTTAAAAAAAAACACACTTGTCATTTATATCATCTTTATGTATTGCTTAAAGTATTCACAATTAGGAAAAAAAACATAAAAAAACATTTATAACCCTCGTCAAGATGCGATGACTGTTTTCATGTTGCTGGATTTATTTCTAGAATTTATCCTGGAAAGTCCTGGTGTGTAACTCAGTGATAGAGCACCTGTCTTTCATGTGTGAGGCCCTGGGTTTCACGCCCAGCAGAAAAAATGGGAGGGAGGGAGGAAGGGATATAAGAGAGTAGGAAGGAAGGGGCAAAAGATAGAACATTTTCTGGGTATATGTTTTTATGTTTTATAAAACTGATATAGTTTTATGATGTTAATAGTAATCCCTGCATTGTAGTTTAAACCTTTTCCTTTGCTATGCTTTTCATAATCATTACTTTAATTGCTGCAAAATATGTATCCAGTGGGATGTACTTCTTATTTTTTCTATTATTAAATGCTTACATTTAGTCCTTTATTAAAAACTATTCTGGAATACTTCCTTTCCTAGATTTTGTATTATTTTGTATTTTTGTTTATTTGTTTGTTTTTGAGACTGGGTCTCACTATATAGTTCAGGTTGACCTTGAACTTACTATGGTCTTGAACTTGTAATGATTGTCCTGCCTCAGCCTCCTGTGTGCTGGGATTATAGGTATACACTACTATGCTTGGCTTCATATTTTTTTTAATGTTTACAGTACATGATGTTTATGTTCATCTTAGGGAGTAGGTACACGTACAAGACAACTTTCCAAAAGGGAAATCAGTGGGCCCCAGGGCACGGGCATCTAACGCTTTTGGAATGTCTTGCTAACTTGCTTTCCAAGTAAGTTTTAACAACTTATATTCAGCTCTCAGTGTATGAGTTCCTACCTGTAAGTACTTAACTTTGAAGAATATAATGACAAATTCTGGCAAAGAAAGTGGAACACACAGGTCTCTTCTGATCTCTGGGTCCTGTCCTCATCAAATACTTGATTGCAATCATAGTTCAGAGCAGGACATTTTTAGTAGAACTCTTAGTGTAGTCATTGCCTCTAAATTGAAGCCGTCATGTCAAAATGTAAAATAATTCTTTAATTTTCAAATTATGTATTCAGTAGGCATGCTTGATTTTCTCTTTATCCTTGACACGTCCACTTCTAACTCCTTTCCTTATCCCCGAAGAAAGGGCTTAAATATTTCATATATGATTTGACAATGAAATTGCTAAATGATTCAATACGTTATTTTTTAGAGTTTAAAAAAATATGTCTGGGTAATAAATAGGATACATTAGGAGCTGTATTAAAATGTCATGACATCATTACATTTTAGGGAACTGAAAACCCATAAAATGACTTTATACCTATGAGGATGTTCGTAAAAAATAAAACAGATAGCCAAGTATGTGGAGAAATTAGAACCTTTGTGTATTCTTGGTGGGGAACGTAAAATGATGCAACCATTTTGAGAAACAGGCTATTCCTCCAGATGCAAAACATTACAACATCCTCATAGTTCATTCTTTGCTGTATACCCAAGAGAAATACATACGTTCACACAAAAACTTGTACTGATAGCACCATTATTCATAATAGCCCAAAGTGTAAATCACTCAGATGTCCACCAACTGATATATAATTAAGATGTGGTATATCCAGGCAATGGAACATTATTCAGCTGTTAAAAGGAATGAAGTACTGATACATACTATAATATGGATAAATCTTGAAAAACATTATACTACATGAAATAAGCCAGTCACAAAAGATCACGTAGTATGTGATTTAACTAGCATTAAATGTTCAGAATAGGGCAATATGTAGAGATCGAAAGTAAGTTAGTGGTATCCTACAGGTATGGGTCGGGGAGAATTTTGGTTGGGGAAGTGGGGAGTGACTGTTGCTGGGTATAGGATTTCTTTTTGGAGGTGATAAAAGTGTCCTAAAAATGAGTCAGATGTTGTTAGCATAACTCTATGAATACGTTAAAGACCTTTGAATTGTATGCTTTACCTGAGTGAATTATATAGTATGTAAATTATATTTCAGTAAAACTGTTTAAACTGTCATACGCTCAGCCAGCTCTCATGGAATAGTGCTTGTTTCCTTGGTGGCAATTTGAAATAGCTTTAGGACTCAAGTTCAGTGTCCCCTGTTGTTAGTTGTGTGTCACCATATTGACTGGTACTGGTATTCAAGCTCTCTGGACACCTGTACCCACACCCAGCATGTAGTTTTTAAAAAAATCACCTTTTAGTTCTATGTATTTTATGTTTTCATGAAGATTTCTTTTTCTTTCTTTCTTTCTTTTTGGTAGTGCTAGGGATCGAACCTAGGCCCTTGTGCATGCAAGACAAGAACTCTACCACGGAGTCACATCCTCAGACTGAAGATTTTTTTTTTGACCCATGGGTTATTTAGTTTGTATCTTTTAAAGCTGGGGATACAGCTCAGTGGCACAGCACCTTGCTTGGCAAGCAGAAGGTCCTGAGTTTGATTTCTGGTACAAAAAAAAAAAAAAAAGAATTTGTATCTTTTACATTAATTTTCTAGACATGTGTTAATTTCTATTTATTTTTTGTTATTAATTTCTATTTTAATCACGTTGTGGTTATAGGATATTCTTTCTTTTCTTCCTCTCTCTTGCTGTCTGTCTTTTTTCCCTTCTTCTTCCTTCTCCTTCTGTTTTGCATTTTTTTGCTTCATGGCCATATATATGGATAATTTTTACAAATTGAGAACGTGCATTCTCTAGGCATTGAATTTTAATACTTTACATGTGCATGTTAGAGTGACTTGTGAAATACATTATACAAATCTTATAGCTTGAATTTTTTATCTTACCTATTCATTAACTGAAGACTTATGCTAATGTTTCCCTAGATGATTGTGAATGTCATGTATCTTTTAACTTGTTTTTTTCTTTTTTGATTTCTCCCTGTACTATTATAGAAGTTGTGTTTAATTTTTACTCATCTAAGATTTTAGCCCAGAACATTTAATATGTATGTATAATGTTGAAGAGAAAATGTATGTTTTTGTTAAGCAACATTTTAGTTCTAGTTTATTTCATCCTTATATTTAAACTTCAAAAGCTAGCTTATTATTATATTTTGTATAGTTTCAGTGTCTTTTAGATTTATCTACATTTACTATTTGCTTTATTATTTTATTTTACAACTCAGACCTTCCTCAAGAAATCATTTTCTTTCTCTTGGAAATAATTTTAGAAGTTACTTTAGTGAGATACTATTTGTAATACACTCTATCAGGTTTTTTTTTTTTTTTTGTCTTTTTGAGATAGGGTCTTGCTGTGTAGTTTGAGCTGGTCTTGAGCTCACTTTGTAACCCAGGCTGGTCTTGAACTCGCAACGATCCTCCTACCTCAGCCTCCTGAGTGCTGGGATTATAGGCGTGCGCCACCACGCCCGGCTCTCTATCAGTTTTTATTTGTCCAAATTACCTTTATTTTGTCCTCTGTCTTGAAATACAGTTCTGTGCAGTTCTGTGTTGTTAGTTATGTGATAGCAGTACTTTGAAGGAATACCAATGCTTTCTCATTTCCATTTTTGCTGTGGAGAAGTCAGCTGTCTAATTTTTCATTTGCTAGTTAGGTGTTTTCTTTTTTGGCTGCTTTTTAAAATCTCTTTGTCTCTGATGTCTTTGGTGTAACTAATTCACTTCTAGGAGAGGATTTCTTTTTATTTATTCTGCTTGGGATATGCTGGCATTTTTGTTTCTGAGGTTTGATATTCTATCAGTTATGGAAAGTTTTCATACATTTTCTTTTTCAGGGTTGTTTCTCATCCAGTCTTTCAGTCCTTTCTATGTGGAATTCTGATTTAAGTGTTATACCTAAATCTAACATGTCTCTTGGAACTTTAATATCTGGCAATTTTTTGAGGTGTGGGTCTAAAATAAGGGTCCTCATTCTGTGCAGGTGCCTCAGAGGGTCCTGCTGACTCAGAACACGTACATTTTTTGGTGTTAGACTTTTTCAGGTTGTAAGCATAGCAGGAATTCTGACTCTAGACTTGTATCAGGAAGGTATTATGATTAGACACTGAAGGGAGAGTGTTTACTTCCCCTTGCATAAGCCAAGGGCAAGACAAAGCATGATTTCTTCTAGCTCACCTACAAAGGATGTGGCCTTTCAGAGAGCTGGGCTTAGTATGGGAATTTCCAATTTGATTCTCCTCTTACCAGCAGGCATTCAGGAGCCAGACCACATTCAGAGGTCAGAATATTGCCTACATGTACGGGAAACAAGATAATTACGCTTGTCTTTTAAGAAGATCACTCTGGTGCCCTATGGAAAATGGGTTACTGAGGGCTTTAAGAGTGGAGGCAGGGAGAGAATGCTATCGTAGGCCTCAGGGGAAAGGTGATGTCACCTGGGACAGGATGGAGATGGATGGGAAAGGTTATTGATTGAGACAGTCTGTCTCTTCCCCTAGGCTGTAAGATATTCAGTAGCAGGGAGCTTGTCTTATTCATCTTTGAGTCTTCCCATGCCTGGTACAGAGAAAGCATTCACAAATGCTAATTAAATTACGCTATCACATCACTAATGGTTATAGTGCTATTTTTTTTGGACTACCTTCAAAGTGACTATGTTCTTTATAGGGAAGTGACATAAAGGGATTCCAGGCAGTGAACTCATGGCTGTCTCTGGCATTGCAAAGATTAAGCCAGAAATAGAGAGCCAGCTGTTTGTAAGTCCTTGAAAGCCTTCGGTTTGGTGGGGTTTATTTTCCATGATAACATAGCTTTCTTTAGCCTGTGCACTTGTCCCTTTCTCAAGGAGTCTCTGAGACTACTTACATAAAGCTTTACCATCTTACTGGATTTTTCATGACGTTTTCTCAGAAATTACTCAACTTTATGACTCCCTTGGCACATGGCAAAGATGTTCCTCTAATGATATGTTATAGCTGTGAAAACTTCTTGCTCCTAAGGCGTTCTTGTTGGAAAAAAGTTCTCTGTGTGTCTAGGGAACAAAGGGAGGGGCAGATGGTCCTGGCTGTGTGACAGCTTAATAAGCTTCAGCTGGTCACTGGAGACTGTTGCTGTAAGCCTGGATGCAATACCGTTCCACTATAATGAGCAGAAGTATTTCTAGAAAGTACGGTGAGATAAAACATACATATGCAAACTTAAATTCTGAGACCTTGAAGATCTTCGTTCTTCTTCAACAAATATGTGTTGAATGTCTGTGTCACCCAAAGCCTGTGCAAAGCAGTGGGGGGAAAGATGGTATCAGACACTGTCTCTGTTCCTGAACCAGGGCTGGTACTGGCCCATACTGTCCTTTTGCATATAGCAGAAAAAGGTGACCCTTCCTCTGGGAAAAATATTAGTTTAGTGAGTCTACTATTTGTTATAATGGATTGGATAAATGAATTAATTATTAAATAATATTTACATAGTATTATAATGAAGACTTGTTGATTTCAACTTGGAATTCAGAAATATCCTAGCATGGTGACCTTCCAAGAAGTCATTGAATTGCAATACGAAGCTTCAGATGTCGCCACTGCACTAATAATGAAGAGGGATTTAAAAAAAATTAAAGGTTTCCTACCCCCAGTTATCTATTAGATGTAAAATTAGTCGCTATTTAGATCTAGAAACCTACTAGATCAACAAGGTCTTTTGATTATCAAGTGTGTCAAAGGGAACAATACATACTGGCTTGTTGAAATAAGTCACTCAACTTCCATCTGCCAGGAAATTATTATTGTAAATATAAAATCACCCAGAACTAGAATAATCTGGTATTTGTTTCTCCAATAGACTATTTCTCAATTCCTAACTTAAATCCTTTTATTATGACAATATGTAAATATTATACAATAACTAATTTTTGTTATGGCTGTGCCACTTGTTATAGATTAAAGCGTAAGTATAAAAATATTCCAAGTTGGGCACAGGCCTGTCATCACAGCCACTCCAGAGGCTGAGGCAGGGCGGTCCTTGGATCCCTTTTTGACACATTTTGGCCATTAAATACTTGTCAGCTTTCTTTCTGGGTTCCAGCTACTTTCTGGATAAATGAGACAGCCTGAGTCCAGAATGGTGAGGTGTTGTTTGGTTTAAATAGACCACATTGATCTTCCTCTTTCTTCCTGCCTGCAACTTCCTCTCTAGGTGTCAGTTTAAACTTCACTTTTTCCAGGAAGCCGTCCCTGCTTCTTTGTTCCCTCTTTGTTTCTTCTGTGTTCTTTCTTGGTGTTTCCCTTTCACAGCATGAATCAGCTTTATTTTTTATTTCTTGTTCCAGCCCCTCATACCAGATTTTAAATTCAGCCAGTGCAGGGACCCCATCTGTCTTGCTTAGTGTTGTTTATTATTGGATCTTCACACTCCAGGGCACAATGCCTGACCTATTGTATAATCAGATTTTGATAAATATTGGCTGGAATAATTTTTTCATCAATTGTCCAAACATTTCCTCAGCCCTGCTTTTGTGCATGGGCCCAAACACTGGGCAAACACAGGCATGGTGCCCCATGGGGCCCTGTGCTCAGGGAGCTCCCAGTGTACAGTCAAGATGATATAGTGCAGCAGTGAGCAAGAACAGGACAAGAGGAGGGGCAGCTGGCTCAGATTCAGGGCTCAGAGAGGCCTCTTCTAGGAAGGCCTCTGAGTGAGGCAGGGGTGAGCCAGGATTCAGGCAACGGAGGCAGAAACAGCACTCAGCTGGGATGGTGGCGCCGTGACAAGCTGGAACACCGGGCATGAGGGAGATTGCACACAGTTTACTCTACCTGGAGTCCGGGATAGGAGAGTGTGGGAAGGAACCTGAAAAGGATGCAGGAACCAAGTGAGAGAGAGCTGAGCTGCACAGAGAGCTCTGGGAAGTCCCTGGAAGAAAGGGTTTAGACAGGTTGTGCATGCGTGTGTGCGTGCATGTATGTGAAAAATCAGATGTGTAGATAGGAAAGCTCCAGCTGGGGTGGGAGGTGTCTTTAGGGGTGGAGGTGATGAGCTAGAAGTGGAGAAACCTTCCTTACTGGCAGGAAGAGTTGCCTCCTCCTCTGTTTCTAACACCTGGCAAGTGCCTGGTGCAGAATTAAGCATTGAAATGACATTCTGTGCCTGGGTCAGTCTGTCGAGACCAGTAAAAGAGGATTCAAGAGTCCTCATTGCAGAAATACCAGGGCTTTATTGAGCCTCCTGGCAGTCCTGTGGCAAGTAAGGGCATCTGTCTTTAGCTCCGCTCTCAGATCAGGTAACAAAGACCTGGATTGACCAAAGCAATTGTCCCAGTCATACCGCTGAAAAGTGACAAAGCCAGAACTCACACCCAGGTCTTTGTTGTCAAGTACATTGTCCTTTGTCCTGTGCTGTAACTTGGGAATGCTGGGGATTGGACTGGCTCGCTGGTGTCTCTTCTTCCCACGGATCATTGTCCTTCCTTCTGAAAAGGGAGGGACCAGAAGAGGTGTTTCTGGGCATCCAGTCATGGAAGGGGGCATCTCCAGTGTCTCTCTGGGCAATAACGTCCCCTTTCCTGAGTCTCCTTCCAAGCAGACATGGAGGCCCAGGGGGGAAGCCGAGAGCTGTCCTCACCAGCACAGCAGGGAGAGATTTGTATGCTGCTGCATCCTGAGCGCCTGGGCATCACGCTGCTATTTAATAAAGGCCTCATTGCTTGAAGGACCATTAAGCAACCAATGATATATATCAGCCTTATTGAGGAGGAAGATGCAGAGTTAAATCAAATTCAGGCCATGTGGAAATAAAACAATAAAGAGGCTGTTCACGTGCGTGGCTCTCTTCCTAAGGGGAAAGCAAACATCCAGGGTCCACTCTGAGCCAGGTCCTGGCTGGAGCTTTTGTACTGGTTTTCTTACTGAAAACATGCATCCATCTGCCCAGCAGACCCTGGGCGTGGCTCAGTGATTTGTGTCCTTTCCTGGTGCTTCCCACCCCCACCTTTCATCAAATGTTTCATCGTGTTTTCTGTCTTGTAGTAAAGGAAGATCATTTAAAACACTTTCTGAATTGTGTGGCATTAATAGTCATGTGCCTGCAGATCGTCCCCAGTTCTCCAGCTTTTGAGTTGGTGTCGCCTCAGTCTGAAGTCTGATCTTTCTGAATCCTGGCTTCAGTCCTTTCAGCTTCTGGGAAATCTATTACCTGTGAATAAAAGCACATTCACGTTTCCCCTCCACCCTTGCACCATCCCCTCTTTGCAGTAGTTGTGACTGAAACCAAGACCTTCATACAGCTACATCCCCAGCATCTATCTATCTATCTATCTACCTATCTATCATCTATCTATCCTTCCATCCATCCATCCGATTTTGAAATGGTCTCACTAAGTTGCTAATTTGCCCAGGTTGGGCTTGGATTTGTGATCCTCCTGCCTCAGTCTCCCAATTGCACCCCATTTAAAAACATTATAACCAGAGAAGCCAACTGTAATTTGATCCATTATATACTGCAAAGGGCCTGTTTTTTCACCACATAGCTTAGAATTAGTGTTTTGTGCCTGTGAAAATCTCCCTTTTTAAAGTCTCAATATATTTTTATTAGCTTTTGGTTCCATGTTAGTATAATCTCTGTTATTGGGCTGTATAGTCACTCTTTTTTATTATTTATTGACAAACACTGAAGACCCCTCCATTGGCTGACATATTCCGGAGAATAACTGGAAAGCGGGTGTGATTAACCCCTTCTGCAGCTGGGGAAAATGAGGCTCACAGAGGTTCATTAACTTGCCTGTTTCATCTGGTAAGTGGTAGGTCTGGGATTTGAACCCAAGTTGCTTGGATTCTAATTCCATAACCTCTCCTAGCTGAAAGGCAAAGCTCATGGTTTCTTTTTATCTTGCTGCTTCAGTTACTCTGCTCAACTCCTTCATTAGCGAGGATTCCAAATTAGTATGTGTTACCGAGCTGTCTGGTGTGGGAATGAGTTTTGTTTTGACAGCAGTTATAGAGCCTGTGCTGAGAAGATATTCCTTAAGCCAGAATGAGAGAGGGTAAAAGTCCATAGAAATCTGCAAGAAAGGAGAGGCAGCCTTTGTGTTTGACTGGCTGGCTGATTGAGCTCTAAAGAGATCTTATTTTTTTCCCCCATCCTTTTCTTCTTGGAAAGCTAAATTACTTCAAGGGATTCCTCTCAGTTCTTAAACATGGCTGGGAGATTTTAGTTAAGAAAACTCCTTATGTGTTGAGTTTCGATTTTCTGAAGCTGTACTTTAGCATATTGCAAACTTGCCTGATCTAAGAACCACCTAGGGCATTTGTTTTCCAGTAGGGGTAGGACCTGGGGATTCTTTATTATTTTTTTTAACAAGCTCCCCTGGGTGATTCTTGTGATCCGTCTAGTTTGGAAAACACTGAATGTCATAGCTGGGGATTGGGTCTCCTTTGTGGACCATCCTCTTTAGATTTGAAACAGAGCTGCTCATGTTGTATTGTAGTAGATGGAGCATGAATCCTGTGGTCAGAAAGCACAGGATTCAAAAACCCTAATCCACCCACTTATACATTGTGTTATCTTGGGCAAATAACTGACTGTTCTTATCTCAAGACCCCTGTCTTGGTTACTTTTTTCTTGCTGCTGGGACAAAATACCTGACGCCCAAAATTAAGGAGGGAAAGGTTTATTTCTCTTACAGTTAATGGAAGTTTCAGTCCATACTTGGCAGATTATAAGGCAGAGTGTCACATAGCAACAGCTCAGGCGGCAGAACACTGCTAAGCTGCAAGCACACACCAGGGCGGAATGGCGGAGGAATGGCCCAAGCACTCTTTTCCTCTCCCTTACATATGCAAACTATCCACTCCCGGGCGGGTGCAGCTCTCACACCCATATTCAAACTCTAATAGCCTGCTCCTCAAGCCTGGCCGCTTGAGGTTTTTGGGGGACACACAGATATAAACCATAACAACCCCTGTGAACCATTTCCTGTGCCTAGAAACAGGAGGTTGTTTTCTTTTCTCCACTTCTTCACCCTTCCTCTTTTGTCTTCTCATTTTTCAGCTCTCAGGGAGCATTTCCCAACTCCCCGTAAGCTGGGTCACGCATCACTCATTATGTAAGAATATTTAAGTGTCAGTCTTTCCCTGTTGGACTATATGCTCCGTGAAAGCAGGACTCAAACCCCTTATGTGTATGATTCCGTTCTCAGCACCTGGCACAGTATAAGGTGGGCGAGCTCTGGGTCTTACTTTTTTTATCTGTAAGAAGGATGAATATTATCAGTCAACAGAGGTGTTGGTTGGTAGCATGAGAGGAACAACATGCAGGAAGCATTTAATAAAGTTAGTCTTTGCCTGCTTTTGGATATTTCACATATAATTATTGTACTGGATAGACTAGATTTTAACTATGGCTTTAAGGTTATTTGTTTGTCCCACCTATCTAAAAGGCTCTGAAGTTTCTTAAAGTTGCATAATGCAACCTTTCTTCCCAACTCAAAAGACTGTCTTTCAGTGGTCCTTTAACTTTGTTCTGACTACTCATTTATTGGTATCCAATAATTTTACCTGCTTTCCTGTGGATAGCATGTCTTTAAGATTTATTTGTTCAGTTTGGCACTGAGAATGAAGATAATATGATTGTAGGTTGAACTTGATATTTTAAAAAGATTATGGATGGTATGATGGCTTTCAAAGGTACCTTTATTAAATCCCTTTTCCTGGAATTCTTTAGAAGAAAGTAAAGAACATTGACTTCTGAAGATTTCCTCTTATCTTTTGTGAAAGACTGATATTTTAGGCAGACTGAATTCAAAATTTTATTTTGTTTCCCTACCCAGCTGGGAATACCTTTCAGATGTCTGACTACCATTTAGATTTAAGGTTTACGAGAATGACTCACTATTAATAGGCCCTTCTGTACCTTAGCAGATAGAAGTTGCCAAGTGGTAGGGTGACTAACAGTCCTGATTTGCTTGGGCCCTAGAACACTGAACTTTCAGTTGAATCCCAGAACAATCCTTAGCAAACTGGGGTGAGTTGGTTGGCCTCTTATGCAATATACAGAGTGGTTTGCTGAAGGAATTGGAGGAGTTGTGAATAAGCATTAGCATGTTTTTCCTGTTTTTCTTTCCTTTTCCTTTTCTTTCTCTCCTCTCCTCTCCTCTTCTTTTTTCTTTTCTTCTTTTTGAGACAAGGTCTCACTGTGTACTTCAGGCTGGTTTTAACTCACTATGTAGCCCAGGCTGGCTTCAAACTCATAGTGATCCTCCTGCCTCAGCCTTCCTACTGCTGGGATTATAGGCGTGCACTACCACGCTCAGCTTCCTGTTGTTTTTAAGAAACACAAGAACCATATGCATTTCCTATTACCTTTTAAAAATCTGTAATAGTTTTTGAAAATTAATTTTTCTTTTAAACCCACTAAACTATATAAGGTGGTCTTAAATGTATTTGTACCACTTTTGAAATAATGGCAGTGATTTAGAAATGAATGGTATTTAAAATCCTATCTTTTCTACATCTGAAAGACTACTAGTCAATTTATATGACCTATTTTCCAGCATTTATCATTTCATTGATGTATTATAAAGTATTTTTCCAGTGAAATATCAACAATAGAACTGATATTTTATATGAACCTTGAAAATAGGTCAGTTTTAAAGGGACTCACACAAATGGTATATTATCATTTAATCCTCACAAGGTGCAATTTAAAGTTATTTTAAAATGTATTTGTGTCATTGTCATTCCCCAAAAGTATGTAAAGTGGCTTTGAAAATGACACACATGGACAAAGAGTCTAGCTCCATGATAGAGCCCTTGCCTAGCATGTGCAAGTCCCTGGGTTTGATTCCTAGCACCATAAGAAATGAGCAAGCAAACAGAAAAACACAAGTTAAAAGTTTTTGTTCCCTCTTTTAAATCAGGATGATATAATAAAATACAATCAGAGAGAAATTCATATGTAGAAATGCGTGCTAAAGGTCTTGCACTATATTTGTTTTGCAACACAGATTTGATTCTGAGATTTCTATTTACCAAAAAGAAAGAGAAATGTGCCAAGTTGTAAGTCATGATGTAAGTCAAGATAAAATAAGAGAAGTTTGAGAGAATTTTGGCTTTTCCTAGCACCAAGGCTGGGAGAAATTTCCCCAGAGGGCCTTCATAAAGGAGGCCCTGCCTCATGTGGTGGATGGCATCCTTCAACAGCATCTCAAATCAATAGAGTTTTAAGGTTTTGTATGAGATAAAGCCCCTCTGTGCATTGTGAGGGTATAAAGCAAAGTGCCAATAAGATTGGTTACTACATTTAATGCAGTGGTCCTACTCTGCAGCTGTGCCCCCCTGTAACCACCCTCAGTCTTCTAACAAGCTTTCTAACTTTCAGATTCCTACCTGCACTAAATCAGCATCTCAGTACTTTTCAAAACTTCTGTACGGTCCCGATAGAGAACTACTGCTTTAGAATTTTTAAAAGATTTTCAAGGAGGGAACCCAGATGTCTAATAAACATTTGAAAAAATAATTCATTCTCACTAGTCTAATCATGAAGATGCAAATCAAGTCAGCAGCAAGGTACCATTTCACATCCATTAGATTGGCAAAATAGCAATATTTAGTGGAGTCGTGATTGTGTATACTCTGTGACCCAAATGATTTCACTTCTACAGAAATTCTTGTTCACGTGCACAGAGATACAATGAAGATGTTTATTGCAATGTTCTTTGTAATGAGGAAAATTGGAAAGCACCTACATTCCATCAGTATTGGGGTACATAAGCCAATTTATGCATGGGGTTGGAATTGTGTCTCTCCAAAAGATGTGTCCAAGTCCTAAGTCATATTTATGAACATGAGCTTGTTTGGAAATAAAGTCTTCACAGGTAACTAAGGATCTTGGGATGGGATGATCTCAGATTTAGGATGGGCCCTAAAACCAATGACAAGTGTTCTTACCAGCAAGGAAAAAAGAGATGACAGAGACACACAGAGGTCAAGTCCATGTGAAGGTGGAGGCAGAGATTGTGGAGATGAATCTAAGGCAGGGAAGGCCCAAGGTTGCTAGCAGCCACCAGAGTCTAGGAGTGTGGTATGGAATGGATTCTCCCTCACACCCCTTGGAAGGAATCAACCCTGCCACCGCCTTCATTTTGGATGTCTGGCCTCCAGACTGTGAAGGAATAAATTTCTGTTTTAAGGCATCATGTTCATGGTAATGCATTATGACAGCCGAGGAAACCAATAAAATGAAGATCTCCCAGGACCCAGGAATAGGAAAAGGGTATAGTTTTCTCTCCCCCGAGAGCATGGAAACATGGAGCTAATGATTGTGCAAACAGTGTAGTCCTGATCTGAGGCTGAAAGGGCCCCTGGAGACCATGCAGTCCAGTTTCCCACATTTCACAGATGAGGATGCCCAGGCAGCGGGAGTGAGTGATGTGTCCAAGACTCTAGAGCTAATAAAGGCAGAATTGGGACTCGAACCAAGATCTGTCTGCTTCCTGTGTTGTTTCCACTTCAGTTGTGGCACTGGCACTAAGATGTGTCTGATCTTCACATATCAGTGTGGCAGCAGGGACTAGAGGAAGGGAGTTCACATGCTGGAATTGGACTGAATGGCTTTGCCCTCCCACACTGCCAGCATGGCAGGGAAAAGGTCGTAGAACTTCTCTAACCCCCAGGTTCCTCTTCTGGGCAGCAACGCTAACCTTTTATTGTATACAGCAAAACACCCAACCCCCTGGACACATATACTCAAGTGAGAGTATACATGAAAAAGTATTTGTTAGACTGCAAGTTACTGTGAAAATGCTGTAGTAGTTATTGCCACTGTCTTGGTTACTTTTCTCTCATTGCTGGGACAAAATATCCAGTGCCCAAAATTAAGGAAGAAAAGGTTTATTTAGCTCACAGTTTGTGGAGGTTTCAGTCCATACTTGGCTGGCTCCAAGGCAGAGTGGCAGATGGCAGATGGCAACAGTTCATGGCAGCAGAAGATAGCAAAAGCAGCCAGAGCAAAAGAGAGGAGTGGTGGCAAGCAGCCTCTTTCTCTCCCTTACATTGTATGCAAACTACCCGCCCCAGGGCAGGTGTAGAACTCACATCCATAATCCCAGCATTGGATCATGGATCAACCATAAGCTTTAAAAGCCCGCCCCATGACTGCATGAGGCTTTGGGGGGACATCCAGACACAAACCATAACAGCCACTATTATCTTATCTAGCCTTACCCCCAGGAAAGTAAAAACTCAACAAGTAGGGTAGGCAGAATTCCAAGATGACCCTGAGTGCTATTTGCATTACCCTTTCCCCTTGGGCATGGTGGAACCTGTGGCAATGATGACACTCCTGTGCCTATGTTACATTATTTGGCAAAAGGGAGCCTTCCGTGGGTGAGCCTGGTCTAATCAGGTGAGCCATTTAAGAGCAGAGCTTTCTCTGACTAGTTGCTTCAGAGCAAGCCTGAAAGATGTGCTCAGGCTAGTGTGGAAGACAGACTGGAAGTCTGGAAGACAGACCCACACTGCACACTTCCCCCCAGGGCCACTGTGTCAGGGAACAGTAGATTGCCTTCCAGGAGCTGAGTGCCTCACCTGGCCAATGGCTAGAAGGAAAATAAAGAGCTTAGTTCTGCCCTGCAAAGAGAGGAATTCCATCTACAACCAGATGATGACCCTGACCCCAGAACACAGCAGCGGCCCCACCAACACCTTGATAGCCTTAACCTGGGTATGGAATAAGAACCCAGCCATCCCATGGTGGACCCCTGACTTAAAAACCTGTTAATAAATAGGTGCTGTCTTAAGCCACTAAGTTTGTATTAATCTCTTGTGCAACAATAGAAGGCTAATACAAAGAAGTCGTGGATTTTTCTCAGTCAGAGAGCTGTTAATGTGTACGTACTGTGTATTCTTCCAAGAAATTCTGAGCTTCTCTAGGGCTGGAGCTACACCTTATTTATCTCTAGAGTCAGATTGGCTAGGTTTGGGCCTTGTCTCTTCTGTGTAATGAGGTTAAAAGCTTTAGCAGCTTACTTCTTTGTACCTTAATTTCCTTGTCTGTAAAGTGGAATGCTAATAGCACTTATCCCCCTAGGGCTTGGGAGCATTAGGTGACTTTATACAGGTGTAACCATATTGCTCCCAATCATTATTTGCAACACAAAATGGGTTTTTCCCAAGATTTCTTTAGTATGCACCAGGGAAGCATCAGATTCATCACAGTGTCACCACATAGAGGTGTTGGAACCTGAGTGCTTACAACCCTGCACACTGTGGAGGTTGGCTGAAAGCTCTGCATGGCCTGGCTTTGCCTTAATAGACCATGTCCACTGATCGGGGCAACACACACTTAATGCAACTGCCTCATTAACTGGTCATGAGGGGAATGCCATCTGTCATTGCCAACCGAACCAGCCATCAATCAGTTTTTTGCTGTGCTCATTAAGGAAAGTGAGAGGTATTGGTTAGGTACTTAGCAGAAGACTCACAATCCTCATCTCAAGGAGCCAGCAAGCAGTGATTTTGGCCACCGCTATTGGCTGAACTGAACTGTAAAAATGAGATGAATGGGAACTTACCAGTATGTCAACAGCAGAAAGAAAAGGGGACAAAGATGCCTATAAACTCTAATTTCCTCTCCCATCACACCGGACTGTTAGTTGCTAGTAATTCCTTTTAAAATTCTAAACAGTAGAGTGGACTCTGTCCCGGGTGGGAATGAGCCCATCACTCTTGCCCTGGCTCACATTCCTGCAGCTACCCTGTTCACCTGCAGAGAGAGGGACATGTCAGTTCTGATCAACCCCTGGCTGGAGAAACAAATGGCCAAGCCTGCGCATGACGTCTGTGCACCTGAGTGGTTTCATGCTGGCTTGTGGTGAGGGTTATGGATTCTGTGTCCCCTCACGCAGCTGGGTCCCTTAGTCCCCCTGCTTTATCCTGTCTGTACCAAGTTCATGCCTCTTGTTCCACCCTCCAGGCACTGGGCTAGGCGCCAGCAATGAGAGATAATCCTGCTGTTCCTGCTTAGGAGAAACTTACAGTCACAGTCCCTCATCCTCCCTGTGCTCTCCTGTACATGGTGCTGTCCCCTCCTAGCTTTTGGGTCTGGCACGTTCCAACCAATCTTCCAAGTTGCTTCCAAACCGCACCACCCCCATCCCCAGCAGAATAGCACACACTCGGCTTCCTGCTCCCATAGCTCTGTGACCTCTGCGCTAGAACACTGGCTATTTTGCATTATGGTTTGTTTACAAGTTCACCATTCTAAAGACAGGGACTGTGCCTTGTTCTTCATTAAATTACCCCGGGGCCTGATATTGGGTTAATGCATAATAACATTTGCTTGAATAAAAGACTAAGTTAATAAAGAGGGCATGCCTAGTCTTGTGTAGGGTGTGTGTAGGGGTTCAGAATGGAGGTGCGGATGGAGCCAGAGAATAAATGTTCCTTTCTAAGATCTTTCCTACCACCAGGGGGAGAGGAGTGTTTATAAATAACCCACCGGTGTGTCTTTAGGTTCTGTAGTCTGAAAAGACCAAAGAGAAGCCAGAATCTTCTGAGTGACCCCTCAATTTACAAGATGTTTTTACGTCAAGTAGAAGTGGACATGACCTTGACTAACTTGAACTGTGTCACCTGATAACACACCAGTTTCTGCTTTTCTCTTGAATACTTTCTCATTTCTTTGGCGGGGAGGGACAATGGAGGAGTGGTGGTAGTTACTTATTCAGAGCTGTAGGCAGTCAGATGCAATCCTCCTGGAACCCTGCACACTGCTGGTGGGTATGTAGATTAGTACAGCCATTATAGAAAACAGTCTGGAAAGCTCCTCAAAAAATTAAATACAGAGCTAATATATGATCCAGAAATCCTACTACTGTGTAGCATCCAGTGGAAATGAAATCATGTGTTGAAGAGACATCTGCACTCCCGTGTTTATTGCAGCACTACATATAATAGTCAAGAAATGCCAAAAACCTAGGTGTCCATCAGCTGATGAATGGATAAAGAAAATGTGGTCCATACACCCAGTGGGATACTACTTGTCCATAAAAAGGGATCATATCCTGTCATTTGCAACAATATGGGGAGAACTGGGGATTGTTATGTGAAGTGCAATAAGTCAGGCCTGGAAAATCAAACATATCATGATCTCTCTCCTATGTGGAATCTAAACAAATGGGCGTTGTAAAAGTTGAGATTAGAATGGTGTTTGCCAGAGGCTGGAGAGCAGGAGGCTGGGGAATAGGGGAATGTTGATCAATAGGTGACAAGTTACATTAGATAGCAGTGAGAAGCCCTGATGTGCTGTTGCACAGATGCACAGTAACGTGCTATACATTCCAGAAAGCTAGGTGAAAGGACTTTTAGTTTTTACCATAAAGAAACGAGAAATGTTTGAGGAGATAAGTATGTTGAACTTGATTTAAGTATGTGATATATATGTATTGAACATTACACTGTATTAGTGTGTACAATGTTTTTATATATCAATTAAAAACTACATTAAAATAACCAGTACAATTATGCAGTCCTCCCTGAACACCTTTGAAGGCAATACTGGGCTGGGGAACTTAGTTATTTGTTCCTAGTACCACTGTGTGGACAGCGAAGGAGGAATCCTCTTACCTCTCCACCTCCATTCTTTTCTTTCTCAGTAGCCACTCCCAGAATGCATTCAGCCACTCTTCAGTTCGCTCTTCCAGGGCTTCTCAGTGAAGTACAAATCTGCACTTCTCCACTTGCCGTCTCCTCCCATTCCTGAATATCCAGTCCCTGCTACGGTAGCTCCAATTGGACGTCCTCTCAAGCACAGCACTTCTAAAAGTAGCTTTCTCTCCCAGAGGTCTTCTCAGTCCCAGTATTCTACTCCTTTCTGTAAGGGGCTCTCTTACGCACTGAAATCAGGAGGCAAGGACTGGGCTGGGCAGAGGTACCCAGGCAGCAGACGCAGGTGCTTTGAGGTCTAGAGCTTTGCCAGAGTCTGTTCAGCACTCTGGAGAGCTCCTCCCTCGGTCCAGTTCCCTCCCTCTTGGTGCCTTCCATCTTCTTCCACACGCACCAACTACCCAGGCACTTGGTATAAATCCCACCACCATCGCTGGGATGCTATGGTAGCTAGAGCAACCTTATCCATTTCTCATTGGCTTATTCCTTTGGGGACTAAGGATTTAATGGGGCTGGGCTTTTTTTAGTCCTTGCCATCCCTCTTACTATATGCCCTTCAACTCTAAAATGGAAATAATATATCTACCTATTTCATAGCATTTATAGTTTCATAGTTTTGAAGGTGAAATAAGATAGCACATGTGAAGTACACCACAGAATATGAGTTCAATAAATAGTAGCTGCCATTCTGCTACGGAAATTATTAGAATAATATTTATTCTTCTTAACGTGATTTTTGGACCTGGCTGTGGCATGCCTGTGGGAGAGTCAGACTGGTTTTAGAGGTCCAGGGAGCAAATGAACTTAGGGACTGATCCCATCTTTATCTTAGTCCTTTGGGAAACCTCTGTCCCATGGGGCATTATTTTTATAACACTGGGTGCTCTGGAGTGCTGCAAATCATTGTCAGTTGCTGGAAAGGAAGAGCAGGACTTTGTTGATTTGCAGGATGGGAAATACCATGCATGTGGCACCTGGGAAACAGGCCGAAGAGATCCGGTGAATGTCCCAGGCAGCTCATTAGTTAGTGGCCCAGGTCCTTCTTCCTCTGAGGATGGGGTTTTCAGGCTTTTGGCTGGTCTTTGCATATGCTGGCTGTTTCCTTCTGTGGGGGGAACTTTCCTTCCCCAGTCTTCTTGGAGATTTCTCTCTTTTTCATCTAGAGTCAGCTTAAATATGCTCCACCACCTCTTCAAGCCTCAGTTGCCTCTTCTGTGTAATGGGAAGATGATGGTTATTTGTAAGGTAGAGTAGAGATTTGATTGGAAACCCGACAGTGTATGTAAAGAGCTTGGCTCTGAGGCAGGCACATAGTAGCTGCTTAGTAAGACACAGGTGTTATAATGATCTCTTGATTCTCCTAACTCATCTACTGCACAGTGAGGTCCCTGAAGGTGAAGATTGTTTCACTCACCCTCCAGTTTTCTCCTCTTCAGCTTTGTCTCCCACCACCAGCCCCCTGTTGCTTTGTGTGGGATTCTTGGCACTCCCTGAGCATGACTGTGTTGGATGAATGGATTGGAGAGATGTACTATGGGAGAAATACTGAACTGGCCACGGTTGCTGGTGAACTGGGGAATGTGAGGCCTTAAGAGATGTCAGCTGTGACTTTAGATGGAGCTATTTCCTGCTGAGAGGAAAGAGATGCAGAAATAGAAACCTGATTTGCTTTGTTTCCATTCCAGCTAATAAACACATTGAAAGTTCTGATGTGGAAGAGACTAGATCATTGGAAGCCTAGTAGCAAATGGGTATAATTTACCACTGGGAGGGAGTGGTGAGTGGGGAGTTTATAATATTGCCAAGCATAATGGAGTTAATTTATAATTTATAATTGATATTGGAGCTCTTATCCATGGGCTGAATTATGATGAAACAGAGTAAGTGTCATTTAGCATGGTTATTTTGTTGTTTGTGTCACCCTTATGAATTAGAAAGTGGAAAAAGAACATAGTGCTAAATTGGTATCTACTCTTTCCAGAGCTATTTGCTAAATAAACTGGAATTTTAATTAAAACTGCAAGCCAAGAGGTAAATCACTTTAGAAGTTTGTGAAGTTTTTCTTTCTCTCTTGCCTAATATAATTTCTACAGATAAGATTCTTTATGGGTGGGAAAGTAGACACCAGGGTAAGTGACCAGGGAGAGCGCCATGAATAGACATTATGAAAGGGGCCGGGTTATCTTCCCCTCCTGTGAACATGGGTTTACCCCACAGTTAAATTTTGATCTCATTAAAAGTCTTATGATTAGAAGGGGAAGCAAGGTGGAGGACAGGCCTCACCCCAGCTGTTCTAGCTGCAGTTCATATGAGTCAATGATAATGAATGAGCTTAATAAAATAATACAACATGCTTTGGTGATTAACTCAGTGAACAGTGAGTGGCGTGCTTGCTAAAGTATCCCAGCGTATCTGCAATGAGGAAGGAGTGAACAGGAAAGGGAAACTTCATAGATCACAAGAATCGCTACTTTCTAGCAAAAGGTTGTTCATTACTTATCCTCTTGTTATATTTATTGGCTCGATTAGAGGATGAGTCATTATCGTGTTCCTTGGAAACCCATCGGAGCCACACGGTGCCTTTATTAAACTGGGAGGCTCCTCGGAGCACTGGTTAGCCCTGTGGGATCCTCTCCTTCCGAGTCCCCACAGCCAGGAAGCTAGCAGAGATGAGGCAGGAATACAGCCCACGGGCACACAAGAAGTCTGGAAAGCGTGATGGTCATCAGGGCAGTCCTTACGCGGGCCTTCCCCACCTTCTGCCCAGTGCCTGCCTTTCCCTTGGCCCGGTCCTCACGCTGCCCTTCTCCTCCCAGCCTTCAGTTGCTCTGTTTCCATCGATTTTCCTTTCTCACCTAGTCAGCCGTAGCCTGGCGTGTGCACTCCCCGCGGCTTTCCTCCACCTGTACAATCAAGTTCAAGCCCCTTCACCTGTCCATGAACCCTTCACTGTCCGTGTGGGCCACGTGGACCTCTCTAGGGCTGTTTCCTGTGCACTCTGGACTTCTGCTCGCCCAGACTCCTGGCCTCCCGCTCGCCCAGACTCCTGGCCTCCCACGTGTGGTTCTTCTGCCTGTCTTCTGACTTCATGCACCAAACTCAGGGGGACGCTTTCTTCTCCTTCAGCAGAAACAATCGCTGCTTCTCTGGGCGCTCACAGCTCTCGGCCACATCCTGCAGAATTTGCATATCTATCCCCACATCTACTGCAGCCTCCAGCCCAGCTCCTGCAGCCTCCAGCCCAGCTCCTGGATCCCTGGTGGCCTGAAACCATATTCTCTGTGCTACTGTTTGTCCTGGGGAGGATCTGTGGAGGGGCAGGCATAGCTGGGCACTCTTCCTCCTTGCCTTTCTCACCAAGGGACTTCATTAGTGAAGAACAATCCAGGCAGCTTTCTCTGGATATCACCAACTGGACTAATTTAGCTTCTACTATGTGCCAGGTCCTTTGTTCACAAAGGTTCTTTCACCTACACGCTTATCTTTTATCACTACAGCATGCCCTGCAAGGGAGGCTTTCCTGCTCATCTTGTGCAGATGATAAAAACAAGACCTTCTGCAGGTAGCATGGTTGAGATTTGAACCTGAATTCTCAATTCAAAGTAAGGAAATTTTCTGCAACTCCAGGCTCCCCCCAGAGCCCTGTCAGTCTTAATACCCTCAATGTGCTGGTTATGCCTCTAACCTTAGAATGGCCCTGGAAAACATCCTCATGCCCTAGATCTTTTTGGGCAACAGAAAGATAGACATAGGGGAATTTATTTTATCTCTAAAGATCTGTTATCAGTCAATAAGTATGGGGTGAAAATTGACAGCAAAATAGAAAGCAAGCAAGCAAGCAAGCAAGCAAGAAAGAAAGAAAAGAAAGGAAAAGGAAACCAGCGTTGTTTGAACATCTAATGTTAGGGTCAGATCTACAATGTCCTCCCAAATTTCCATGTGTGTGGAAGGTGATTGGATCCGTGGCCCTATATGCACCAGTGGATTCATTCACTGATAACATCAAAGCTAAAGGTGTTGCTAGGAGGGGGCCCTGGTTGGAGGTGGTCACTGGAGGCGTGACCCAGAAGGATGTACCACCCTGCCCTGCTCCTCCCTTCTCTCTCTTCTTCCCAGATGCCATGCGTTGAGTCATCCCCTTCTGCCGTACTGTTTTTGCCTCTGAGCCAGGCAGCCATGGACTGTAACTGTGAGCCCCAATAAACCTCCCCTCCTTTAAGTTGTGAGTGCTAGGTGTCGAGTCTCAGCAACCAAAAGTGACCAGGAC
Source organism: Chinchilla lanigera (assembly GCF_000276665.1). NCBI lineage: Eukaryota > Metazoa > Chordata > Mammalia > Rodentia > Chinchillidae > Chinchilla > Chinchilla lanigera. The sequence continues at coordinate 6,000,306 of NW_004955419.1, forward strand.
GCCTATTGCACAGCAGGTACTGTGTGCCAGACACAACGCTCCGTGGGTTGTGCACATCCTTCTTCCTTACAATAGCCTAATCAAGTTGTCATGATTGTTCCCAAGGAATTGCTCCACGAGTGGGCTTCCCCACCAGCCCTGCCAGAGGTACTATGATCAGGAAGCTCTCTGGTCTCCCACCAGCACGGGGAGGTGCTTCTCTCAGCAGCCCCGTTCTCCACTGGTGGAAAGGAACCTCTTTCCTTTTTGTGGTCCTCAGCTGGATGGTTGGCTCTTGTCATCTGTCTGGGAGGATTACAGTGCCAGTAGCTGAGACGTGAGTGACAGAAAGGAGGGCTGAGCCGATCTCTGTTTCAGGCTTGAAAGGAACTTGCTCTGTTTTGAGACACTCACATTTGGCAGGCAGAATTGTGTTCAGGATTTGATAGTGCCGCAGCTTGGATCTGATATGTCCCCCGGAGGCCCATGTGTTAAAGGCTTGGTTCCGTGGATGTGTGAGTCAGATGCAGCATTGTGAGGAAGAGAAACCAAATCCATGAAAGAAAAGAACTTTATTTCAGCAGTCAGAGGTGCCACTGGGGGACAACATGAAGCCTGGAGACTTCATGTGTGTGGAGGTGGGGCAGAAGGGGAAGACGGAGAGGAAAAGGGGAAGGTACAGGAGACAGAGACCATGCCCTTATTCAGTCTGTGGGACTCATCCCTTAGGCTTTCCCTTAGCAGTTATAGATTGGCTAGTTCAGAAAACAGGTGAGAAGGTGCTTTAGATTTTCACTGCTATGTGTGACAAATGTCTGAGAAAGTCAATTTGTGGGTGAGAGGTTTACTTTAGTTCAGTCCATGCTCAGCTGGTTCCACTGCTGTGAATGTGAGGTGAGGCAGAACATCACATCAGAAGAGACATGGGAGAGCAGAGCTGCTCACCTTGTGGCCTCCAGGAAGCAGAGAGAGAGAACAAAGAGTCAGAGGACAGGGCCAGGGAGCAGATTTAGTCCTCAAGGTCATACCGCCAGTGACCTACACCTTCCAACTAGGCCACTTCTCAAAGACCATGCAACCATCTCTTCAGGCGTCTCTTAATCCAATCAGGTTGACAATCAAGATTAACCATCACAGAAAGGGAATTTAGTTATGTGACTCATGTTGATCATTAGGTTTTATGATCAGCAGCTGTGGGATATGTTGCATGGGGTCAATGGGACGAGCACCATGCAGGTTGTATTACAACCAACCCCTTGGGAAGGGGAGATTTAACTAGGTCAAAAGTAACTCAGTATACCCGAGTTCCAAATGACTTATCTCAGACCTAAAAACTGATGCCAAGACAGCAGCTATAGTAAAGAAATTTATGATATCTTCCTTGAGGTGTGAACCACAGCTGTTTGCTCTATGTGCTCGTTTTCCCCATATGTTGATTCATCCATCCATCCATGTATCCCTCCATCTAGCTTAGAACTGAAAGCCCAATCTTTGGAGATATAGTAGATCAACCTGGCTTCAAATTGTGGGCTTAACACTAATTAGCAATGGCATTCCATCCCTTTACCTGAAAAGTGGAGACATATATGTAGTTAGAGGTCCATAAATAGTTAAGTCCTTTACATGGTTTTCATTACAGTAAGTGCCTGACTCACACATGAGCTCTGTTCTGGAAGAATTGTTCATAAGTTGAATTCATTTGAAAGCTGACAAAATGAGTTTTATACGGTACACCTGAGAAAGTTTGCAGCTCAAATGTTTGTAAGTCAACGACTTACTGTGTATTATAAAAGATATATTCATTTTAAATCCCTTCATGCCCAAAATGCTATCTTTCTGTATGATCTTGTTCTAAAAGTGAGGTGGTATATTCATTATCTACCGCTGTGTAACAAATTTCCCAAGCACTTAGCAGTTTAAAATGACATTTACTATCTCACACAGTTTCTGAGTGTTAGAAATCTGAGGGGCTCAGTGAGTGCTTCTACTTTAGGATCTCTCTGGAGTTTGTAGTCAAGCTGTTGGCCAAGGCCACCACCTCTGAAACCTTGAATTGGTCTTGGGTTTTCATTCCTTATGCATAGGTCTCTTGCTAGGCATTCCCAAAGTGATTTGGAGGAGAGGGAGAGGAAAGGGGAGGAGGAAGAGGATGCCATAGACCAAGATAGAACCAGCTAGTCTTTTTATAAAGACGTTCTAATACTGGACATGACATCTCATCACTTGTGCCGTATGCTGTTGATCACATAGACCAAGCCTGTGACAGTGTAGGAGAGGACACACAAGGGCGTGAATTCCAGGAGGCAGGGATTATTGGAGGCTACTGACCACAGATGTGTAGGTGGAGGAGAAGGTAGAAAGGTGGAGGTGGCATGCATGTGAACATAAATGCCTTGCAGGTGGTGGCTGTACTTAGGTGTCACCAGAGTGCAGAGGGAACCCTGGAGGGGAATCTATCACTCTTCCAAGGGCATCAGGAGTTTCCTGAGCACAGGTGCCCATAGCCTTCTTAGTTAAGGGCTGTTCCAATGATGATCAATATTTGGTTGGCTTCTTTTTAATCGAAGTTACTCATTGGGTTGATTTCTTTGGACACTAACAATAATAACCTTCATAGGAAAAAGCAATTTACTGTTTACAAAGTGCTTTCCCTCTGTCCACAGAGCAGCCCTGGGAGGCAGGCAGATTTTATCGCTGCTGTTTTCCTCAGGTGTATATGACCTGCTGGAGCTCAGAAGCCACCATGCTAAGGTCCCAGGAATGTGGTAGGTTGGAGCCTGATCCGACCTACCACAAGGGTCTCCTTTGTCCAAGCTTGGAACTTTGGCCACCACATCCTCCCTGTGTTTCTCTGGAGAACTTTGGGCCACTAATTTTAGAGCCACCAGTTTGGATAATTTTCCCCGTTGATGCATTTTGCATACACTTGCCCATATCAAAGCATATTTTCCACTTTTATCCCTAGCGACTTGAAAGATTCTCCGTTCATAAAGAAACTTTATGAGGAAATCATTCACAAAGTATAGAAATGTGAATTGTGCTTTTATCAGCATTCACTGTGAAATTTCATTTTGCTAAATCCCTAGGGGGTGGGGTTTGAACTTCCTCTTTGGGCCATTACAAGAGAGACCTGAACATCCTCCCCTTAAGCACAAATGTGCTTAAAGGACATTTAATGGTTCCAGTTCTTGTCTGAGCCTAGTTTGCAAGTGTGTTTTTAGTCCTTGCGGGGCACGAGTGAGAAAGATCTGGTCCACCTAGGTGTATGTTCTGGGAAAGGGATTTCCTTTGGGACAAACATTGTAGTGTGTAGGTTTCGGGTAGGTTGGGTACAGTAATTTACGTGTGACTAAACTATAGCAATCAGGTCAAAACACAGTGTGTAGTGGGGTATAAGCTTTACATTACTGTAAGGAAATACCTTAGGCATTCATTTATAAAGAAAAAATGTTTGTTTAGCTCATCGTTCTGGTGTTTCAGTCCAAGATCTGGAAGCCCCATTGCTTTGGGCCTCTGGTGGGAGCGCTGGATGGCTGTGGTGGGAGCAAATAGCCAAGCAGACTGCTTATGTCAGGAGCCAGGAAGCCGAGAGAAGCCTGGGAGGGCCCCACAATCCCCTTTGGGGCACGTCCTCAATGGTGAGGCACCTAAAGACCTCCTACCAGGTTACACCTCTCAAAGTACTATTTTCTCATATGACTGTTAGAAGAATTAAGTGAGATAATTGACACACATAAAATATTTAATGCATATACATAATAATTAGTATTATATAAATGCAAACTAATTGTTTTGGTACTGGGCATTGAATGCAAGGCCTACATCTTGAGCTATATCCCCAGTCTGTTTTTTTTTATTTTCTCACTAAGTTGCTGAGTTGCCCAGAGTGGGCTTGAATTTATAATCTTCCTGCCTCAGCCTCCCAGAGTGCTGGGATTATAGGCACGCACCACCACACCCAACTCATTAATGTTAACTTGAATGAGGATGATGACAACATGTATTTGAGTAGCTGCTCTTTTTAAGTTCATTTACTCATTGCTAACAATGGTATGTGAACAACCAGGGGCTTTAAGGATCTTCAGATCTAAAATCATATGGAAGTTGTATGCGTTGGTGTGCTTTTCCAGGGAGAATCTCAATGGGATTCATGACCCCCAGCAAAGTTCAGAACAAAGTCCACAAAGTGCTGAAAAGTTGGTGTTAGGGATACAAAGGTGAGTGACCTCTGTGCATTCATTGCTGTCTGGACTTCTTTCATAGCCCTTAGCATAGTTTGTTGAGTGACTGTTTGATTCAGCTCTTTCTCCTCAATATGTTTCACGATGGTAGATATGTTTCCATTGTGCTTTGGCACCTGGGACACCTTGTGTGATAATGGGTACTTTGAGATTGAATGAGTAAACAAATTAATAGCTGAACTCTGATTTGTGTTCTGTGCCAGGTACAAAGTGTTTTCATTTCTGTATCTTGGATGGTTCTCATCATGGTCTTGCAGATTTCTTCTTTTTTATCCCGTAAGGATATAGAGGTTTAAGTAAGCTGTCTGTCACTCATAGTCTGTGAGTGACAGAGGCACATCGAGAACCCTCAGGCCTGACTCTAAATCCAGTGTTTTTTTCCAAAATGATCTGAAGAGGAGAAAACAAAAGATAATGCCCAGATTCAGAACCCAGGTGACTGGGAGGCTGGCACCAACCCTGAGCAAGATGGGGAGACAGCCCAAGGACTGTGCGCCAGTGTCCCATTGCTCCGTGGAAATCTGAGCAGTGTTCCAAGCTACAGAGCTCAGAGGAGAGCCACAAATAGCTTTCTGGGCTCAGGGAGCTCTAGCAGTTTTTTGTTTTATTTTTATTGTGGTAAAACATATATGATGTAAAAGTGACCATTTAACCACTTCCAGGATGCAGTTCAGGGGCATTCAGAACATTCATATTATCATACCATATTACCACCATCCCTTTCCAGAAACTGTCCATCTTCCCAAGCGGAGGTTCTGTACCTGTCAGACACCAGCTCCACACTCTCTCTGCCCCCAGGCCCTGGCAACCACCGCTGTACTTTCTCTGTGAATTTGACAACTTTTGTTGCCTTATGTAAATGGAAACAGACAATATCTGACCTTTTATGCCTGGCTTATTTCATTTAGCATAATGTCTTCCAGGCTCATCCATATTGTAACACGTGTCAGAATTTCCTTCCCTTTTAAGTCTGAGTAACGTTCCATTTTACGTATATATCACATTGTGTTTATTCCTTCATCTCTTGATAATGCATAGGCTATTTCCACTTTTAGGTTTTTATGAATTATGCTGCTGTGAACACTGATGTAGAAATATCTGTTTCAACCCCTGCTTTCATGACTGGTATGTCCAGAAGTGAAATTGTCACATCACCCAAAAAAATTTGTTTTCCACGGCAGGTGTCTAAATTCCCAGTACACAAGGGTTCCAGTTTTTCTATGTCCTTGTCAATACTTGTTATTTCCTGTGGGTTTTTGTTTTTGCTAAGTTATCCTAATGAGTGTGAAGTAGAGTCTAGTGATTTTTATTTGCATATTCCTAATGATTGGTGATGTTATCCAAATGATTAGCATCTTTTTCTATGTTCATTGGCTGTTAGAATATCATGTTTGGAGTAATGTCTATTTAAGATTTTTGCCTATTTTTTAATTGTGTATTTTGTTCATGAGTTGTAGAAGTTTTAAAAGCAATTCTGAATGTTAATCCCTCGTGATTTTCAAATATTTACTTGCATTTCATAGTTTTCTTTTCACTCTGTACCTATTTGGCCCTGTCTTTTTGATACAAAAAATTTAAATTTTGATGTTTAATTGATCTAACTTTTTTCTTTTGTTGCCTTTGGTGTCAGATTGAAGACACCACCACCAGATCCAGTGTAATGAAACTTTCCCCCTATTTTCTCCTAATGGGTTTTAATAGTAGTTTTAGCTCTTATTTTGATCCACTGTGTCTCGGTTACTTTTCTCTCATTGCTGGGACAAAATACCTGATGCCCAAAATTAAGGAAGGAAAGGTTTATTTCGCTTACAGTTTGTGGAGGTTTTAGTCCGTACTTGGCAGGTTACAAGGCAGAGTGGCACACGGCAGAGGGCTACAGCTCCTGGCGGCAGAACACAGCAAAATCAACAACCCAAAAGCCAGGAATGGCCGCAAGCAGCCTATTGCTCTCCCTTACATATGCAAACTATCCACCCCAGGGCGGGTGTAACTCTCATACCCATAATCAATCAAACTCTAAAAGCCTGCCCCATGACCACATGAGGCTTTGGGGGGACACCCAGACACATAACACACTGTGAGGTGATTTTTGTATATGATATGAAGATTGAAATTCATTCTTTTCACATGTGAAGATCCAATTTTCCCAGCACCAGTTGGTAGAATTGCCCTTTCCCCATTGTCACCCTTGTCACCCTTGCTGAAAATCATTTGTCTGCTGGACATAGTGGCGCATGCCTGTAATCCCTGCACTCGGGAGGCCGAGGCAGGAAAATCACTGCATGTTTGAGGCCAGCCTGTGCTACAAAGTAAGACCCTGTCTCAAAAACAATAACAACAACAACAACAGCAACAACAAAATCATTTGTCCATACATGCAAGGGCTTACTTCTGAACTATCCTATTCCATTAGTCTATACATCTGTCTTTATATGGATACCACGCTGGCCTTTATATTTTATTTTTCTTTATTTATTTTTATTTTTTATTTTTATTTTTATTTTTTTTAAGGATAAAAGGAGGGAAACATTAACAGACATACAACATTTTACAACATATCACAAGCACAATACAGACAATACAGAGTTCCAAACAAAGTGGTAGGGAATTAACAATGGTGGTTGTATTACATATTGATATCTTCAAAGTGGCTTCTCATTAAAACAGATATAGACATGCAATACTGGTCAACCAAAGACTCATTGACAGTTTCTTTCAGCATAGAAACAGCAGATAGAAGAACAACCATGTTATCTATCCTGTATATACATACATACAAAATTTCTCCTTCTTTCCCTTCTCTTTTCCCACATCCCAGAAGCCCTTTACTCTTCGGTGGTTTCCTATCAGTTCACAGTGTCTATCATACCTCCGAGTTTAACTTAACTCTTTCAAGTTTTACACTAGTGACACAATGCGGTGCTTGCACATGTATGTTTGATTTATTTCACTTATGAGTATGGTCTGTAGTTGTGACTCTTTATTTATTTTTAAGACAGTGTCTCATTAAGCTACCCAGGCAGGCCTTGCATTCACATTCCTCCTGCCTTACCTTCAGCCTCAGATTACAAACACTCACCACCATGCCTGGCTTATTATTTGTTATTTTGTAGAGGAGTGTTGTGTTCACAGTAAAACTGAGCAAGAGATGCAGTGATTTTCCATATATCTCTTGCCAGGCCCCACTTCCTGTAGCCTCCCCCAACATCAGAATCCCGCATCAGCGTGGTACATTTATTATAACTGATAAACCTGCATGGGTCAACTCCACGATTACCCAAAGTTTACAGTAGGGTTCGCTCTTGGTGTTTTATGTTCTGTGAGTTTTGTAAAATGTATATTACATTATCAGAGTAGTTTCACTGCCCTGAAAATCATTTGTGCCTTTGCCTGTTAGTCTTTTTTTCCCTTCCACATTCTGGCATCTATTAATCTTTTTACTGGACTTCTTATGGACGGTCTCCATGATTTGCCTTTCCCAGAATGTTATGTAGTTGGAATCATATAGTATACAGCCTTTTCTTATTGGCTTCTTTCACTTAGCAATGTGTATTTATAGTTCTTCCATGTCTGTAGCTTGACAGCTTATTTCTCTTTAGCATTGAATAATATTTTATTGTCTGTGTGTACTGCCTCGATCCAGTCACCTGCTAAACACCATCTCAGTTGCTTCCAAGTTTTGGCAATCACAAATACAGCTGCAAAAACATTCATGTTCAGGGTTTTGTGTGGGCATGTTTTCAACTCACTTGAATAAGTACCAAGGAATATAATTTCTGGTTCATATGGTAAGAGTATGTTTAGTTTAGTAAGAACCTGCCAAATTATCTTCCAAAATGGAGGTGCCACTTTTCACTTCTACAGAAATGAACACACTCTTGTTGCTCCACAGCCTTGCCAGCACTTGATATTGCCAGTGTTTTGAATTTTTTCCAGTCTAATAAGTAGCAGATAGATAGCGGTATCTCATTGCTTCATAATAATATAGTTTAGTTTTCAGTTTTGACATCAAGAAATATGAGCTCTCCAACTTTGTTCTTTTTCAAAAATTGAGTATTTGGGGTTCCTTCTAATTCCATGGGAATTTTGAGATTTTTTTTATCTACTCTGTCCCCAAAAAGTTATAGAGATTTTTGTTATCTGCATGGAATCTATAGCTCACTTTGAATAGCACTGACATCTTTTTTTTTTTTTTTTTGGTACTGGGAATCAAGCTCAGAACCTTGCACTTGCCGAGGCGGGCACTTGTGCCCCTGAGCTGTATCCCTGGGTCTAGTACTGACATCTTAAACAATGCTGCATCTTTCAGTCTATTGACATGGGATGTCCCATAGTGAAAACATTTTTTGTGCCTTCTTTAATATCTTTCAGGAATATTTTGCAGCTTTCAGTGTATGTCTTTCATCTCCTTGGTTAAGCGAGTTCGTAAGTATTTTATTATTTTTGATGTTATTGTGAGTAGAATTGTTTTCTGAATTTCCTTCTTTGGATTGTTCACTATTGCTGACTTTTATGTGTTGATTTGGTATGTTGAACTTTTCTGAATTCATTTATTATTTTAGCAGTTTTGTGTGCAAAATTTAGGGGTTTCTACATATGAGATCAGGTCCTTTATACACAAAGATAATTTTTCCTTTTCCCTTTCCTTTCCTTTTCTTCTCTTACCTGTTGCTCTAGCTAGAACTGCTAATACTACGTTGACTAAAAGTGGTGAAAGTTGGCCTCCTTCTCTTTTCCTGATCTTAGAGGAAAACGTTTCAGCCCTCTACCATTGAGTATGATGTTACCTGTGTACGCAAAATTTTTAAAGGAGCTTGAAAGGAGGGAGGGTTATGAACTCCTGGGATGTGTTTAAAATTGTGTGCCTCTGTCTTCCCAGCACTTGGCACAGTGTCTGGTACATATTGAATAAATGGGTAAAGGTAAAAGAAAGGTAGTTTCTCAACACTGAACGAACTACTGGTACTTCTGAATGGTGGGTTGATTTGGTGTTCATGAAGGTGGAAAGTACTGAAGGACAATTAGTAGGGTGATGATATGTCTTCATTTTGTCCACTGACAAGGAGTTAGACACTTATGGGCAACACGGCCACTTTGATCTTAGCACACTTTGCTGGATAGCCTGGATTTTAGTGACACCTCTCTGGTTATTTTTCCTTTCTTAATATCAGCCCATAACAGCTGGAATAAAATAGTGTATGTTGTATCTCTTGTATTCATGAGTACTGAGTAAATAAGGTACAGCCCATTGGATGCAAAGAAAATGAGTGAAAGGCTCTAAGTTATAGATGGAAGTTACTGATGCTAAGAGAGTGTGTAACATATGCCTCACTTTGGCACTGCTTTGAGACAGTGTAACTGATTAAAGGACTGGAGCCTGTTTGCCTCCTGTTTCATTTGGAAGGGTTGGAAACCATGGAATTACCACTATTTCATTAGTCATGCCATGTTCTTCCACTGGAACTCATCCCCTCAAGTTGGAGTAGATAAAAATTCCGATTAACTGTAGTCTAAGAATGAGAAAATCAAATGATTTTATTTAATGCATTTGGCATTTCTCTTCATTTGGACCAGTAACAAGTGAGTTTAAAATAGGAACTAGCAGGTCCTCACTGTCCCCCTTTACCAAGGTCATCTGAGTTACAGATTTTAAAAACACGTTCTGTAAATGCAGAACTTGTTAACCACTTTAAGGGGTGGCTGGATGTAGTAGAAAGAATAGGCCCTTTTGTCTCAGTGAGAGATTTTTTTTGGCTGCAAATAATCCAAACCATATAGAGTCACAAAGGAGATTTCAGAATATCAAAAACATGTCTTCAGGATATAGCTCATTTGATGGAATCCAAGGGCAAGAGGGGCAGCCAAGCTCACAAGAGCCTGTGCATAGGGCCTGGAAGGCCCAGGGCTAAGGTCACGCCGTCTGTGTTTCCAGGCTACACGCTCTCATCTCCGCTTCTCGGTCCACATTTTCTTCTTTCTTCTCTCCCAGCAGACTGGCTACCTTTGCTTCTTTCTGTGCACAACCATACACAGCTGCCCAGCTCTGCCTTTTTGTTGCGCCTAGTTCAAGGGCCAGCAGAAGCTGCCAGGCAGCTCTAATTTCTAAATTCCTGGAAGTCAGAATCTGGTTACCTCATCTTGAGTCAGATGACCACTCTTGGCCCATTCACTTATTAACTCAAAAAGTCTCCACTGAGTTCCAGGAACTGTTTTGTGCACTGGAAATATATCTTGCCCTTGTCATGGGGGGAAATGGGGAGAGAGAAGAGGAAGGGAAGAGAGGAAAGACAAAAGAGAAGAGAGTGGCTTTGAATATTTATTCATTGGGGGCTGGGTTGAGGGTTGCAACTTTCAGAGAAAGGGTATTTGGAAAGGGCTAGATTCAAATCCTGGTTCTTCCCCTTTTTAGCTCTGTGTGACCTAGGGCATGTCAAAAAATGACCTCTCCCAGCCCTGAGTTTTTAATCAATAAAATAATCCCTTACAGGGTAGGAATAAGGATTGAAGTGAAATGGTGCTGGGAAAGCTGGTAGTATATATAGTGTCTGCCACAAGGAGTCAGAACACTTGATACTCTGAGCATGACATAAACCTGTGCAAATCTGTTTCTTCATCTATAAAATGGGAAAGGGGATCATCTACCTCACATGTTTAGTCTGAGGATTAAATCATGTGATGCATGCCAGTTGTCAGGAATTTGTACATAATGGATATCCAGTGTGGTCCCCAATCCTCTTATTATTATTAATCACTTTCCCCCCTACTTTTTCTAGTTCCCATTTGGCCGACGCTTGCCTTGTGACATCTATTGGCACGGAGTTTCATTTCACGACAATGACATATTCTCCGGTCAAGTGAACAAGTTTCCAGGTATCTGCTATTATTGTTAGCGTTTGAAAGCATTTCCAGGGCCGAGTCTCAGAGTACAACCTTCTGCAAAAACATGACAGTGTTTTAAGATCACACTTGAGGACTCTTAATTGGCCTTCACAGCCTGAGCTCTGCTGCGCTGCTGGTACCTGGGGAGAGAAGTTAACAAGAGATAATCAGAATTTAAACCACTAATGTTTTAAAGATGCAGATGGGCTCTCAAAGGCTTAAAGACAGACTTTCCTGGTCTAATTCTACTGATGAAAGAACACGACTTTCACTTGTTGGGTTACAGACATGGTTTGGAGGTCTAATGAAAAGATTATCTTCTCAAAATGAAATATCAGAACGTTGCTCAGGCTGGAGACCAAAGTACTGAAATTGAAGGAATAAATCACAGAAAGTATCATAGTTGAAGGCACCATTTTAAAAACCAAATGCACCAGTCTCTGTGCTATTATATATGGTATTACAGGCAGTTTGTGCCTTCTACCTAGAACCATCACCTCCATGGGACTTTATCCCACAAGAAGGACCCAGTAGCACAAAGTTGTTATAGCAGCAGCACATTAGGACACCTTCTTCCCCACCCAGCATCCTTCTACACTTTTAACAAAATACCAACGATCTTTCTACAGTTCCTCCCAAGCCTTAGTCGTGTTTATCACTTTTACATGGTTGCAGCATATAATTACCTGAATATGAGCTATATGCTATATTCTCTTACTATGATATCATTTTTATTTGTATTAAATGAAAAATCAATTTACTTTTTTTTTTTTTTTTGCATGGTATCTGATGTGTTTAAGCAAACCACCTCTCCATACATCATATACTGGCTAGTTTTGCCATCTGCACTTGGAGGTTTTCAACTTATACAGACTTACAGTGTCACTGCCACAGGACTAGCTCTGGTCAGATTTACTTAGAAGGATTCATAGCAGGAAACACAGTGTGTCCAGCCAGTCAGTGTGAAGCACTGCTTTTCAGTGGAGTATTTCCGTGTGTACTGGGGTCTAGTCTATGGCCCATCAAGAAAGATCAGGTGCAAAGAGACAAGATTCACATCTGCTGTTTGTTTGTTTTTGTTTTGTTTTTCTCCGGTACCAGGAACCGAACTCACGACCTTGCGCTTGCTAGGCAGGCGCTTTTGCCGCTGAGCTAAATCCCCAGCCCCAAGATTCACATCTGTCTTGGCTTAGATCCCCTACAAAGAGAAGCATCTTTCGAAGTTGTCCCATAGCATAGCTTCCAAGGTCCTTGCAAGGATTATGTAAATTTATAAGAATCACAACACTCCAGAAAGCCTGGCGCTGTGGCCTCCTACAAGGTATTTTTACAATTTAACAAGCAAGGATCATTTTAACTATATGCTGTGTTGTCTAAATAATACAGCTCATATTCTACCTTTATTGGTTTTTAGGGGAACAGAGATAGAAAGTTAACATTAGGTCAAATTTGTCCTCAGGGAAGAAGTAAGGGTTTGTTAGAGAAAAAGACTGACTCTTGCAGACAGGGTTTTTGCATACCAGTGTGATGTATTTTCGGTCTTGCTGCTCAGAGAAAGGATACTTTTTGATGTCACTAAAAGCATTGCTTGGGATATTGGGAGAATACAGTTTGGAAGAGAACAACTCGAATGGAACAGAGCTCCTAAGATGTGGGTCACCGAATGAGGCTTCATCCATATTTTCTCCACTGTTTATGCTACATCTAATGGTTGAGAGGGGGAAAGGAGTAGCTATGGCTCTATATTTGGAAAACGCATTAGCAATATAGACAGAAGTACTCCTGAAGGACTAGTTTTATGAAAGGTGATAAAAGAACATTCATTCCAAAGAAGCAAGTTTGTCCCATCCCATATTCCACATGCCAGTGATTGGAACATGTAATTTTCCACTTTACTAACAGCAGTTAATTAGCTGTAATGACAAAGGTTCTGGAACCTCCAGGCGGAGGAAGAGTGTTGTATACTCTCCGCCCTGTGATAGATAATAATCGTCAGCAGCAGAGTAATTCCCAAGCTGTCCTTTGGTTCCAGTTATGTCCACACTTACCTCTGACTCCTATATTCACCATTATCCTAAAACTGGGTTTCTCATGCATGGGACTCTCTAGTACATTCCAGTAGATGGGACAGGCAAGCGTAGGTGCTTCCCATGCTGCATAAACTGAGAACTTTTGTATATACACTTGGAAGTAATTTGTGTTAGCATGTTAATTTTATTCACTTTTGTTAATTTCTTTGGGCAGTTTGTTTAAAATACATTATTTTATCTTAACTGATGAATTAAGAGTTTCTATAAAAATAACCTGCCTGGGCATGGTGGCACACAGCTATAATCCCAGCACTCTGGGAAGCTGAAGCAGGAAGATGGCAAATCTGAACCAACCTGGGCAATTTGGCAAGACCTTGCCTTAAAAAAAAGGCTGTGAAGGCCCAGGGTTTAATCCCTTGTACTGAAAAAATAATCTGATTTAGGCGGCCAGTTGTGGTGGTGCACGTCTGTAATCACAGTACCCGGGAGGCTGAGGCAGGAGGATCGTTGCATGTTCGAGACCAGCCTGGGCTACAAAGTGAGCTCAAGGCCAGCCTGAACTGCATAGTGAGGCCCTGTCTCAAAAAGACAAAAAAGAATCTGATCTAGCTATGGCTTTGCTTTAAGAAAGTCTAAAAAGGTCAGTTGTCAGCTTACAAGCAATAGGTTTTTGCCAAGTTTCAAGCTCTGAGATGTGTGGCAGAATCTGCGGGTGGCTCCTGAGAGCTGACCACGAGGAGGGCTTTCTGTCCTAGAGGAAAGGAGGCTCATTGGGGAACCTGTACAGGTGGCTGGCACTGCTCTAGGGACACAAGGACACGAAGAAAGGCATGCAGGGAGAGCAAGACACAGTGTAAGTGCTGAGCCAGAGGAGGCTTGGAGTACCTGGGAGTTTGGAGCAAGGGCATGCACCTAACCCAGATTTGCTTGGTAGATTAGGCTAGGCAAAGTGACAGATCCTGGAGAAAAGGATCTGCCTGTAAACTGAGGCTCTGGGGATAGAGCAGAGCTGGTGCAGAGACATGTAGCACTTTAAGCACGCTGCTCATTCAGAGAAGGGCAAGTGGTCCATCCTGGTTCAAGTGGGCCAAATGAGTGGGGGTAGGTACTGAAAAAATGATGAATAGGGACCTAAGAACAGCACTGTTACAGCCTGAAGGTTACAGGAGGCCACTGAGACATTTTTAAACTAGAGAATGGCACAGGCCAGCTTGCGTTTTAGAAAGATCAGTGAGAGGAGATAGACGGAAAGGTCAAAAGAGGAAACAGAGATACAGCCAAGAGGCTACTGCAGTATCCAGGCAGCAGATGAACTGATTAGTGCCAATGGGAGAGAGGAGGTTGAATGTGAAAGTATTTACTTTGGTGGTTGTAATGTGTTTTTATTGAGAATTATTATTATAAGTGCTACTTGGATTGCCTAGTGCTCCAAATACAAGCTCAGTTTGCTTTGTTTTCATCAGCATAGGCAGGGCTATATGGGCAAGCCTGAGGATCAAACCGTTCCATTCTTGGTTGACTTCAAGGGGATGAGATCTACCAGGGCTTGTGGCCCGAGAGTATCAGACAGACAAACCTAGGCCTCAGAAAGAGTAGCAGGAGGCAACCCCTTGGAGGCAGAAGCTGTAGCTTGAGTTAGGTGGTTTGCCCAACTGATAGAGGAACTGGCATGTAGGGTCATCCAGGGGTGGGCTTTCCCGAGAAACCGAGGTGGTTATTCTCCACAGAGCCTGGGAGTGGGTAGTGGGACCCCAGGCACTGGGCTAAAGTCACAGGCAGGAGTCCAGCCTGTTGGGTAGGCTTAGGGAGAGTAGAGGTAAGGCTGGAGAGAGGGGGAGCATTGAAGAGATCAAGGCAAAGCCTCAGCTCTGTGCATTCCTAAAGCAGCCACTCAGATACTTGGGGAAAAAATAGGTTACTGAAATTTGGGGTCAAGCAAGGGAACCTAAGAAAAACATATCAAAGCCTCCTTATCCAATTGAAACACAAAGGTGAGGTCAGACTTTGAGCAGCGAGAAGCTGATGACCTAGAGCTTCTACCTCAAGTCAGAATGAGTCCCAGAGCACAGGGAAGGCCGCAGATAGGAGGGAGTCTTCAGGTGTTGCAGCTGCTTAGAGAAGGAAGGTGGGGCATGGGGCCTGAGGAGCCTGACAGTGACCGCTCTTTCACAAATTCACTCTGGGAGCATGTGCCCTACCTCTGCTAGATACCCAGCTACTCTTGTCAAGGTTGTAGTGTGAGAAGATGACACTATCCACACCCGTCTCTGGGCCACTGCAGAGGAAGGGATGCCAGCAGCTTCCACACACGGTCTAGTGAGGGGCCAGAGACTCTTTCCCTGGCAGCGCTGGGTAGAAAAACAGCTTAGATATGGAGGAGGAACAGATGTTGATGCAGTGGATCGAGGGAGGTCTACACTGGTGCCTCCTGCAGACAGGCATTCAGGCAGGGCTGAGGTGAACCACTGACAGCCTACAGGCAGGAAGTAGAGGGGGAAAGTAGCCACTAGCCCTACCGGTGCTTCTTACGTTGGCTATTTTCAGCAGAGAACTGCCTGGAAACATAAAGGTCAAGTTGGAAACAGATCTTTCAGCTGGTGTGGGCACTGAGGAGGGAGAGGACACTTGCAGAGCACCTGTCAAAAAGCCACTAAAATGCAGAAATATCACAGACTAGTCAGGAGGCACTATCTAGTTGGTATGAAGTGCTTCACAATTTAATACTGCAACAAAAATGTGAGTCAAATACAAGTTAAAAGGTTCCAAAAATGTTGAAATTGTTTTGTTTACTTTGTGTTCAACTACTGTTTTATAATTCAAAAATGCTAATTTTGTGGGCAAATAAAGAAAATAGCTGTCATTTTCCAGATTTATTTCCTGGAACGCTCAGAACAGTGTCCTCAGTGACTTTAAAACTGAAGAGTCCACGTTAGACATGGATTATTGGAACTTTAAAGCTCTTCTGTTTCTCACGTAATCCTGCCCTCTATCCTTCCATAAAGGAGTTGAGAACCTGGGTGCTGACACCATGAAGCTGCGACCTTTAGATTTACCATTCATATTTTAACATATTGAGGGAAGCAACATGTTGGTTACGAAAACCTTCCTTCTCGGAGGTTCACAGGTCTCCTGAATACAGGCACTGTGACACTTCATTCGTTCTGACTGGGCCCATGTGGAATGTGTAATAATTTGGCTATTTGAAGCTGACGTGGAAGTTATCCAGTAAAATTAACTTCGGTAATGAAATTTCTAGTGTCAGGAATGGAACTATTTAGTCTTTTCAGGGTGTAGGCTATTTTTAACCTGCATTTTTAGCAGTGATACCTGCCTTAAGAAGCAAGTGGGCCAAAATTCACAATAATTTTCACTTGTTTGCTTAAGCATTACTAAGATATGCTCAGTTTCTTCTCTTGTCAGAGTTACTAATGATGTTAAAAGGAAAGAAAAAAACTACCATTCTTTTAAAGTGTTTTTTAAGTGAGACGTTTCAATCCCTTCTGGGTAAATTAATGACAGCTGATCAACGTCAATGCCAGTACTTATAATGGAAAAATGCCTATGGATTGCATTTCCTCCTCTTAAACTATAAATTATGATATTATATACCCTTTCCACTTCCTGTCCTTGATTCAAGGAGACAGATTTTTATGCTGAAACATGTATATTTTTCTATTTTATGCCTTTAATACCCATGAAAGATTAAAACAGAGCAACTTAATTAAGCTTCTCATAATGTCACCAGAGTCCACTGGGTAATATCCTCTCGGGTACAAGATAGAAGGAATCTAGAAATATGTGTGCCGTTCTCAAATTAAAGAGGGTATTACATTTTAAGTACAAGATAGAAACACTTCTCTATTCATTACCCACAGGGATGACAAATAATAAAATAAGGAACTAGGTGAAAACACATCCTTTCAATCTGATGCTTCATTTTTTAAATGAGGAGAAGGAAACCCCATCCATTTTCTTTAATTTGCTAGACATTTTCAAACCATGATTCACTGCTGTGGGGAACAACTCATACCTGTTTTTTTTTTTTTTTAATGCTGCCTGAAAACGTGACTGTGGTGGGTGGGTGTTTTACCAGTCCTAAATAATAGCTGCTTTATAGCTGGTGGCCCGCAGTTGTGCAAACCTCACAGCTTCTCTTCTCCCCAGGCATGACGGAGATGGTGCGTAAAATTACCCTGAGCAGAGCAGTGAGAATCATGCAGAATCTCTTTCCTGAGGAGTACAACTTCTACCCTCGCTCGTGGATTCTGCCTGACGAGTTCCAGCTCTTTGTGGCTCAGGTAGATGGCACTCTGTCCCCATCACTCTTGAATTTTATTATGCTTGCGATTGTGTCCTGGGTCCTGTGTGCTGCAAGCTAGGCCCCCGGGCCCCTAGGAAGCTGAGCCTGACTAAGGCAGCAGCTCACCCAGATGCTGCGGGTGTTGGCAGCCGTCGAGGCAGCTTGCAGAGCTGAACAGGTCAGGTGACAGGTAGGTAGACTGAAGAAATGGGACACGAGGAGATAGGCTGAAGGCTGATATGGAACTGGATCATGGAGTCAGGATACCAGGAGCCTGGGAGATGGAGCCCGAGCAGGTAAATAGTGACAGTGAAATGGGGCCATTAGAGGAACCCTAGAGGCAGGGTCTCCCCAGCTTCCGGTGTTATCAAATCCGGGCTCTGCTGAAAGGCCAGGGAGTAGATGTAACTTGAGGAGGAAATCTTTAAAGTGTTTTACTTCAAATTTGTTTCAGAATCAATTTTCAAATGGCCCACCTGTTTCACCTTGAAGCAATATGTTTTGAGCACGAAATCCTTTGGTGCTTTCACTACTGATTGTGAAATAGAAGCAGCAGGGAAGCAGAACTCAGAATTGCCATTTTGGTAGCCCTTTAACAGATTCATTTAGGACTGTGGGGAAACCTTTGGCGAGTTCTGCAGTCCATACCCTGAACTATGGGCTAACCGTGCAACAGATGCCTGTGTAATTGTGGTATGGTAAATACCTTTTGGTGGCCCTACTATGTTCCAGGCATTGTGCCTGGAGCTCTTTTAACATTCACAGCAATATCATGACATTGGTTTTAGAGATAATCACTTTATGGATGAGGAGAATGAAGCTTCGAGAAATTAAATGACATGCTCAAGAAGTGAGATTTGAATTTAGAGGCAATTCCAAGGCTTATAGATATCATAGTCAATTTTAGTGCCTCCATGTTTTTTGGTTTTAATATTGGATTATAAAACTTATAATAAAATTACAACTTCCTGAACACAAAAGATCTTAAAGTGATTGTTTTAAAAAAAAGTGCCCTTGCTGGGGATATAGCTCAGTGGCATAAGCGCCTGCCTGGCAAGCGCAAGGTCCTGAGTTCAATTCCTGGAAAAAATAAAAATTAAAAATTAAAATAGTGCTCTCTGAGATGGTTGTTGCGTGGGTCTGTATACATTTTTAAAAATGCATTTAATTAACTTGCATACATATTATCATATACAAATTATACTTCAATAAAGTTAATTTAAAAAATCACTATCAGCTGTTCCCCTCTACTGACTCCAATTTCCCTGTCCTGTGATGGCTCACCCTGTTGTCGCCATGTGGAACACCTTTCCTTCCCATCTCTACAGCCATCTACATCTAACTTTTGTGTACGGATGAGATCCAGCTGTGTTCAAAATCTAGAAAGTGACATGAGCATATCCATCAGCCTTTCCTAAAGTCCTTCTGGGTCCCTTTGCTGTCAACTCCCTTAGTCCCTTCTCCCAGGCAACCACTGGTCTGCGGT
Source organism: Chinchilla lanigera (assembly GCF_000276665.1). Taxonomy (NCBI): domain Eukaryota; kingdom Metazoa; phylum Chordata; class Mammalia; order Rodentia; family Chinchillidae; genus Chinchilla; species Chinchilla lanigera. The sequence continues at coordinate 6,019,221 of NW_004955419.1, forward strand.
TTCTCTATAGATTAGATTGTTTTGTTTTGTTTTGTTTTTTTCTGGTACCAGGAATCGAACTCACGACCTTGCACTTGCCAGGCAGGCACTGTGCCACTGAGCTAAATCCCCAGCCCCTCTATAGATTAGATTGGCCTGATCAGGAAATTCATATAAATGGAATCATATCATACGTACTCTTTTGAATCTTTTTTCCTCTTAGAATTTTTTTTTTTTTTTTTTTTTTTTTTTCTCCGGTACCGGGAACCGAACTCATGACCTTGCGCTTGCCAAGCAGGCGCTTTTGCCGCTGAGCTAAATCCCAGCCCTCCTCTTAGAATTGTGTTTTAGAGGTTAATCTGTGTTTGTTGTACATAGTAGTAGTTTGTATTTTTATTGCTGAATAGTATTCCATTGAGTGAATACAACACAACTGGTTTATCCTTTCAGCAGTTGATGGGCTTCTGGGCTATTTCTGGCTTGGGGTATTATAAATAAAGCTGCCATGATTATTTATGTACAAGTCATTTTGGGTCCAGTGTGGTGGCACATACCTGTAGTCCCAGGACTAAGGAGGCTGAGGCAGGAGGATCATCATGAGTTTAAGGCCAGGGTGGGCTACCTAGTGAGACAGTGAGACTCTGTCTCAACTAAAAAGTCATTTTTTAAAGATACATTTATGTTTTCTTTCTCTTGGGAAATACCTATGAGTGGAAATTTTTTGATCATGTGGCATGTGTATGTTTAACGTTATAAAAAATTGCCAAACTTCATATAAGAAATTCCAAAGTCATTGTACATCTCAGAGACAGTGTATAAGAGTTAGAGTTGTTCCACCTCATGGCCAGTCCTTGATATTGTTAGTCTTTGTAACTACAGAAGATCAGGTAGATGTATGCTTACATTGCTTTCTGGTTTTAATTTACAATCCCGATGGCTGAACATTAAGTAACTTTTTGTGTACTTTGTGAGCATCTAAATATATTCTCTTGTTAGGTATATATTCAGAATTTTGGGGGCTGGGGGTTTAGCTCAGGCGGCATAGCACCTGCCTGGCAAGCTCAAGGTCGTGAGTTCTATTCCCGGTACCTGATAAAAACCAAACCAAAACAAACAAACAAACAAAAAATATATTCAAAATTTCTGCTCACCTTTACTGTTGTTTTATTTTTAAGTCATAATTTCTTTATATATTCCAGATTTACCTTTTATATATATATTATTATTATACACATATTATTTAAATATTTGAATTTATGAATTAGTGTTTTAGAAGATATGGGCATCTCATAGCTTTCAAGGAGTTGGTCCTGCTACATCTGGGTTGTCTGGTTTATTGACTTGGAACATTTTAAAATACTCCTACTGCTGATATCCTTCCTTTCCTTTTCCCTCTCAGGAGATCGAACCTAGGAGGTGCTGGGCTACGCTCCCCACCTCTTTTTATTTTTTCGTTTTTGAGAGCACGTCTTGCTAAATTGCCCAGGCTGGACTCTAACTTGGAATCCCTTTGCCTTAGCCTCCCAAACAGCTGAGAGTAGAGGCGTGACCACCATGCCTGGATCACTCTCTTTTTTTAATGATCAGTCTAGCTAAAAGTTTATCAAAATTATTGATCTTTAAAAAAACCTTACAATTTTAATGTTTGTTCAATTTATATATCATTGATTTTTTCTCATTAAAATTTCCTCCCTTCACTTCTCAGTTTAATTGCTCTTTTTTCTCAAATAGCATGAATCAAAGATCATTAATTTTCAAAATACGTTTTCCTCTAAACACTGGTTTTTAATGCATCTCAGAAATTTTTACGTGTTCAATTTTCATTATTTTTCAGTTCAAAATGTTCTCCTGAATTTCCCTTGGGATTTCTCTTTTGCCCATGGATAATTTAGAAATGTGTTGTTTAATTTTTACAATAGTCTGAGATTTTCCCAATGATTTTTATGAATTTCTAATTCAGTTTTGTTAACATCCGAAAGAATATTGTTTATTACCTCAGTCCCTTCTGTTCTGAAATAATGTTAGACTTATAAACACAAAGGTTATAAAAATGGTAGAATTTGTTCCCCTCTAATACCCTTCATACAGTTTCCTAATGTTAACATTTATATAATTAGTGAAACTGGCGCATAGATATTGACATATTATTAAATAGTCTGTGCATTTTATTTGGATTTTACCTATTGTCCTATTGATGTCCTTTTCTAGTACAAGATCCACTCTATGACCTCTGCTTGCATTTAGCTGTCACTTCTTCTTAGTCTCCGAAGTTGTTATCGTTCCCCAGTCCATCTTTGTCTTTCATGACCTTGACTCTTTTGAAGAGGACTGCCAGTTATTATTTTTTTGAAAGACGACATTCAATTTGTTATCATCTGATTTTTCTCATCATTAGGTGTAGAATACAGAGTTTGGACAAGAACATTACAAAAGTGACGTGACCTTCTCAGGGCAGCCTATCAGGAAGCACATCATAGCAATGTCATACCCCTGGTGGTGTCAACATGGTCACTTAGTGAAGGTAGTGTCTACTATAAAGTTACTAATTTTTTTTATCTTTTAAATCACAAAGTGTTTTATGGGGACATAATTTTTAGACTCTGCAAATCACCCCTGTCTTCTCTCTTTAAATGGACAGCTTTATTGAGGTACAACAGCCGTAAAATAAACTGCTTATTTAAATTGCTTGTTTAAAACAAGCAACTTGATCCATTTTTGGGTCATACTGGAGACTAAACCCAGGATCTTTTAATATATGTACTTATCCTCACAATCAAGTTAATGAACACATCCATCGCCTTCTTTCCTCATATTTCTTTGTAATCCTTCTCCCTTTTCATGTCTCATGTTGGACATTTGAGTTCATTCCATTTCTGGCTATTACAAATAAAAATACATTGAACTTTATGTAGAAGTCTTTGTGTGGACGGACACATTTTCATTTCTTTTGGATAAATGCTTAGGAATGGAATGACTAGGTCATAGAGTAGCTGTATACTTAACTTTAAAAAAAAAGCATCTATTGATTTCCAAAATGGCTTTGCCATTTTATATTTCCACCAGCAATCTACAAACATTCTTATTCCTCTACATCTCTGCCAACTGATGCTGCAGAATCTGTTGGGAAGGGTCAGTCTTTTAAGTTTTAGCCATTTAGGTAAGTATATAGTGGTCTCTCCCTGGATTCATTTTGTATTTCCCTGATAATTAATAATGTTGTGCACTGTTTTCTTGCATTTATCTACCATCTAAATCTGTTCTTTGATGAAATGACTGTTCACATATTTTTTTAAAAAATTGGGTTATTTTATAATTGAGTTTTGTTTTTGTTTTTTTTTTTTTTTTTTTTTTGGTTTTTCTCCGGTACCAGGAACTGAACTCACGACCTTGCGCTTGCCAGGCAGACGCTTTGCCGCTGAGCTAAATCCCCAGCCCCTATAATTGAGTTTTGAAAGTTCTTTATATCCTGTCTGTTGAATGCAGGTGTTTATCAGATCTACCAATTACAAATATTTCATCCAACCTGCCTGTTGTGTTTTCATTACCTAAGCAATATTTTTTTGAAGAGCAGGTTTGTTACCTTGATAAAGTCCAACTAATCAATATTTTTTTTTCATTTATGAAGTCTGGCTTTCTGGTGTTGCCTATAGGAATTGTTCCCTAAACCAAGCTCACAAAGACTCTCTCCTAAGTTTTTGCATAGAATTTTATAGTTTTAGGTTTTAAATTTAGATCTATGCTTTAGTTTGAGTTAATTTAGTACATGCTGTGAAGTATGAACTGAAATTCACTTTTTTGCATATGAATAGCTTATTGTTTCAAAAATATTTGTTAAGAACACTAACCGTTCTCCTCTAAATTGCCTTTGTACCTAAGTTAAAATCATTGCTTATACATATATGGGTGTATTTCTGAACCTCTCTTCTCTTTCACTGATCTGTGAGTGTCTTTTTCATGTCAAAGTCTCACTGACTTAATTACTGTAGCTTTATAAATAAGCTTTGAAAGTACTAGATAGTGTAAGTTCCCCAACTTTGTTCTTTGCCAAGTTGTTGCAGCTATTACTGTTCTTTGATCTGTCGTATGAAACTTAAAATGAGCTTGTCAGTTTCTGCAAGAAATCCTTCTGGGATTTTGAGTGGAATTGTGCTGAATATATATGACATTTTGAGTTAAAATCAACATCTTAACCTGAGTGTCCTGACCCATGAACACGGTATATCTCTCCTTTCACCTTAAATCTTCTTGAATTTCTTTGAGCAATGTTTTACTATTTTTTAATATATAAGCCTTTCACATCTTTTGTCAGGTTTATTCCTATTTAAAACTGGTATACTGGCAGTGTTTTATTGTGAAACTTCAATTTCTAGTTGTTCATTGTGAGGAGATAAAAATATAATTAATTTTTGTTTTGATCTTTTATCCTTCAACCTTTATTTATTCACTTAATTGTTCCAGTACTTGATTTTGTAGATTATGTTGGACTGTCGTGCCCTCTGAGAATAAGATGGTTTAGTCTCACCTTCCAGTGAGCCTTCTATTTATTTATTTATTTTTTGCTCCCCTTTTTGCAAAGAACCTCCATACAGTGTTGAGCAGAAACAGTGGAAGTCAACACGCTGGACTTGTTTCTGACCTTAGGAAAACAGATTTAAATCTTTCATCTCTAAGTATGGCTTTCGTTGTAGGTTTCTGTTAGATGCTTTTCACTACGTCGGTGGAGTTTTGTTCTATTTCTTGTCTCCATGGATTTATTTTTGTTTTTTATTTTTAGTTAGGAATGAATGTGGGATTTGTTACATTCTTTTCTTGAGTGTACTGAGATGATCATAGAGATTTTAATTTTAAGTTTGTGAACATGGTGAATTATATTGATTAATTTTTAAATATTAAGCAAATCTTGTATTTCTAAGGTAAAGCCCATTTGTTCATGATTTATTGTCCTTTTTATATCTTGTTGGATTTGATCTATGAAAATTTTCTCCAGAATGTTTGTGTCTACACTCATGGGGAATACTGGCTTGGAGCGCTCTCCTTCTCTTTCTCTCTCTGCAGTGTCTTTGGATTTTCTTTAAAGTCAGAGTAATGCTAGTTAGGTAGACTGAGTTGTGAGGGCTGGAAGTGTGGCTCAGTAGTAACGTTTGCTTAGCAAGTGCAAGACCATGCGTTCAATACACAGCACCACAAAACGCAATCACAAAACAGGACAAGACATAGAATGAGTTGTGAGGTAGTCCCTCTTTTTAAATTTTCTCGAAGATTTTTTGTATAACTTCTATAATTCCTTCCTTAAGTGTTTAGATAAATATACCAGTGAAGTCATGTTGGTTTGGAGTTTTATGAGAAGGTTTTAATTACAAACTCAATTCCTTTAAATAATACAGGTTATTCATGTTATCTGTTTCTTCAGGAATGAATGTTGATAGTGTGTGTTTGTTTTGTTTTTTTTTCAGTCCTGTGGTTTGAACCTCTTCACAATGAACTATATCCCATTCCCACATCCCCTTTTGAAACAGGGTTTTGCTGGGCTCCAACTTGTGATCCTCCTGCTTCAGCTTCCCCAGAGTTCTGGGATTGTCTTTCAAGAAATGTGTACTTTTTTAATGTTGTCGATGTTATTGGCATAAAATTATACATATTACCTTTTATTCTTATCTGTAGAGTCTTTATTGACGTCATCTTTCATTCCTAACAGTTGTAATCTGTTTGTTTCTCTTTAAACCTCACCATAGGTTGGGTAAAATTTTATCAATTTGATTGATTTCCATTGTTGACTTAACAGCTCTAACTTTCTTTAGTGTTCCTTTAGAATTTTTAGTGTGCATCTTTAACTTATCACAATCTATTTTTAGGCAGTACTATGCCGTTTTACTTATAGTATGAGAACCTCACAATACTGTACTTCCATTTCCTGACACCTGCCTTGTATGCTGCTTTTCTCAAACATTTTATTTCCACATGTGTTACAAACTCTATCCTGCATTACTACTATTTTTGTCTAAACAATAAGAAAAAAATCTGTGTTTTTCCTTTTATAGAAGGTGGAAAGCTAATTACTTGGGGCTGGCAGTGTTCTCTATTCCTTTGTTTTAATCTACATTTCTATCCATCATTTTCCCTTGCCCAAAGGACCTCCTTTACCATTGCATGTAGTGTGGGAATTATTTAAACTTTTGTATTTCTTAAAATTTATTTTACCATTGGTTTTGTTTTGTTTTACCTTTCTATTTTCTTTCAGTTCAGAATTCTATGCTGACATTTCTTTCAGTATTTTGCTCAGAAGTCTTCTTGGTCATATTTTTCTGACAAGAAATCTGACCCTTTGATCTTCTGTATAGAATATATCCTTTTTCTCTGCCTGCTTTTTCTTTTTTTTTTTTTTTTTAACCATTGACTTTGAACAACGTCAGTATAATGTGTAATAGTTTTGGTGTAATAGTTTTCTCCATGTTTCTAATGTTTGAGATTCATTAATGATTTAAATTCTGGGGTTTCTAACATTCATAACATGGGAAAAATATTTGCTCATTATTTAGATATGTTTTTCTGTCCTTATTTGGATGTTTTACTCATGTGCATATTAGGCCATTTGAAGTCATTACGCAGTTCACTGACGTCATGAAATGGCATAACATAGTGAAATGATTAGAAATTTGAGGTTACTGGAGTTTAAAAGAAGAGGATTTAACAGTAGTTGAAGTATGAGAGGCAGAAACCAGACCATGGAGGCCCTGTAATGCTGAATTAGAGAGGCTACCAAGGGAAGCCGCGGGGAGCTTAGGCTTCCTACAAGGGTAAGGAAGGACATAGCCGGGTTTTAGAATTGGAAGGGTATTCTGTTGGTAGTGTGTATGTGTACTGGGGAGAGACCTATGAAAAACTCACCTAGGCAAAAGTTGTGAAGGTTGTGCTAGGACACTGAGACAGGATCTTATGCCAAGAAGGGCCAGGTGTGCAGAATATTTGGGAGGTGGACTCAAAAGGACTTGGTGATCCATTGGGGAGTGGGGAGGAAGGTAGAATGGATTCTTCAGGAGTCTGGTGGGGCACCATTTTCCAAGGTATGACACCTGAGAGGAGGGAGAGGTTTAGTAGAGAAGGTGGAAAGCTAATTACTTGGGGCTGGGCAGGTCCTGCTGACTTACCTGTTGACTGTCTGACTTAGCCATCCAGAGAGACTTCTCATCAATAAAGGAAGGTGCCTGGATGAGACGATTGCTCCATTCTCTTCCTGTTTTTGTATTCTAAGGTTTGCAGTTTTCAAAGCCAACTGGACTGATGCTGAAAGCAGTCAGAATCAGATAGTTCTGTGATATAAAGGAGAATGTCTTTGTCCATAAATGGGTTAATTTAGAATCTGACGACTTAAGGCCTGACCTTGTAGAATGAGATGATTAAAAATCCTACAGTTTTGCTAGGGATCCCTGGCGCTGTTGCTTACTCATTATGTGATGTCCAGCAAGTGCTTTCTATCAACCCCGTTTCTTCTCCTGTCATGCTAAAAAAAATGCCAACGGTAACCACACTGTACAGAGAAAACATTGATCTTGGCTCACGGTTTTGTAGGTTCAGTCCATGCTCAGCTGGTTCCTGACTTTGGGACTATGGTAAGGTAGCTCCTTATGGCAGCAGTGTGTGGTAAGAAAGCCACTCACCTCATAGTGCCTGGGAACTGAAAGATAAAGAGGAGGAGACTGGTATCGTACAGTCCCCTTCAAGGCACACTCTTGATGACCAGAAACCTCTCACCGAGGCCCCACCTCTTAAAGATTCTTCCACCTTCTTGTAGTGTGACAAGCCAGCAACTGAGTCCTTAACATATGGGTCTTTGGGGGATGTTCAAGATCCAGTGATAACATCTAAATATGAGAATTATCCAAACCTCAGAGTGAGTGTGGGCGTCCAGTGAGCATTTAATGATGGACTGTTACCCAGAGCAACCTGACTTGTGAAATTTTGGCATTATTATTCTTAATGGCCCTTTTGTTTTAATAGAAGACAGTGAGGGCTAGGGGAGACTGCTTTCCTAGCATGGACTTGGGTTTGATCCCTGGTACTGCTTAAAAAAGGAAAGAAAACAAAGAATTTACATCAAGGATTCAAATAATATAGAAATGTGTAAAGTAAAAAGAGTCCTAGAAGTTACCTTAACAGTTTTGTGTGTACATAGAAATAAATAAACATTGTAACAAACATCACTATAGAAAAATATACATTTTAAGAGAAAATATGCATATATACATTTTTCTTATAAAAATGAGATTTTACTATGTTCTCTCTACTAGCCTCATTTGCCTTGCCAGATACGTTTTAGACATCTTTCCAGGTCAGTGCTACGTAGCACTCCATTGTCTTAGTGTGCATTATAACTTCTAAAGTGGTCCTCTTGCTAATGAACATTTAGTAGTTTTTGTATCTTTGGGTCAAAAAATAATGTTAACAGAGACATCCTCATATAGTATCTTTGTACACCTATGACAGAAATTCCTTTGGATAGATAACTCGAAGTGAAGCTGCTGGACTGAAGGATAGCGTATACACTTTTGACAGGTGAAGCCAAACATGAGCTACAGCTAATTATGGAAGCAAACAGTATCCTGACAATATCTCAGACGTGAGTTCCCAGGGTGTGCGTGTTCGTGTGTGTGTATGTGTGTCCTTTGCTTTATGATTCTTGGCAACAGTTGGAGGAGATGTGAAAGGTGAGTTACTGTAAAACAACCACCCACCCAACACTCTGAAGTTTATTTCTCACATTAATAAATATTAAATTTATTTCCCTGATGTCCGTTTGCAATATTGGTACCCTAATATGATCAGCAGGTGGCACTAGGCAGAAGCAAGTAAGATTCTCAGTGGAAATTTTTGTGAAGACTGGAGGAAGATACAGGCTTTCTTTCCAATTTTAGCAGATGGCCAATAAAAAATTCTTTGGAGTTTGTTTTGCATATGGTCTTCCATCTGGGTATTTGAGAAAAGTACAGTTTTGTTATCAAAACAGTATTTATTATGGTGAAAGAGTTTGTATTTCTCAGCAGAAGATTTTTTTTCAGTGAATAAAGCCAAAAACCTGCTCAATAATGTTTTGCAGTTTCTTAGAGAAATCCAGCATGCATGGGATTCTTCCATTTTCCTCCCCAGTTTCCAGGTAGCTTTTCTGGATTCAGCAACTCAAAGCTGAATAAAGTGCATTATTTGCAAACGCCCCTAGAGAACACTGTTTCCATTGGGTTTAAGAAATAGGAAAATATGAGGTTATAAATGTGACCAAGTTGAGGCAGAATGAAATCCATAATAGGAGGTATGTGTTCTTTGTTCTGATTCCACACTTGACAAGTAGCCTTTGGTGAGGTGATTGCTCGCATCATGCTTTTCATGCAGACTATAAGCTGATTTGGCTGACTTGGGGTCACCCAATGGTTTATACAAAACACACAGCTGAAACCCCTTTACTTGGGTTGTAGAGCCCTGCCCACCGCTGCGACTCGCCTCTTTCCTTCCTGACCTCTCTCCCTCTGTGATCCTTCTTCACTCCACATCACGATATTCTTCGGCATCAGTGGTAGTACCGTGGCCCCTCTGCACTGCCTGTCCTGTTGCCTGGAGGTCTTGCGCTCCTCCTTTGTGTCTGATGCTGTGTCTGTACATCCCTCCCCTCTCCTTCTTTCACCTGACCAACTTTGCCAATTCCCCAGACCCATGGTTAGCTTTTACTGTCTCTGTCAAGCTTACCCAGCTGCCCATGTCCGGGGCAAGTTCATAATAGCATCATGTTATTTTTCCTCCCTTCATGGTGTTTATGCTTATTACACGGCTTAGTGACTATGTGCCTAATTCACTTCTTCTTCTGCTGTTAAATTCCACCAGGGCAGCCACGGAGTCAGGCTTATTTATTTATCAGTGCGTCTCCAGTGCCTGTCACATAGTAGGAACTCGAGCATATTTGCCTAATTGAACTGCAAATTAATGTGCAGATGTTATGGTTTTTAAAGCCTTTTGTCTCTTGTGAGGTTAGTCATCAAAGCGAGCTTCTCCACGGCTCAGAGATCAGCATGCCCCGGCTGGTCACTTGGTAAGAGCGCGGGCCAGACTTGGGCCAAGAGATGCACCAAAGTGATGCCGTCCAGCAAGAGCTCCCGGTGGTCGCTGGCCCACCTCTCACTAGTGGTTCTCCAGCCTCCTTCCAGACACATGGCTCTTACCCACCCGTAGCGAGCTTGGGAGACACACAGAGAACAAAATGTCTTTCCTTATGAAGCATGGCCTCCCTCGAGGTTGGGGCTATGGCCCAGGGTCCTGGTGCATAACAAGTGACAGACAGAAGCCACGAGTCAGGAGAATCCAGCTGTCAGAGGAGGCAGATGATGCAAAGCCTCTGGCAGAGTCTGTAGGAGCCATGGTTTCACCTCCCCATCTGCTTCAAGTTTTGTTTCCTTGGTTGCCAAAAATAGAACCTCACGTCCTGCTGGGATGTGTCACGCTGTTCTCTGGCCCTTGCTTACCAGCTGGTTCATTTTCTGAGATGATATCATCTGAAACTCAACTTGCTGCTGCTCTTTGGAAGGGCTCACACAGGTCCTGTGCCTTAGCCCGAGTGCCTGTCATCTGTGCTTACCGTTGCTCTTTGTGCACGCAGCCCTGTGCATCTTTACTCTGCGTGGGGTGCTATCATGATCTCCTTCAGAATCACAGCTCTTGTTCCTGGTTATACCAGCCTATGCGACTGCCAGTGTCCTGGTATTTCCCTTTGTGTTAGGCAGTTATTTCCTGAGATCTACCAAGTGCCCACTGCCAGGGATACCTAACAAGTTAGCGATGTCATTGGCCTCCCAATTTCTGGTATAGAAGGTTGATGGTTCATTTATTCACTCAGACATTTAGAGGCTCTGGACCCTGCTGTCTTTCTACCAAATCCTGTTCTTATTCTTCACCTTATAGAGTAGGAAGTTGAGAGCCGAGAGTCCCATGGCGCATAATCTCATATAGCCAGGACTGAGACTGATATCTTCTGACTCCTCCATGATTCCCTTCTGCATTTTCAGAAATTTACTGAGTGACTTCTATGGGTCCAGCCCTGGTAGGCTGGGGAATCAAACTATGAGTAGGAGAGAGTGGTCCAGAGGGCACGATGGGACTGACTGTGAAGGAACCAAGCACAGACACTGCGGGAGCAGGAAAGATGGAAGACTGGGCAGGCAGGCAAAGTTCCCGTGCCATCACTTCATGTGAAATAAAACACTGAGCCAGAGTCAGGAGGCCAGGGTTCGAGTCCTGGCTCTACCTCTTTGCCGGTTAAGAATGCTGTCCAAATAACCCCACCTTCTCCTGCTGCTCTCAGAAGACTTCCGGAGAAGACTGCAGAGTGTCTGATCTTTTGTAATTCTGTGGGTTCAACTCTCTTGGACTTTCATAAAATTCCCCATTGGACTTCAAATTCTGCATAAATTTCTGTTGTAAGGTTACAGCTGGAACACAAAGGGCCTTAGGTAATCAATCATCTTCTTTCTAATGCTGGTGTGGGCATGGCCTGGGGCTTAGCACAGTGGCTGGTAATGAAGCCTGCAATCCAGCTGCATCCGGTGGGGGGGTGCTCGGCCTGGCTGTGGAAAGCCTGGGACGATCTCCTCTCCTCATCGCTCTGTTCCCCGGGTGAGTACCTGATGCTGTGTCTGCACGTTTCTTACCCGTTGTCCCTGCAGTGTGATCGAGACTAGCAAATATCACCCTTCTGTTTCATCCTCTCAAGACCATTCAGAAAGACTCACATCTACCAGGGTTTGCACATACGTTGACTGGTGCCCATGCCAGAGGCTAGCTGCTGCTGGGGATACCCTTCTTGCACCTGTCTACTAGCCAAAGTCTTACTCAGTTTCTCAGAGCTGACCTCACCAAGTCAATGGAGGCCTCTTCTGATGCCTCCTCCCACCCCACCTTCTCTTCCGCTGCCCCCTTAGCCCATGGACATTGGTCACTCTGGGCCCCAGTTCTACACTCCTCCTCAATTAGGGGCTCCTGAAACATGGTATGTACGGTGTTAATGTTGAAAGACAAAGAGTCCAGGCTGGGGATTGGTACAGACCTAGGGCAAAATCCTGTCTTCATTACTTTCTATGTGTACTTCTTGGATAAGTTTTATTGGTCTGAATCTCAGTTTCCTCATCTATAGCACCACTGGGTTGCTATGGGGAACACACTGCATACTTTAGGTGAATGGACATTTATTTCTCTGCTGTCTCTGTAAAACTAGGGTCCCCAAGATGTCTCCCCAGTGACACACACAAGGGAACCTTAGACATATATATGAAATGAATGAATATTGGGAAAAGGTTTTGCAGTCTTAGGTGGAAATTTAACCTGGAGCTCAGAATGCTTAGTTTAGCATTCTCATCATTTCTGGTTTATATGGAAATGGATTGATTTTACTTTTTTAATAAAAATCTAATCTTGAGACTAATTATCTCATTATTTGATGATATATCATTTAGGCAGGGAAAAGGGCAAAGCCTTGGTTTTGACTGAACTACATCCTGGTTTGGCTTAACTTGCTTTAGATTCCACCCTATTCCCAGAGACAGTCCTGTCAATAATACTTCTAATAGTAGAAGCTTTATTGTTTAATTTTCTAAACTTCAATTTCTCCAAAATGCACTTAGTGTTTTAAATCACAGCTATTGTAATCTTGCTACTTTACAATCCTAATTCATTATGTGGAATTTTGAGATAAATATGATCATTATAGGGCTACTACTTTAATGTGCTTTTTCTCCTTCTTCTCTCTCTCTCTCTCTTTCTCTCTAATGGCAAGGTTTTTTAAAGAAAGTGAAGGAGGCAAACATTTTTCTGGGAGAGACTATTTTAAAGGTCAAGAAAACCTTGCTTCCCCAAATTCAGGAAAAGATCATCTTTCACCCTTCAACTTTTATCCTTTCATTTTATTTTGCAAAAATTCTTAGGGCTGTCACTAGAGTCATGTGGGTAAAGATGTCTAATTTTCCAGGAGAAAATAGTGGAGCCAATCTTGACTTCAGTGCCTGTTTCAAAAGAAAATTATGAAAATTGTTCCACCCATACGGTCTTTCCTCATCTCCAAAGAAATGAAGAAATCTCTCAGACTCTGTTTCTCATTCAGCTTCTTTTTGGTGTAATTGTAGCTGGGAGAGTTCTTATACGAGGTGAAGCAAAGAAGAGGTCTGAATTTAGGAAGGTGGTGTAATTGAATTTTCTGGCCTTGTTAATGACAAACTTCCCTTTACCTTTCCTCTCACCCAAATGTACATCCCCTTCTCCTATCCTCCTGAGATAATCCCATGCATTTCTAACAGGGTTAGAAGACTAAGATAAAAGGATTTGTTTGCCTAGAATGGGTTTATGACATTGCTTCTCTATGCCTTTAAACTTAATGCCTCATTTCAACTTTTTCTTAAGTTTTCATTTGGGCATAATTTCGGACTTCCTGAAAAATTATAAGAATAATACACGTAATTTCCATAAACCCCTCATTGAACACCAGATGTTAACATTCTACCACATTTGCCTGCCCTCTCTTTCTCTCTTTTATAGTAAGTCATGTATGAGATGCGGTGAACAAACAGTGAATGTTTAAAATATTTTTAAAAATTTATGTTAAAAGCCATTGCTATTAACCCCCTCACAGTACTCTCCCTCACTTCAGACACGATTATCCCATTGTTCTCACCACTTTTTGCAGCAGTTCTGGAAGTGCTCTTTTGTGAGTGTCTTTAGTAGTTGCACTGACCTTGTTGGTTCGATGCCTTGAATTGATTCCAAGTGTTTACATTTCATGCTCCTTTTGACTTTGGAGAAGAGCCAACAGTCACATGGGGCCAAATCTGGTGAATAATGTGGATGAGGACATACCGTGTTTTTATTTGACAAAAATTCCCATAAATGTTTTGAAATCAATTAAGGACGTTGAGGCAGTCTTAACAATACAATTAAAGCCACTCACAAAAGAGGACTTTGAAAATTGCTTTAGAAAGTGGGACAGATGTGTTCCAAGTGAAGGAGGGTATTTTGAAGGGGATTAATGGCAATGTGTCTTTTACTATAATAATTTTTGAAAAATTTAAACATTCACCATATCTTTTGATCATATCCTATTCACAATATTCTTTCTTCTGTAGGCACTTCTGTGTTTCCTAAATATGGGGGCATTTTCTTTCATAACCATAGTGCATCCAAATAATGAAATTAACATCAACTTAATACTATCTAATCTAATCACATTAATGATTTATTTGGTTTTTATTATAATTATTTTTTATCATGCATTTACTTTGGTTATCCTAAACACCACTCTAATTATTTATAGGGCATATATCATGTGCTGTGATCAAACTCCATGAATGCATTTTATACATTTTTCTTACTTAATTATTATATTGTACCTGTGAGATAGATACTCTTATTACTTTCACTTTATATATAAAGAAAATAAGACTTAGAGAGTCAAGTCACACATCCAAGCTTATGTTTTCCCTTCTCAGCATTTAGCAGGTGCTGGCTGCCAATAAGTGTCAGATCTTCCTTGGAACATAACTTATCATCCACAAAAGCCATGTGTTTTTAACAGTCATATAAACTGATACTTCTGTAACCAAAAGAAATGACAATAAAACTCTCATTTTGAGGAAAATTTGGCAAATTCCAGGTCTAGAGAAAATTATCTTGGAAGTAGAAATTAAACGCCAACACATATGATATAGAATATTCTAAAGCATGTTGAAATTGTCCCTCGATACATTTGTTAATGTAGTTAACAATATTATGTCATGCTTGTTTTTGTAGCAGCATAACTAATCCCATTACATGTTCATTGCATGTGCAGAGGTTGGCAAAGTTGTTCTTGAAGGATGGATAGTAACTGTTTCCAGTTTTGTATGTCAGAGACAGAATCTTTACTGCGATTACTCAGCTCTGCTGTTGTACTATAAGAGAAGCCACAGACAGTCAATGAGATATAAATTTATAAGTATTGTGTTCTAATAAAACTTTATTTATAAGACAACCAGTAACGAATTTAGACTATAGTCTGGAATTTGCTGATCCCTGTATTAGATGACTAAAATAATCTCATTTCATTGAGGAGACTCTAAAAAGTTCTACAATTGCAAGAAGAAAAACCCCTTTTATTTAACTTTCAAACAATACTGGAGTCTTTTATAAAGGAAGGGAGACAACATGGGTTTCATATTCACTGTCAGTTGTATTAAATAATGATCAAGAAGAAAGGAACTAACATGCTAAAAGTAATTTATAAGGAAGAATATGTTGCAAGGCACTTCAGAGGCAATATTAGTGCACAACACAATGTCTAAAAGAACTGGGGTAAAACTCACTCCCAATGTATACATATTTAATGATCACACAGTATGGAAGTCTTATTGGAGAAATGCGAAGATAAAAGAGAAAGTGAAAGAAAAGAAACAAATATTAGAACATTAAATTTTTATCATTTATGCTAAATCATATGATTATTTATTAAAATTATTTATTTCTATATAGTAGCTATCTTTGGAAAGAAAAACACAGATCAACCTTTGTGAATTTAGATTTTTAACTACCTGAAATCATGGAATGAATGTATACAACCTCTTGGAATTAGTTACAGTGCTATTATTCTGTAGTTTATGAAGCACACATCAAAATGACTATTTGTATATACATATATATGTGTATATGTACAACATTACTTGTTTTTCTCTATTCTCTGTATAGTCCATATAATTTATATACGTATGTGCACGTATAAAGTATATATAGTATACATATACATATAGTGTTTATATAGTAACTGTAGAGTTTATGCATACATAGATAGTATGTACAGATTATATGCACATATGTATTGTATGTCTGCATACACATGCTCTACATAGAATAGAGAGCAATAACTAATGTATGGATAACAAACATTTACACATTATCTCTTTAAATCTGCACATCAAAAGGAAATACAAGAGTGAGGGTATAGCTTAGTGGCAGAGTACTGTCCTATCATTTGTAGCCCTGGGTTCAATCCTCAGGTGTGAAAAAAAGGTAATGTTAAAAATGTAACAACAAAAATTCAGTAAAGATAGCAATGGGCAGACTGAAAAAAATTAAAAATTTTAACTGACAAATTAAAATTATATACATTTATTATGTATAGCACATTTTGAAATGTCTGTCTATTTTGGAATGGCTAAATTGAGCCATAAGGGTTATCCCACATACAGTACTTTTCTCTTTTTTTGTGGTAAGATCACTTAAAATGTATTTTAAGCAATTTTCAAGAACAATACATTGCTATTTACTGTAGTTACAGGCTCTGCTTTCCTTTGTTATGACAAAAATACCTAAGACAAACAAAAGGAGAGAGATTTATTGTGACTTGTGGTTTCAGAGGTTCCAGTCCGTGGCCAAGTGGCCTCATTGCTTTTGGCCTGTGTCAAGGCAGAGCGTCATGTCAGATGCGGGTGGCAGAAGAAATTGCTCACATCACGGGCATCACAAAGCAGAGGAAGGGGCAAGGGTCCAAATATCCCCTTCAAGGACATGCCCTCAGCGACCTAACTTCCACTAGGCCTTACCTCTTAATGGCCCCACCACCTCCCAAAAATACCATCAGGTCATGATGAAACTTTCAACAACATGAGCCTTTGGGAGACATTTAAGATATAAATGGTAATATTCACATGCTGTTCAGTAAGCCTCTTGAATTTATTCCTCTGGTCTACCTGAATTTTTTGTTTTTTGGAGACAGGGCCTTCCTATGTAGTCCAGGCTGGCCTTGATTTCACAGCAATCCTCCCGCCTCAGCTTCCCAAGTACTAGGATTACAGGCATGCACCACCATGCCTGGTAAATTTTGTATTCTTTATCCAACAACCCTACCTTTCTAGTCTCCACTTATTTTATGAGTTCAACCTTTTTAGATTCCACACACAAATGATAACATGCAGTACTTGTCCTTTTGTGTCTGACTAGTTTCACTTAACATTCTGTCCTCCAGGCTCACCCATAATGTTGCAAATGGTAGAATTTCCTTATTTTTAAAGTTGAGTAGTATTCCATTGTGCACATATATGTATGCTGTGTGTATAACACTTTTGTTGTGTGCTCATATGTTGATGCACACTTAGGTTAATTCTCTTTCTTGGCTATTGAGAATAATGAACATGGAAGTGCGGGTGTCTGTTCAACATACTGATTTCATTTCCTTTGGCTGTATGCAAAGTAACGGGATTGGCAGATCACACAGTAGCTCTATTGTTAGTGCTGTTTTCTATAATGGTTGCAGTAATTTATATTACTATGAGTAGTGTGCAAGACTTTCTTTTCTTCACATCCTCTCCAATACTTGTTATGACTTGTCTTTTTAATTTTAAGAAATGTGATTGTAATTTTGAGAAATGTCTACTCAGATAGTTTGCTCATTTTTAATTGAGTGAGTTTCTTACTCAAGTAGTAAGGTGTTGCATTCTTTACATATTTTTTTACTACTAACTCCCATCAGGTGTATGCTTTGAAAACACTTTCTTCCATTCTGTTGTTGTCTCTTCGCTCTGTTGATTGTTTCCTGTTCCGATTTTGACAGTTGTCCCAATAATGCATAGCAAAATAAAGTTGTACATATTACAGTACATTCAGTTGTGTCTCTCTTTACACTTGGAGGAAATTTCTTAGTCTTCAGTTTCATGATGTTGGAACTTTGATAAGTATGGGTTAGTGACTTAGCAGACTGCCCCTCAATTTGGGTTTGTCTGAGGTTTCCTTATTACTATGTGCAAAATATGCTCTTTTGGCAGGAATACCACAGAAGGCGCGCTGTTTTTCTTGGGGGTATTGTATCTGGAGGCCCATGATGTCAGTGTGTCTGATTGGTGGTGATGTTAATTTTAATCATTTGGTTAAGGTAGTGTCTGCCGGGGTTTCCACTGAAAAGTCCTTGTTTCTCCCTTCCTAATTGATAAGTATCTCGTGGGAAGATGCTTTAGGTAATGCCCTGTTACTTTGCAAACTTTCAACCTCTAGTTTTAACCTCCATCCTTCTCTCTAAAGTTGTCAGCTTAATTTCTGCTACAAGGAACAACTTTGCTTTCTTGTTTATTTATTGATGTATATGTGCATGCATACTAATACGGATTCATGGATTCGTGGTTCATTCAGTTAGTTGCAATCCTTTACTATCGGTATTTATTCTGATGCTCACACAGTCCAAGATTTGGCCACTGGAGCCCTGAGTCCTCTTGGCAGTCCCTGTTATCCCTTGAGCACTCTATTGCCTAAAAAAGATGTTCCAGGCTTTTCAAGAAACAGTAGTTACTTTTTATGCATGCTGGTGTGCTCATTGCTACCCGGCACTGTGCCACGCCCCATCTCTTATCATCAAGATAGCTTGTGGCATTTTCTTTATTATCCTAAAAAGAAATATAATCAACCTACATACATAGTATTTTTAAAAACATCACTCTATATGCCCTCTAGAGCAGAAAGTAAGGAAACATTCTTTATAACAAACTGCTATACATTTCGGTGAGTAAAAATACTTCGGCAACTGTTACAACACGTGACAAGATGAAGCAGTCAGAAGCTGTCACCTACCTGTAATGAGTGACTTCAGATATAAGAAAAGTGAGACAGGATTTGACTAACATCACAGCCTCTCCTCTTTCATATTTCTCTGTATTTGATATTTTCAGCTACTTTCATATATAATCACTGGGTGTTGTATGGGCAGCACAAATAGCTCGAGTCACTCTGCCATCAGTCATATGATGTTTCTGAAATAGTAAAGAAACTCAATAAAATTCCAGAAAAAATACTAAGTGTAATTTTCCCTCTGTTTACACAGTCCTTATACCCCTGGAAAATGGTGGCACTCAATTTAAAGCATGGAAAACATACTATTTTGTTTTGGACTCAGAACCGAACCAAGGTACCGACCGACAAACACCGGAGCACATGGATCGCCAATTGAGATTTTAGAATGAGCCTTTATTAGCTGGCCAGCGACTGCCTGAGAGCCTCCACGCAGGGTAGGATCAGGTCAGCAGCAAACCAGGTGTGAGAGCAGCTTTTAAGCCAAAAAACCACATCCTGCTTGGCAAGTGAACTGTTTGTGAAGCAGTCTTCCCAGAAACTATAGAAATTTTAGGAAACTTACAAGAAGGGAACGATACGTCTCAGGGAGTTTCGAGGAGTGGCTAGAATGCGGAACGAAGCAGGTGGGAGAATAGGGTAATCAATAATCTTTCTTTCTCATGTTCTTTGTGAGGCCATGCATGTCCCTTGTGAGGCCTTTACATATTTCTACATAACATAAGAGTTGAGCCCTAGGTCATCTTTGTGTCCTATAGATAGATAGATTTTCACCACCACAAAGGCACAGCGGGACTGCCCAGTGCGCTGCTATCTGTGTGGCATCCAGGGCCCTGACCATTCAAGGCCAGTCATTCCCTCCACTTACTGTGACAATGACAAACACCCTCAGGAATTTCCAAAACCCTTCCAAGGTGGCAGTGTCAGCCTCATTGAGACTGTGGATCAAGCTACATGGGCAGAAACATTTTAATCTCTCTTCTTTAAGAAATGTGAACACTACATACATTGCTTAAGGACAGTTTTTAACATACTGCAGAATTACATCTGATGCTGTGCATTTGCCTGATTTCCAGTTTTCTTTCTGCCACAGAGTAAACCCCGCCTGGGTATGGGAGCAGCCTGAGTTTACTGTCTCAGGTAGCCCCAGCTTGCACCCTGAGAAAGTATCACAAGAAGGCTTGTAACCTCTCAGCACAGGACACCACCGGCAGGCAGGCTTGTTATAATTCCGGATCACTGGAGAACATGTAAAATTTTGAAAGCTCTAAGCAGAAAAATTGTAGGTGGGATCATTAGACAGATTCCCTCCATTGCATAGCTAAGGAAACTGGAATCCAGGAAAAGAAAAAGACATGACCAAATACATAGCAAGCCATTGACACCAATTAGGCCTAAAGTGAAAGAAGTCAATACCAAAGAAACAAACCTTAGAATAAATCAGACCTGCATGTGCAAGCACCACATGTCTCACTAGTGTAAAACCTGAAAGAGTTAATTTAAACTAGGAGGTATGATAGACATTGTGAAATGATAGGAAAACACTCAAGGGTAAAGGGCAACTGGGATGGGGGAAAAGAGAAGGGAAAGAAGGAGAAATTTTGTATGTCTGTATATACATACAGGATAGTTAACACAGTTGTTCCACTGTCTTCTATGTCTTTGCTGAAAGAAACTGTCAATGAGTCCTTGATTGATCAGTATTGCATGTCTCTATCTATTTTCATGAGAAACCACTTTGAAGATATCAATATGTAATACAACAAGCATTGTTAATTTCCTACCTCTTTGTTTGTAACTCTGTACTGTCTGTACTGTTCTTTTGCTATTTTGTAAAAGGTTGTCTGTCAATGAATGCCTCCCTCTATTTTTAAAATTAAAAACAAAACAAAACAAAAAAAATCCTTAGAGACAGGGAGGGACCTGGGACACTGAGGCCACTCTCTTTCTGGGTGGGTCTCCTCTATGCCCAGACAGGTGGTCAGGCCCCACCTTGTACTTAATCATCTTCAGAAATGGGCAATTTAATATATTCCAACACAGCTGGGCTGTCATAATTTTCAGTAGTCCTGAGTGGGGGCTTGTCTCTGCATCTTATCCTTCTTTCCTTCCATCCCCCTGGATGTAGTTTGGCTCTTTTGCTCCCATGGAATGCACATGTTCCCCATAGGCCCCATGATGACCTTTTATAAATTTCAAAACTGTATTCATGTCTCTTGGGCTTTCATAGCTACAGTGTCCGGCATGGAGGACGCTGTGATGATGAACAAACCTGACATTGGAATTGTCTTTATGGAGCTTGCATTGTAGTAGGAAGGCAAATACTTGCCTTGCGTGAATATATCTGCTGAGAGTAACTTGGCCTCCTTTATCAATGTGATGCAAAGAATTTGGGCTCTGGAGCTAGTTGGATTTACATTTGATATCATCCATAACTATGTGTGTGGTCCTATACAATTGCCATCAGTCTCTATAAAATTCAATAATGATTGTCTCACAGGATTGTTGGAAATCCATAGTGAGAGAGTATTAAATAAGAATGCTGCAAAGTTCCCAGCACTGTGGTGCTCAATGCATGCTAGTTTCTCGTTCTTTCCTTCCCCAGTGTGACATGTTTGAAGCAATTTGTGGATACTTAGAAAAGCTTCAAACTCTGGATAAAATGATTATCTCTGCTGCTTTCAAACTTCACTCTTTGGTTAGATAACCATGAAATACCTTAAAAGTTATGTGGGCAAAATGCAACCAAAGAGCTCACAACTATCTGGATTAAAGTTGAAAGCAAAAAGCAAACGGTCTCACTGATCAATTGTTGTAATGTTATAACATATATTGACTCATATCACCATTGACTATTATCACCATTTCACTGTATCTTATATACTGAGATAACAATCAGCTCACGTTATTGATCTGAATAGACGTGAACTCCTATTGGTGTTCGCCAAGTACATTATAATTTTAGATGTGTTCCCTGGGCTTGCAAGCCTGGAAAATGCGGGGCCAGGGAGGTTTATGATAATCTCCATTGGACAGAGGATGATATTTACGCTGTTGTGTAACAAATGCCCAACTACCTCTGTCCGTATTTCCTTTGTGGCCCATTGCATTTAGGGCACTGCATCCTGATGTCCATGCTCCTGTTGTGATTGGATCACAGCTGTCCTGTCTCTGTGGGTCATAGGTGACATCTGGCTAGAGATGGCTGGCTTTCCTGGGTCAGTTGGCAGGGCACGTGGGAGAGTGAGCCTCCGGGAATGTAAATGTGCTTCCAGAGCCTGGGGAGTATTGTCTTCTGTCATTTAAGGTCAAATGCGAGAGTCTCTTACAAACAAATCAGTGAGCTGCGCGCTCTTGGTTTCCTTCCCTTTTGCCCTGCTTGAGACTTCTAAATCTTTGTTTGTTTGTTTGTTTTTACATGTTTGGCCTATGGTTAGGCTATTAAGAACTAAGAAAGAGTTGGGGCCCAGGCTTGGTTCAGAGCCTTAAATGGGAGCTCTCCCCTCTCCCAGTCCTCAATCTATTCTAGTGCCTACAGAGGTTCATGAGAGATCCCCAAAGCAAACAGCAGGCAAGTCTGCTGTCATGCAGAAAGACCACCTCCCTTGTCCCTCTGGGACTTAGGAAGGAAGGAGGAGGATTCTTTACAGATGACTGGAAAGTAAGGGGCCAGACAGTTTAGAAAGTGGGGACTGAGCTAACGTTTCCTGTGAGCCCTTTGGAGAGAGCTTAACACCCCCAAATACTCTCCCCCCATCCTGTGATACAGTGGTCGCTGGCTACCACTGAAATAAAAGGGGGACACAGACTGTATTTGCTGAGGGGAAAATGGCTGCTCAGGCTGGCCATCCGTGCCCAGTGGGAGTTCCTTTGTACCACTCAGCTCAGCAAGGCTTCCAACCAGCAGCTCTCCCTTGGAGCTGCTCACGATCAAAGGCATGTGAACGCAATTCCTTGCATGTCAACACTTTGGAGCTTGCCTTGAAATTTACACCTGTGATGGAAAGAGAGGCTTACAGGAGATCCTGTTCTCATTCTCCTGGTGTAAACAGTGAGGCTAGCGACAGTCAGGTCATGAGCAAGCACTTGGCTGTCCCGTCCAGGCTGTCAGAGGAGGTGGGTATATGTTTCATACTGTCTGGGCTTGTTCATTTCCGTCCAGCGCTTCTCTGTTAGGGATCAATCTTGCAGAAGTACCAGCTCTGGACTGCTGTCCCTGCCCGCCGGCCTTGGGACCTGGAGCTGGGGTACTTGGGGCAACAAGAAACCAGATTCACAGTTGCACGCTGTGAAGTATTCTCACCTGTCCCCTCTCACTTTTACTCCTGCCCTCCTGATCTTTGGGCATGTGATTCCAGCTCATTTGACTTTTCAGAATTGCAGATTTCTTATTTGTAATGTAATTACCAACAAGATCTCTTTCACACACACCATACAGAACCAAAAATAAAAAATACCAGTGCATTTCTCATAGCCTGGGTATGAGGATTAAGTAAAAGACTGAATGTAAGACACTTTGTAGGTGCTCAAAAATGGTAGTTGTTTTTGACACATGTCATGTTACTGCATTTTAAACTATGAAACTGTGACTATTTCTCCAAGAATGAGTATAGAGACCCTGAAAGATGGTTTGATTTAGCAGCGTATGTATGGCTTTTAGAAATTGCAACACACATCCATGTTCATATCCTGGCTTCTTGGTATACAAACCATGTGACCTTGGGGATATAACTCATCCATTAAGTCCTTGTGCCTGTGATGGGATAATAATAGTATCAGCGTGAACAATATGAATACATACACACGCGTGTATGTAGTGGTGTCGATCTATAAAAATGGCAGTTTTCATATGTATCATCCTGTAATGCTGACCTTAGAGGCTTGCTTGTAAGAACTGAGCACAGGTTATGGTATACGCCAGCGCCAGACCTGTGTATTGTCCCTTGGACGGCTTGGAAAGCTATGGCAATAATACAGGTGAAAAATGCAGAGACAGTTAGAGGCTTGTTGGGTGTGTTAAGAAGAAGAAATGCCGGAATTTGGGGCTGATTGATGAGGGAGAAGACAGAAACCAGGGTGATCCTAGATCTCTGGCTTAGGGCCATAGGAGGATGGAGGTAATGTTCACCGATGAAGGGAACTTAGGAGGAGTAGATTTGAGGGGAAAGACCATGAGTGAGTGTGTGGCATGTCGCATTTGTAAGGATATGACCTGGAACCCGAGAGACATGTATACCAGTGAGAGTGGAAGATTATCCACATCCAGGGCGTAATTTAACTGAAGTCCAGGGAGTGGTGGGAATCACACAGGCTTAGTATTTGAAGCCGTGTTACCTGCGACCTCCAACATATGTGAGTATTTCTCCAAGAATGAGTATAGAGACTCCGAAAGATGGTTTGATTTAGCAGCATATGTATGGCTTTTAGAAATTGCAACACAATTTCCAACACAATGTGACAGCATTGAGCAAGTGAGACAGCTGAGCCGACTCCAAGAAGCACTTACCACTGCGAGTGCCGCTCCGTTGAGGCCCTTCCTGGTTAGGTGGGGACAGAGTGTCAGGGCAGTCTAGACAAAAAGGGGGTCAGTTCCCCTGCCTTCAAGGAGATAGCAGGGGTTTTGCAATGTGGGGAAACCCTCTAGTTACAAACTATAGGAATGAAAATGCTATTGCTTACCTTGTAGGATTAGATCTCATGTATACATATTGGTGTGCCTGGCCTGACGCCTGGCACCAATCAATACTGCAGTAGATCAATATTGCCATTTTGGCCAAAAGAGCATGAGGAGGAAGGGCGTCTAGCTTCAGTACTGCAAAATATGACCGATCGTCTTAGTTTTTTTTTTTTTAATTCAGTGTGTAAATTACAGTAAGAATGCAAGAGACACGGGTTTTTGGTGTTGGGCAGGAGGAGAAGCCAGAGCCAGTGATCCGAAAGTGCTTTTGACTGTAATGGAGTTGTACACATTTGGAAGTGAGCTAAAGATTAGTTAGCCAGTTCATTAGCAGGAAAGCCTCACTATTGGAAAAACGATTTTAGCTGGAAAGGGAGCTTACTCAGCAAGCAAGTGTTGTGTTCTGAGTGGGCAGAGTGTGATGCCTTCTGGGGTCTCAGTGCTCCAAACAAAGAGGACTAGGGAGGAGTATGAGCTGTGAGGCCAAGGGATGAGCCAGGATGTGGGCTGGATTCCGGAGAGATGGCCCCCTGGGAAGTGGGGAGTGTGATGCTGACATCTACGGGGACCAGGAAGCAGCTGTGGGTCAGGAGACAGGCCCAGTCCCTGAGGGGAGAGCCCTGTAGGGTGATGATGTCAGGTATCCCAGCCAAGGAGGGTGGGATAAATCTCCATCAGGAGTCTGGTGGGTGATCAGGAAACCAAGGCATGTTAATAAAAATATAATAATAAAAATAGTACTGTGTACAAAGGCTAGATGCTTTTGAATTCCCCAAAACCATAGGAATTAGGCACAGTATACCTGTTTGACAGGCAAGGATGTTGAAATACAAAGAGGGTAAGTAGCTTGCCCAGGGCCAAGAGCTGGTGCTTGATTTGATATAGTTTGAGTTTGTCCCCCAAGGATTCATGTGTTGGGATCTTGGTCCTCTGTGTGGTGAGGCTGGAAAGTGGTAGACCTTCAAGAGCTGGATCTGATGGAAGGTTTTTATGACATTGGGGGGTGTCCTGCCGGAAGAGATTAAGGTAGTCTCTTGGGTTAGCTCTCTGAGAGTGAGTTGTTGTAGAGTGAGTCTGCCCATGAGTCATTCTTTGCCATCCTGCCTGGCCATGTGATCACTCTCTCTCTTGTATGCTCCAGTCATTGTGATGCCATTTACCAGGAGGCCTTCACCAGCGTCAACCCAGTGCCAGTGCATGACCTTGAACCTCCAAAACTGTGAGCTAAACAAATCCCTTTTCTTTGCCAATTACCTAGTCTCAGATGTTTTGTTATAGTAACAGAAAACACACTAATACAGCTAGGAAGTGGCAGCACTGAGATTTGAACCCACTCTGCTGCCCCGACTCCCTTTCCCAGATATGTGTGCTCAGTGAAGGTCAAGGGAGGCTGAAAACTGGGGGTAATGCAAGACCCACACCAGCCTGACTTAGAACCCACTTGTTAGGAGACTCGGGGTGTGGATGGGAAGAGGTCTGGCTGGGCTGATTCTGTAAGGAAAAGTCGGGGAGGCCAGGCAGGGTTGATCTGCAGGGCTGAGGTCTGGAGTTGCCCCAGGCGCAGCAAGAGGATGTTGACAAGAGTTCTGGAAGGAAAATGGGCAGTCTCACAAAATGACTAGTTCCTTCCTGTTAAGCAGGTTTTATAGTCCCAGATGGGTTCTAGAGTGGCTTTTTGATTGCTCACTAATGATGGATAGATTATGCTCCATATAAAGCTGCTGCTCACCAAGTCTGGGATCTGTTATATTGCACTGACAACAGGCTGGGATCTGGGTAAAGCGCACGGAAGGCACTTGTGTTTTCCTGAGCAACCTTCATGACACCTACTTACCTCCAAGGAGAACTTCAAGGCATCTGTCAAAGACAGGGCAGCTTGGGACCAGCATTAATTCTCCACTTCCACCTCTGGTCAGGCAACTGGGCTCTTGCAGGCTTCCCACTCGACTGTGTGTCTCCATTTCCTCGCTCTCTGTGGAATGGCAATTGGAAGGACAAATAAAACAATAATTGCAAAATACTGAAACTTACCATAGCGCCAAACAAATATTATGTTGTTCAGAATGAGGAAAGGATGTGTATTCCAAGGTTTTCTGTGAAAGTCCTCTTCAAATTTCCCAGTTAATCATAACGGGGAGAACTTTGGGTTGGAGATCCTAAGACTTTGTGTTTTAATTCTGGCTCTACCACTAGCAGTGTCACCACGGCTCTGTGTGTGTGTGTGTGTGTGTGTGTGTGTGTGTGTGTGTGTATACATATGAATGTGTCCAGTGATAATGTCTTCCTGGGCTTTAAAGGGCTGGCTGGGAAGATACGGGGTGGATGGACATGGAGAAGCACTTTGGAAAGAAAAAGATCCCAGCATAGAGGATTGCAAACCAAGAAAGCATCCCCAAAGGGAATTTTTGACTGGGTTATAGATGACACATAGGAGCCCCATAGGCCAAGAAAGAGCAGAGGGGCTGATGGAGGCTGAAGAGAAGCCCTTATAAAGTAACAGAGGCAGGAAAGAGAGTTGTGAGGGAGTGCAGCTGTCAGGCGAGTCTGTTTAACATGAGCCATGCCAAGGAGTCGCACATGAGTGTTCAGCTACAATTCCCTAGGAACAGCTAATGCTATTTCCTTTCACTGATTTGAGTAAACCAGCAAACTCATCAGTGATAAAGCCAACGGAGGTTTTAAAATTTGCTGCTTAGGCTTTCTTACCTAGAACTCTTCCAAAGCCAGAGAGTGGTGAAAATGTTTGACCACGTGGTGGCAGGTACTGTTCCTCCCTACATGGCCGCTGGTTTCCCCAACCATTGAACTGAGAGGTTTATCTGGATACCCTCCCTCCTGCTTAGGAGAGCCCACATCTCTGTTCAAAATCCGAGTCTCACCCCGGCCAGTAGTTCTTATTTTTTCCCTAAGATTGGGAGAGTTATTGTGTTAAAATGAATGATGTCTGGGAGACATTGGAGCATGTGGTATGGGTCCAATGAACCATAATGAGCTTGAGCAATGGAGTTATGAAAGAGCTTTGTGGCCATAGCTGCTCAATTGGTGCTCCTTGAAGAAAACTCCTCATCTCCCCTGCCCTACTTGCATCCTATGAGGCCTGCTTCCTTCCCTTGTTCCCTAAATCAGTAAATGGTCCCATCACAGCTGTAATTGCTGAACACCAAACCGCAAGATCACCCGTGACCCCTTCCTACCTCCCTCCCCTCCCCCACTCTTGTCACATCCATGCCCTGACCAGGGACCCTGGTCTTACCTCTTCCCAGGCATTCCTCATACACCCCTACTGTCCCTGCCCCAGATCAGGATTTCACTACTTTGGTAGCTATGGTTTCTTTCTTTAGCCTTGTTCCTTCCAAATAGTGATTCCCACGGGTGCCCTGGTGTTGTGGGTGCCACAGCCCTCTCCAGTTAAAACTCCACCAGTTGCCTACAGATTAAGTACAGATACAAGGCATTTTGTGATCCTTCTTGCCCATTCTGGTGAGCTTTCTTCCAGCCTGTCTCTTTGTACTTTCCCTGGGTGAACTTGCTTATTGCAGGAGCCTTTGCCTTCACTGGGGGTCTGATGAGCACAGGTCTCTCCCACACTGTTTTCAGGTGACCACAGATCTTCTCCAGCTGGGTGCCTTACTCGTTCTTCTCTCTGACTGGTCATCTTCCCGCAGCCTCCCCTAAATCTTCCCTCGTGCTGTTGAAGGCCCTGTGACTATAACCACCATCGAGCTCGATGTTTGGAAGGTGTCCTGCATGCCGCTCTCTCCCTCACCCAGTCCTGTCGACTTTACCTGGAAAATTTTCTCAAGCCTCCTTTCCTCCCTCCAGCTCCACACCCGCCTCAGTTCAAGCATATCCTCTCTGCCCCAACCATCTGTCTCCTCCAGCACATTTTCTATGCAGCCTCTGAGCTGAGGGATCTTTCTGTAATACATAGCTAATTGAGTTGCTTCCTTCTCAATTCACCATCATTTCAGTAAATCACCCTCATTTCAGAGCATTGTCCAAATTCCCTCAAATGATACTCAGATGATTCCCTCCTGGTGCCCTCCCTCATACCCAAGCTTGATCTTCTTTCCCCTTCTGCACACTCACCCCTCATTTACTCTAGACTTTTGGCTCCGAAATCACTGTCAGGATTCAAATCCAGGCTCCAAGGCGTCACTGGCTGTGTAAATTTTGGCAAGTTATGTTAGCATCTCTGTGCCTCCATTTCCTTATCTGTGAAATAGGATTGTTGTGAGGATTGAGTGGAAGAGGTGTAAAGTAGTGTTTTCTAAGCATATGAATGCTGCTGCTGTGCTGCTGCTGCTGCTGTTGCTACTCTCTGGCTCTTGCTGGTCTCCTCAGCATCACCATGCTCTCTCTCCTGCTTCCTGTTATCTGCCCCAGTGCGTCCTCTTGCCCCACAATTCTACCTCTTTCTCTGCCCTTCGCCTCACCCCTTTGCCCTCTGTCCAGCCTCAGCTGTGCACACGACCTTTAGTCTTAGCTGCTTTAACACAGGAGTAGGAATTTGCCCTAGCGGCCAGCTCAGCCTCCTGGGGGCTACGGCAAGTCTACCAGAGGTTTGTTTTTGCGTAGGATCTGCAGCCTGTGTCTGCGACACCAAGGGTCTATGTTACTACAATTGGATGCAAATCCTCCTGCATGACAAAGGACTGCTTTAATTGGTTTTGACATCCCTGGTATTGCAAACACAGTATTTCTTCAAAAATTGTCCTTTTACCTGCCCCTCCCTCCCTGCTAATAATGTTTTGTGGCTTGGTATTCCAGTTGCTGAATTTCTCCCTCCCAATATTTTAGCTCGCTTCTTCTCCCAAATGCCCAGCTGACTTCCTCAATGCATCATAAATCTCTGATCTGAATCTCTGCTCTTATAGATCATACTGGTGCGCTGATCACAGCAGCGCAGTGTGACCTCTCGGGTGTGATTAATGCCACTTGCGTGTTTGTAGCACAGCCTTCAGCTGTAGTGATATCAGGATAAATCATTGTTCAGCACTTGTTAGCTGGTAAAGCCAGAGATCTAAGTGTGACCTCTTTATTTTATAGGTGAGTACAACAAAGGCCCCCAAGGTTGGATGACTTTCTCAAGGTCACACAGTCAAAATTATCCAACTAAATTGAGACTAATATCCAGGGTTTTTTTTTTTTTTTTTTTTTTTTTTTTACTTCAATATTTTTTCTAACTCACCAAAGGTTTTTTTTTTTAATTTAAGAAATTAATAAAAACTTGAGGTAAAATATACATCACAAAATTTACCAGTTTAACTATGTTAAGTGTTAACTTCAGCGGCATTAATTACATTTGCATCATTGTGCAAGCATCACTCATCTCTAGAGTTTTTTTTTTGTCTTGGGAAACTGAAAATCTGTACCCTTTAAACACTAGCTCTCCATTCACCTTGGCCCCAGCTCCTGGCCAACACCATTCTGCTTTCTGTCTCAAGACTTCTCTAGGGACCTTGTAGAGGTGGAATCACATAGTGCTTGCCTTTTTGTGTCTGGCTTATTTCCCTTGCACAGTGTCTTCAAGGTACATGCATGTTATTAGAATCTCCTTTTTTCTCAAGGCTGAACAATACTCCATATGTAGTGGTGTTTCTTTGAGACCGTTTTAGCATCTTGATGGAATGTCTTGCTGCTAAGCAGTGCTAGAATTTAAAACAGCTTTAATGGCATTTCCTAAATGACCACTAGGGGGCAGTAAAAGACGCAGAAATTTTACAATAGGCCAGATGAATCCTCTGTGTATCTTTTCAACTGTCTGTGTATACAGTTACAAGATAATGGATTTCACACCCAACAGCAACTTTAGATAAAACTAGAGATAACCATCAGCTGTAGCCCAAGTGCTAGTCTTCCACACACTTGCTAACATCAACGCACAGAACTGCATTCAAGATGTTGGTTTCAGATTATATTTTTATTTAACTCGCATTAATCCCGTAAATCTCAGAGGATGCAGCACAATCACCTGTGGTGCTTTTTCTAAAATACACGTGTCTAGGTTTTAGCCAAGATCTATTAAGTTTGGAATTTCTTGGACTGGAGCAGGGGCCTAGATCTATACACTCTGTTTTGATTTTGATCTATGACTTCTAAGAGCCAGCACCTTAGCTCTTTCCTTTAGTAACTTGGGGTGTGTGTGTGCGCAGGGAAGGTGCTTCTTTCTTAGTTTCAAGATGGTCATGCTCAGCTGGCAGACCCCTCATATAACAACATGGAGATATTAAGTCTAAGATACTGAGAGAGTCCTTCCTAGGGCAATCAGAAAAAGAGAACTTTAATCTTATCAAAGGTTTAAAAAAAGACAGGGAACTAAGGTGGGATCAGAGACCTCAGTTCTCATCCTACCACCCCCACCTGACCCCCAATAGCCAGCGAGAAGACCCCAGACAAATCACCTCTCTAAGCCTCAACTTCTGCTTTGAATTATGAAAGGATGGGACGGTGTTGATCTCCACAGATCTTTTCAGCTCTAAAAATTCAATGATGCTATTAGTATTAATAACCTTGATGTGTAGTTACTACTCCGGCAGAGAGCAGAAGAAATATTCAGTAATGCGATGAATGACAGAGACTATTGACCATAGGGTTTAATTTATTTAAGGCACATACACTGAATTCAAAGGAGACAATATTGTTCCTGATGATGTATTGAACTGTTAGTATCTTTGGCATAGCAAAAGCTTTCCAGAGGGAAAAATTACCCATCAGTGCCAAGTTGACATTTTTCTCTTCCTGAGCCGTAACTGCCAGTTGTCCAGCCCTCTCCTATTTACTATAAAGGGCCATGTGTATGAATGCTTTGGATGAATATTAACTAACTACATAAACGTCAAGGTCACCGTTGCAAGCGAGGCTTGGTGGAAGGCCCTGGGAGCCTTGCATTGATCTCCTGTGAAGTTCCATTCTTGAATCCTGCTGACAAGGGGAAACAATTGATGTGGACCATTATTAAGGCTTTAAGTGTTTCTCCATTGTTAAAGATCTTTTACAAGCCCGGAATAACTGATAGTCTCCAAGGAATTGGCAAAAGCTTCACTTAGAAATATAGGCTGGTCAGAGAGATAAGTACGGCCCAGAGTGCAGATGTCCTGATTGAGGCTTACACAGCAAAGGTGGAGGCCGAGGGGAGCCCGGTCCTGGGGCACATCTCCAACTCGGCTGGCACGGTCACAGCTCAGAGCAGGACTTCCACACCGGATGTTGCAGAGGACGTGACTCCCTCTTCTTCACACTTCCTGTGGATCCTCTCCCCTGGTGAAAACCTCTTGGCCTGTCAGGATATCCATTCCCCATAGGAGAACCTTTTCCCATTTTCTATTGGTAAAACTAAATATCTGAGATTGGACAACTTATAGAAATTTATTTCCTAGAGACCAGAGACTGGCTGGTCCAATACCAAGGTGGTGGCATCTGCTGAGGGCCTTCTTGCTGCATCTTAACATGGCAGAGGGCATCACGTGGCAAGGTAGAGCCAAGTGTACCAGCTTGAGCCTCTCTTCCTCTTCTTATAAAGCCATCAATGACCTCATCGAATTAATTCTGTCCTTAAAGCCCCACCTCCAAATACTGTCCACATAGGAATTTGGAGATTAAGTTTCCAACACAGGCCGGGGGAGAGGGGGCACGTTCAAACCATTTCACTGGAGAAATTGGGTGTATATGAGTTATGCCTGACTGCAGGTCTAGATCTGGACTAGTCAAGTGCCTGAGTAATTAATTATGGGAGTGTCCTGCTGACCTGGAGCTGAGAGGACAGCAGATACTGTGGCTAATAGACTTCAGTTTCAAAAAGATGTCAAGAGACTGAAGGATTAGCCAGGTTGCTAGACAAGCTTAATAATGGATGTAAGTGATAAATCTCACCTTTTCTGTGTGCTAGGTATTGCTTGGCCCTCTGCACGTTTTAGTTTATTTCAACTTTGTAAGGACCTATTAAGGGTGGGATTTTATATCCTTATCTTAAAACTAAGACTTGGTGGTATGAAGAAAGGTACAAATGCTGTGGAGTCGTCCATCTAAATTTCAAGCCCAGTTCTGCCTCTGAGTTATCTGGCAAATGACTTGGCAATAAGACAGCAGTAGCTCGGCTTCTGGTTGTTTTGTGTATGTCAGGTTCTGTGTGCCTAGTCTGTTGCAGGTGTTTTCTCACTGACTCATCAGAACAACCTGAATCCTGTTTGACAGGTGAGGAAGGCACAGGTAACTTAAGTAACTTGCCTGAGGTTGAATAGTAAGTGGAGGGACCAGAGTTTGAACCCAAGTCTCACACCAGCTGCACCCTCTTCATGTCCTCTATTGTGAAGAGGGAACACGGTTTTCTGAGAGAGTTAGGTGAGACAATTTATATAAAATGCCTAGTAAAATACCTAGCACATAGTAGGCACTCACAAATAGACTACCACCATTGTTAATTAGTTACATGGCTTTTTCAAGAGTTTAGCTAATAATTGAAGAAACAAGATTTGAACTCAAGGCTTGTGGCTGTCAATCCAGTGTGCTCTTCATTTTCCTCTGGAGCACAAATAGAAAGCAGTTCTTATGTCACTATCTTAGAACCTCATACAGTGTCATCTGCATGGAAGATGCCCAGCAAGTAACTGGTAGACAGGCATCTACTCGTCCACCAGATGTTTGCCTAGGTCCTACTGTGTTGGGGAACCTCAGAGGAGAAGAGTAGCACACTAATCATTCTTTTCCCCCTTCCTAGGTTCAAATGGTGAAAGATGGTGACCCCTCCTGGAAGCCCACTTTTATTGTGAAACCTGATGGTGGTTGTCAGGGTGACGGAATCTACCTCATTAAAGATCCCAGTGACATCCGGTTGGCTGGGACCCTCCAGAGCAGGCCAGCAGTGGTCCAGGAATACATCTGCAAACCTCTCCTCATCGACAAGCTCAAGTTTGATATTCGTCTGTATGTCTTGCTCAAGTCCTTAGACCCCTTAGAGATTTACATAGCCAAAGATGGACTTTCTAGATTTTGTACCGAGCCATATCAGGAGCCCAGTCCCCAAAATCTACACCGTGTCTTCATGCACTTAACCAACTATTCACTGAATATTCACAGCAGCAACTTTGTCCATTCAGACAATGCTAGCACAGGCAGCAAAAGGACGTTTTCCAGCATTCTTTGTAGGCTGTCTTCCAAAGGTGTTGACATCAAGAAGGTCTGGTCTGACATCATCTCTTTGGTGATTAAGACTGTCATCGCCCTGACTCCAGAGCTCAAAGTGTTCTACCAGTCAGACATCCCCACAGGGAGGCCGGGACCCACCTGCTTCCAGGTAACCATTGGTAGCTGCCGTTGGAGTCGCAGCCTTGGCCAGGCCTGTAAGGGAGCCCTCTGACTTTATATGGGGTGAGAGATGGGGATGGGATGGCAAGAGGTGGGGACAGGGTGGTGGCTGGTGTGGGCTTTGGTGTTCAAACCTGGGCCCATCTTTTATCTTTCTATTTATTAGCTGTGTGATTGGGAGCAAGTTACTTCCTTGCTGTTATCTGTAAAATAAGACTAAAAGTACCTGTCTGAAAGGATTCTTTTATGTGTTCAATGATATGGCATATGTAAAACAGAATGCCATCCATTTATTCAACAATTTTTCCTACCAGCTTAGTAGGGATCAGACATTGTCCTAAGTGCCTGTGAGACCATAGGTCAGGTCCCTGCTGGCTGATGCACCATGGGAGATAAATCTTTTAAAAAGCAACGATTACAGAGTGCGATGGTGCTAGGGTGGACTAGGAAGCGCAGTGGGTGCTATGAGTTGGTGGAACAATCTAACATTCTTTGGGCAGCAGTGGAGCAGGCGGCAAAGTCTTCCTGGAAGAAGTGGCAGTTAGACTGGAGCCTGAGGTAACAGGTGGGGCAGGTGAGATGACAAGGGAAGAAAGAGATGGCACGTGTTGTAGGCAGTGGCAGGTGTGAGGTTCAGCCCTGGAGGTCACAGGCAATCGGGGCGTGTTTGAGGCACTGAGAGGGTTCGTCATGATTGGAGGGTGCAGTTGGAGGCAGAGAGGTGGAGAGAGACTCAGGAGGGTGAGGTGGAGGAGGCTGAGGGAACTGGGGATCCCCAGAGGGTGTCAAGCAGGGGACAGACTGCATTAAGATTTGCATGTTCTAAAGAACAGAGTGTCCACAGGGAGGAGGATGGATTGCAGCAAGGCTGGGCACTCAGCGATACCTAGTGAGACAGTGCCTTTCATTCAGCCAGTGCAGGATGCTGGCTTTGACTAGAAAGGTCTGGAAGAGATCAGGAGAATGGACAGATGTGAGTGCCGCCTGAGGAGGAGGAATGGCTGGACTTGTGACTGGCCGGGACTGGAGCAGGAGAGAGGTGAAAGTGGTGTGGAAGAAGGCTGACTTGCAGGAGGCTTGGAGACTTGAATGCATATATAGAGGCCATTGGAAGGAGACCAGGCTGGTGGGGGAAGGGCAGGTTTGGACTCGAAGAGGCTACTTGGCACCCGGGTGGAGAGGTTGAGGTGACAAGTGGATGTGTATTTGGCTGGCACTCAGGACAGAGGTTTGGGCTGGAGAGCGAGTTGGGAACTCATCCGTGTTCAGGTGCTGACTGAAGCCATGGAAATCTGTAGGATGAGAACAGGCCAGAGAGGACCGCCATTTAACTAAAGGACAGAGGAGGGGGAGCAGCAGAGACGCCCCAAAGTGGTATGTGTGATATAGAAGGGGAGCTGGGGGGATTGCTGAAAGCACCCAGGAGGGGGTCCTCAGGGAAGGCGCAGCAGGGCCAGCTACATCGAATGCTGCCGAAATGCTGAATAAGAGCAGTGCTGAAGCTATCCATGGTGATCGCTAAGCAAATGGCTGAGAACTTCGGCAACAATTGTCTTCAGCAGTGAGGGAGGCAAAGGAACGGAGAACGAAGGTAAAACATCTTCCGGGTCGAGGATGTCAGGGTGGCCAGGCAGGGGACACAGAAGTCAGATCCCCAGTAGACACATGCTAGACACATGCTGTCCTGCCACCAGGAAAATCAGAACAGGGAAGAGCAGACAAGAAGGGCAACTCTTAGATCCTCTCCACCTAACCGCAATATTGTTCTGTAGCAGTTGATAGGTATAGATTATAAGAAGAATAACACTTCCTACCTGTGAGCCATAAAACAGAACAAAATGATCGTCCAGATCCATCTCCCAATCCTACGTCTCTAATTAGTTCCCTCCATCCTATTTCTGTATGCCCACCCATGTAAGCAATATCCTAAACTTTACGTTTACCATTGTTTTATTTTTCAAAAATAGTTTTATTAAGTATAAATATACTCCCAGGTGATATGTTGTCTTGTTTTGCCCGGTTTTGAGTTTTAAAAAGTGTCATCTTCTGACACCTTCTTTTGTACCTCACACAATGTTTCACAGGCTCACCCATCCAGATGGGGCCGTGGGTGCTCATATGCTTGCACCCTTGTGTATCCTGTCATAAATATGTGTGATTCATTGATCAGTTCTTCTGCTGGGTGATGTCTGAGTGTTTCCAGCCTATGGTGGGACAGTTACAGGCAGCGTGGGACAAGAAGTGAGAAGAGGGGGTATGGGAAATGTTTCATAGAGGGAGTATTTATTCACCAGGAGGTGGAGCCAGGCCTCAAGTGCAGCTCTTAGCCCAGAGAGGTGCTTGAGGGCTGGGTACCACTCAGGAGGGCCTCCTGAAGCCTTTGGAGGGGGATTTAGGTAGTGATCAGGATCAGGGTGGTGGGATCATTGTCCAGAGATCTTTCCCTGAGCCCTTGGGCCCCAGGCTTTATTTTCTCGGCAGGATGTCCAGCTCAGATGGTAGAAAGGGTAAGTGAGCAGAACTTAAACTTGAACCGGAGAAAACAAATCCTGACGCATGCTACCAAAAAGGGAGGGCAAAGGAGACAGTTGTACTGTGGACATGTCCAGGGGTCATCCCAGGGGACTGTGTGGTCACATCTGTTTGACAGTGACAGCTATTCCAGGATTATCATGTGGGCCCTGGCAGGAATGGCTAAGCAACAGCGCCCGGGCATGGTCAGCGTGGCAGTGGGGAGGACAAGGGTGGTTGTTTTGCTGCGTGGCTTGCTGTGGACAAGCTGCAAGGGGCAACCGTCAGGGTGGAACCTGGGGCTCACAGTGTGGGAACTGGAGGGCAGACAGACAGGGAGCTGCTGGTTTGGACTGAGCATCCCTAGCAACTGGAACCACAGCCTTGTGACCATTTTCCACTGCTTGACCACACTAAATGCTTCCAGGAGGAATGCAAGTCCAGATGCAACGCTCTTTCCAGCTATGTGACCTTGGAAGGGTTTCTTCACCACTCTGCACCGCTGTTTCTCTCTCTGTAAACCACCTACACTAACTTCCCTATCTGCCTTTGTAGGACGAAGCAATGTAGTGAAAACGCTTTGATCAGGTATAAAGTTGTAGAAGTTGCGATTTGTTTTACCACACATTTCAGATGCACAGTGACACTGAGGGAAAACATCTTTCTCTCCTTGGAGTCCTCTCTTGCTTTTTTCTTCTCAGTTGTTCGTGGAGTTTCAGATCCCTGCACTGACTTGGAACACAAAGGTTTAGTGCCGTGCTACAGTTTGGCCATCAATTTGCTGTGTGATCTTGTATCAGTCACTTAACTTGTCTCTGCCTCGGTTTCCTCACCTACCTGACAGGGTTGCTGTCCAACTGGAATGAGATCAAGATTACAAAGGGCTTTGCAAACTAGAATGCGCTACCCTGACACAATAAATCGTTGTGTAGCACCTTTTTCTTGTAGCCTGGGCCGGGCCAGAGGCGGCATTCCAGAACACAAGCTGTAGCCAACAAAATTACATTCATCGTAAACATGTGACTGTGACCCCTTGCCAGTCATAGCCACAATAACTACTTGGGCACTGCTCAGACTGTGGGCAGGCTTCCTGTAATCTGTTGCCTGGGAGCAGGGCTGCCCTATCATCCCAGCCTGTGCCCTGTCATTGTCCAGGCAGTGCCAGCAAAGCATATCCTCACACCCATCCTTGTGGGGGCAGCGGTGCGACCCCAGCTTAAACAGCAAGGTTTATCTGGGTCTGGATGATTCACATGGCAGAAATACGCACACAGAGGAAAGGTTTTCAGCTCATCTTTCAAGAACATTCTTTCCCATTCCATGGCGTGGTCTGGATCTTCCTCCTGCCTGTGTGTCTAATTCTGTCCTTGGCTGTGGCCCTTTCCCTTAGATGTCTGAAGCAGATGCCTTTCCTGAGTCCTAAGATATTCCCCCGTCTCCTCTCTGCTCCTGTGACTTCGTCCTTACCCTGCAGCCCAGGCATCGCACAGCGGGGAGGCCAAGGAGCAGGGTAGTGGTCAAGGGCTTCGTTTTGTTCTTAACACCCTGTGTTTGAGCCACTCCAGCGCCCCTCTTCCAACAACTCTAGCTGGTGAGTTCTGCAAGTTAACTTCTTAGAGTTTGTTTTTTTGCCTGTAAATAGAGGGATTACTTGTAACTACCTCTGAGAGCTGCTGTAAACTCAAATTAAGAGAAAGCTAGGGGCTGGGGATTTAGCTCAGCGGCACAGCCCCTGTCTGGCAAGCGCGACATCGTGAGTTCAATTCCCGGTACCAGAAAAAAACAAAAAAAAAAGAAAAAAAAAAAAAAAAAAGAAAGCTATATGGAACTGTTAACATAATAAATGATAGTTTTTAGGATTATTTTCATGACAATTGTTCTCAAACCTATGAGGTTTGAAGTTATAGGAAATCGTGCAATATTCACTTTTTAAACTTAACTGGAACACTGGAGTTCCAAGTCCTTAGCCTGGCGTCTGTCACCTCCCAGACAAGCCCTAGTCTAATGTTCCTGTTCCCCACCTGAGCCCTCACTCCTACAAACATATCGGATTCCTCTCTCGGAGAACATCAGTGCTTTCCCAGTCCCTCCCTTCTGTTCCCTTCTGTCCTGGCCAACCTGAATCTTCTTTCTTCTTCTCACTGTTTTTTGAGATTCTGTGTCTTCCAATGTGCTACTCATGTCCCGCCTTCTCTGTAGATCTTTCCTTAACTGCTTCTCTTATTTGAACTTTTATCTTCCTTTGGACTCTAACACATTCCCTGGGCTCCAGTGAGACAGTCCTGAGCAGCTGTGGGACATGTGGCTACAAATAAGGCAAAGCCCCCACCCCTAAGGCATATTCAGTTTAGTAGTGGCAAACAGACGCATGAGAATCATAGTTCCTTGTAAGCAGTGCTGTCAGAGGGACACGCGATGCTGGGAGCACACATGAAAGACAGAATTGGCTCCTGCCTGAAGGCTTCCCAGAGGCGGGGACGCTCAAGTGGAACACAAGAATTTGCCAAGCAGAAGGTGAGGGACACCATACTCTGCTGGCTTCCTTCCTGCCTCATTGGCTGCTGTTTCCTAGCCTCCTCCTCTGGACCTGTCAGTGTTTGAGATTTCTGGGGCTCAATCTTTGGAAATTTATCCTCTCAGCTACCATCACCCCCTACATGATCTCATCTAGCCCCATGACTTTAAGAACTAGTTACCTACCTCTGAATCCTAGATTTGTATCTCCAATCTTGACATCTCCTTGAACTCCAGGCTGGTACATCCCGGGACCCACTTGAATTTTCTACTGAGAGAGCTAGTGGGCATCAACTTGTACCACATCCAAATCTCACCCTTGACTCTTTCCCA
Source organism: Chinchilla lanigera (assembly GCF_000276665.1). NCBI lineage: Eukaryota > Metazoa > Chordata > Mammalia > Rodentia > Chinchillidae > Chinchilla > Chinchilla lanigera. The sequence continues at coordinate 6,058,141 of NW_004955419.1, forward strand.
TTTCAGTAAATGGACAATATTTAATCCCTTAGAGGGAAAACCTGGCTCTTCCTTACTTCTTCTGTTTCCCACTTTCCTACTTCCCATCCATACCCAACCCTTAAAATATGCTCGAAAGTACGTTCCAGATGTAATCACTTTTAACCAGTTCCATTGTTCCCACCACAGTCTTGGTAGCTGTCACCTTGCAGTTGAACTACTAGGACAACCTCCTAATTGGCATCACTCTTTCTACTCACTCTCTGCCTGGAGCTATTTTTTTCTGACTGCAGCCAAAGAGATCCTTGAAAAATATAAGTTGGATCAAGTGACTTCCCCTGCTCAAACCCACAATGGCTTTTTCATTGCACTTAAAATCCCAGCTCCTTATCATGGTCTACAAGATGCTACATGATCCGTCCTTTGTGCTTCTGTCTGACCTCATTTCCTACCATTCTCCCTCCTGCTTTCTCTTTGCTGTCATTCAGGAGTGGCCTTTGTTCTGGTTATTTCCTCTGCTTGGAATGCTCTTCCACAGCTCTTCAAAAAGGGCTTATTCTGTCACTCTGTTCAGTCCTCATTCCTATGTCACTTTCTGAGACGTTTGCTTCTAGTCATGATAAACAACAAAGACTGAAATTAACCGTCCTCTGCAAACAACTAAATGACCAGAAGTATAATTGTTTGTATGGATATGAAGTAAATATTTAGCTTTGGGACAATGAATAATGGCTTAGCACAGTGGCCCCTGAGAAAGCAGGTGACCAAGGTGAGTCTTATGGTTGCCTCACTTTTCTGTCTGGAGGCAATGTCATGAATGTAGGACAGTGAGGGGGACCTACACAATCTGGTGACCTCAGTGAAGAGAGGAGATGGAGATCAAAGTTTGGGAAGGCTAAAGTAGCTAGAAGTTGTGGGGTAGGAACCTGGAAAGCAAAGTGCTAAGTAAGAAAAGAACTCCTGAAATCTGCATGAGATTCCTGTGCATCTTTGCTGGTGCTAGGCCAGGTGTGTATGGAGTGTCAGTCAGCTCAATGACACCCAGAGCCTACACAGGGCATGGAAGTGTTCAAGCACTAAGCAGCCAGAGTACAATCTTTGTATGTTACGGGGACACTCAGTGGAGACTCCAGAGACGTTCAGCCTCAATGAGTAGGACTGATCCTTCCTGGTTGCCATCCAGCTTTGTCAGTCTTCAACAACAGGACTGAAATAGATAATTGCAAATAACTGATAACAAAACAAAGCCCAACACATTAAAGGCTGGCAAAATCCAGACACTTAGCATTGTAATATCACAATGTCCAGCATCCAATTAAAAATCACTAAACATTCCCCAAAGCAAGAAAAGTTAACCTATACCAATGGGGAAAATTGCTCCGTAGATTCCAAGTGTTAGTAATGATGAAACTAGTAGGAAAAGGGTGTTAAAATAGCTATTGTGACTATGTACCAAATTTTAAGGGAAATATTAGCTTGATGACGAGAGAAATGGAACCTGTTAAAAATAGCTAAGTGGAATTTTTAGAGAAGAAAATACATTCTCTGGAATGAGATACTCACTGGATGAGATTAACAGGAAACTCAACTCTCAAGAAGAAATCATCAATGAACTTTGAGACATAGCAACAGAATCCACCCAAAACAGAGAGAAAAAAAATGACAAAGGAGAAAAGAACTATGATAAAATATCAGGTGACCTAATGTGCAGCTGGAGCCCCAGAACAGACTTGATAAGTAAAACACAGAAAAATATTTGAATAAATAGTGGCCAAAATTTTCCAAATTTGATAAAATCTATAAACTCACACTCTATGAAGCTTAAGAAACCACAAGTAGGATCCCCACACACATACCACACACAGACATACCACACACCACACACACACGTACACACACACACGGGTTTTAATATGATTGTGGAAAGCCAGGTATAAGAAAATCTCTAAAGAATTCAAGAGAAAAGATATTACGTTCAGAAGAATAAAGAGTACTCATAATGTTCTCATTAGAAACTAGGCAACCTCTGGTTGTCCTACCTAGATCTCCAAATCCTCCCCTCCTTTCACTGTATCACACCCCACATTCTTACCATGAATTGTTAACTTGCCCATGGACTCCCTCCCCTCTAAAATGTACGTGAGCCAAAAGAGCAGTTACATTATCTTGTACACTGCTATATCCCCAGTGTCTAGAACCATGCCTGCTATAGGTGCTCAACAAATACCTGATAAATAAATAATGTCATCCAGGCGGAATGGCAGAGAGCAGTAAGGTATTCTCCCACCACCAGGGGTTCAGCGCCATTACTGAAGGTGTGTGGCCATGAGGGAAGGAGGGAACCTGGAGTGTGAGACAGATTCCAGATCATGAAGCAATGTTTAGGACCTTTCAGGACCTGAAGAAATTTGTGGAACTGGAGTTTCACTCCATGGGCAGATATTTTAGGCAGAGGAGCGTTAGTATCCTGTTGCAGTCTAGAAAAATTATTCTGGTGTAATGTGCCAGATGACTTGAAGAGGTGAGTTTGCGAGCAGGGAAAAGGTGAGGCATGAGTACAAGCAGTGAGAAGGAGCCAGCTCTAGAAAGCTCATGGGAGGGAGAGTGTAGAGGAGTTGGTGACCAGCTAGGTGTAAAGGGCGAAAAGAGAGGCTTCGACCTGTGTGATGGACAGATTAGGAATGCAGAAAGAGAAGAAACTTTAGGGAAAGGCTTGTATGTTTGTTATTTATTACTGTACAACAAAGGCTCAGTTAAGCCAACTTCCATTATTCGCAGCCTGTGGATGAAGAATTTAGGCATAGCTGGTAGCCTTTGGACTTACTAAGGCTGTAACCCACCCGTTGGCAGGGCTGTAGCCCTCTCAAGGACTGACTGGGGAAGGATCCTCCTTGAAATGCACCCACAAGGCTGTTGGCAGGCCTAAGGCCCTCTCTGGAAGTTGGCTGGAGAAATCGGCACCTTGCCTCGTGTGCCTTTCCATAGGGCAGCCCATTCCACGGCAGGTGGCTACCCTCAGAGTGAGAGAAAACATCCCGAGATGGAGGCCACAGTCTTTTTATAACCTAATATTGGAAGTGACAGCCCATCATTTCTGCCCTATTGTGTTTATCAGAAACAAGTCACTAGGTGCAGCCCATACTCGAGTGGGGCTGGGGGGAGATTATACGAAGGAGTGAGTACCAACTAGGAGACGAGACTCCTTCGAACCATGTGAAGAGGCTGCTGACCACAAATGGCGAGTTTGGACATGTTTAATTTGAGGAGTCTGAGACCTCCCAGTTGGAAATGCTCGATGCAGTTGGTTGCGTAGTTCTCAGGCTCTGGAGAGAATCTGCTGTTTGTGGAACACAGCTTGGAGTCTTTGTATAAATTTACAACCAGTGGCTCAGGGCCCTTTGTTTCCAACTTGGTTTGAAGCGTCTAGAGGTCAGTGATAAAGGACAGATATTTTTCAATTTCCAGGTACCCCTCAGGTAGGGGATGCTCAATACAAAATTGCTGGTTGAGTTACTCAGGAGGCAGTGTATCACTGGGTTTCGCAAGGTTGAAAATAGTCCATTCAGCAATTCTTGCTCAGCCACCAACTGTAGGGGAGACTTGGAGAGAGGTCTTCCCCTTTCTAAGCTGTGGGCTCCTGGTCAGCCTACAGTGGGTATAAGACTAGATTAGTGGTTTATCTAAAATGTAAAGATTTTACCTCAGGTACCTCAGGAGGTTAAAATAGGAAAAAGTTGGTCTGTTCTGGTTGGCTTCCTTCTTGTTTTCCCAGAAAAGAATCCTATTTTCAAAAACAGTGAATAAAGTAAATTCCTAGTTTTTTTTTTTTCCCCAGCTCAGATATTCTTCGATTTTATGGCAAGATCCACTGTAAGCTCCACCTAGTTCTGCGATTCTGCTAAGATCCATTGGTGCTGAATATTTCTTTAAACTTTTGAAAGGAAAATATTCATTTTTTCTTGAACTTGTGAAAAAATATAGTAAAGCTGACTTAACTAAACACTTAGCACTGTCAAGCACTGTGCAAAATACTCTTCATTGCATGATCTTTGATCCCATCTTTTCCACTAGAGTGTAAACTGCAAGAGGAACGGGAATTTGTCTAGCTCATCATGATAGTTCTTGCAGACAGAAGAGTTCTTAGGCCATAGAAATCAGTAAATTTTTTATTAATGAATGGGTTAAGTTTAATAAGTACTATTTATATTTCCATTTTATAGTGCAGAAATGGAGTCTAGATTTACTAACCTGCCTGTAGCCTCACCAGTTAAAAGCAGAACTAGAATATGAATAGCTCATTGTGACACCAAAGCACGCTAAGGCCATTTTTTTGTTTTGTTTTGTTCTGTTTTTTGTTTGTCTGTTGTTTTTTTTTCCAATACCGGCAATCGAACTCATGATCTCAAGCTTGCCAGGCAGGCGCTGTGCCACTGAGCTAAATCCCCAGCCCCCTAATACCATTTTTTTCCTTTTCTTTTGCTTCTTACTTTTTCTAATACTGGGAATTGAACCCATGAGTATTCTACCACTAAACTATGTCCCCAGACCATTTTATTTTATTTTTAAATTTTGAGGTAGGGTCTCATAAAGTCACTGAGGTGGAACTTGAACTTGTGGTCCTCCTACTTGAGCATTTTCCAATGCCAGGATTACAGGCATGCACCACTGCACCTGGATCAATGCCATTTCTTGGTGGAGGTCATGGGGAACTGGAAAGGGAACTAGACCATACTGATTATCATCTATAGGATGAGCATAGTCCTAGGTTTTACTTTTCACTTCCATTCTCAACAACTCTCCAAGGCAGCTATGTTATTTCATTTTTCAGGTGAGACCTGGAGAGGCTGCACACCTTACCTAAAACCTTCCAGCTATAGGGTAAGAGACTGAGCTGAAATTAAAGCCCAGGCCTTTCTGACTCCAAAGCATTTCTATGCAAGACCCAACACATTAAAGAACATGTGTCAAAGTTAGGTTCTGGAACATATAACATGGGTGGGTGCAGGTCCACATGGGCCATGAGGCCTTGCCACCCCTCCCCCAGCTACCAGCATCTCTACAGCTTTGCATTCCTGAATGCACTGGGTGTGGAACCGAGAAGAGTCCAACAGGCTGAGAGAGTAGAAATCCACATTTCTAAGATGTGGCACAAAGGAAGAGCTGAGGGCTGAGGAAGATAAATGCAGGCGCAGCAGCCTGCTGTCCTGTGTAGCCTCATCAACATCAGGCCAGGTCTGAAGTTAGAACGATGATGTCACCAGAGCCTCTTAAAGAGCTCATCACTCATATCCACTTGTCATATATTATTAAGCAGATCTATAATACATGTAGCATTTTCTACTGAATTTCCAATTTCTTCCTTTTCATGACCAGGGAAAGAAAAATAGAGTCACGATGACTTTTCCCAACTTTTCATCCTTATTGCCCTTCATTGAAACATAACTACTTCTTGAATCATTCCCAAAAATGGTCATCCAGGCTTTCATTTCATTAATATAGATGAATCTTCAGTTTAATAATTATCATTTAACTAATGCATATTCTACACAGACAAGTAAATGGATTCCCCCTCATCTTTTCTTCTGGAGTCCACAGAGGAAGCGGAGTCTACAACCATATCTTTTTCTTTCTCTAGTCTCTACATTATTTTTTGAGACTTTGGGGTTGTATCAATTATGTTAGAAACTTTCCACGTTATTGCTTCTGTAGAGATAATGAAAGTCGTTCTGAGAATCTGAAGGCCTTGTAGTCTGAATCGCGTTAGGAGCAGTGATCCTGAGGATGAGAAGTTATCCAGGTGAAGGGCCGGTGAAGGTGGACAGAGCCCAGATGCATATGGTGGCTGGACCCGACGGTAGGCCTTGCGAGGCATTAGAAGAAATCAGAGTTGCTGGAAGGCAGAGCCTCGCTGGACGCAGGCAGCATGCTGGATTCAAGAAAAGGTGCCCAACCGAGAGTGCTGAGGGTCTGCCCTGAGGGTGGGGCCGTCTTCATGGGTGTGTGGCCCATGGAGGCCTTGCATGGGGTTCCACATTCCAGAGAGCTTTGAGCCTGATTTCATGCTCTGTCACCATCATGAAATGGTTAATACTTTCCACAAAAAGGAGCTCACCTTGTCATCTTGTGCTGGGTGGCACGTAGTGTGTGATCTGTCATGCTTGCATGTGAAAGCCAGCTGTGTAGGCAGTGCTGGGGGAAATGTGTGAACCTTTCTGAGACTCAGTTTCTGCTTCTGTGAACTTGAAAGCATAGTTCCTCCTTTAAGATAACATCATGAGGATTCAATGTCATTATGAATCATTAGTGCATTGTAGAGGAATTGGTGCCTAGTAGGTACCCAGTAAATATTCTCTCTCCTTAACTAAGAGAGCATATTGGTATTATCTGGGGACTTGCTGTTCTCCAGATACACTTGCATGGCCTCTGTTCTGAGCAATGCCGGCTCAGTAGGTGTGGGGTAGGGTTGCACTGGTTTTGAAAGGGCCCTTATATGATATTCATGAATACTCTTGGTTAAGAAAGGCAGTCTTAGGTTTTCAGAGATCTTGCTAAGAAGCAACTTAAGAGAGGAGGGCAGTAGAAAAGGCAGAGGGAGAAATTGATGGACTACTACTAATCCTTAACATAATAAAAAACCTGTTAAAGAGGAAAGGTCATCATTTTATAGCACTTCAGACGACACAGATAGTGCTGAAATGCACCATGGGAATGCATCCCATTATGAGGGTTTCTATAAAATTCTCTGCTATCCATTTGGACTGACAAGTATGCTCAGAGGAACAGGGGCTATAGACCAGAGAAGCCAGGGTCGAGGCCAAGGCTGGGTCTGAGTTTGAATTTATTTTCCCCTTCATGATCCTAATATCATATTTAATTCCCAAAAAGAAACTGTGGGCTAGAGGGAGTAAGTCTGAAGCATGTTTGTTCTGCCCAGATTTTAGGTTTTGACATTCTTCTGATGAAAAATCTGAAGCCTATGCTACTGGAAGTTAATGCAAATCCCAGCATGAGAATCGAACATGAACATGAAGTAAGTATTTTGAGCATCTCATTGACTGTATGGCTAGAAAATCAAGTGTTCCTACTCTCAAGGTATCCTCTTGGCTACACGAGACTCAGCATTCTCAAATTTTCACAGCGAAGTTCTGTTCAAGTCAAATAAATTTAGTTCCGTTGAGCCCTAAACAGAGTCTATTAATATAAGACCTTTCCGACCTATGGTAATTTCCCAGCATGCCGTTCTTCCCATTTTTAAGGTCTGGAAACTTAGAAGCAGCTGAGCCTTTCCATCAGTTTTGACACAAACTAATTAGGTAGCCTCAGGAGATGAACTAATTGAAATTCTATGAATATGATTTAGCCATGTCGACATGCTTGAATCACTAAGATAAATAGTACGTTTAACAGTGGTTATATTTTTCTCCACCCCAAAATGCATTTAAAAACCTGGAAAGAAATACGCCCAAATATTAGCACTGGGCTTGATGGAGGGGGAGACAATGTAGAATCTTTTAATTTTCTTAATGCCTTTCTATATTTCCAGCTTTTCTACAGGGAACATGTATAATTTTGATAATCCGAAAACACAGTGCTATTTTTTCCTCTTCAGGTATTTTGTAATTAATAAAAAAGAGATTGGCATTCTTAAGGCAGTACTATAAGGACAGGATTAGAAATTTTTTTCTATAGATTAGCCCAGGCAAAATGTAATAGTGTAACCGCTTGACTGGTTAGAAGATGGCATACTAATGGCCACTTGGCACTGACTCGCGATCCTACTGTAACACAAAATCCTTACCCATTCAAGCTCTCTCCAGGGGTGTTTGAAAATGTCCCCAGCCTGGTCGATGAAGAGGTGAAAGTGGCCGTGATCCGAGACACACTGCGTCTCATGGACCCACTGAAGAAGAAGAAGGAGACCCAGTGAGTATTTATGACGTCATTCACTTCTAGTCACTCTGCTTCCTAACTCTGCTGCGTATCCTAAGCAGGTGAGTTATGTTCTTAGAACCTGTTAACATGTGAGACCTACATACTAAACAGTTTCATTTTGTAAGGATCAGCCTCCAAGTAACAAGCGATTTAAAATGGGTAATCCGACCACTTCCTAACAAATTGTTATCCAAATTAGGAAAGTCTCTCCCAACCTCCCACTTTCCCTCAGTGAAAGGATCTCCACTTACTCACCACTGTTTGGTACTTTTAAATCGCCAAGCATAAGAAGAGTAAAGTAAAATACAGAGAAGGCCGCGAATAGCTGGACATGGAGTTTCCTCCTTTTGTTTCTTCACAGTGTAAGCTTTTAGTTTCAGATCGTGCAGAACCAGTGTAATGAACGTCTGACACTTGTATCGTGTTTATAACAGTTGTAATTCTTCTCCATCCTCAGCTACCAAGTGGCACACTATATGGGGATATAGGAGGGTGTGTGTGCCCTACCTCTCCCTCCACAGAATCACTCCAGAAATGAAAGGCATTTCACTAGGGCGTTTTGTTTGTTCTGTTTTTACCAACTCCCAGGCTCTCCCAAAGTAAATATAACTATCCTGATGTATTAGGCAAAAGAAATTCAAAGAAAGACATTTCAAACAGCATTCACACCCCTGAAAATCAGGTTGATTCCAGTGCTCCCTGACACTGAAGACCTTGTCGGGGATGCTTCATCACTGGGAGAAGTGCAGACTTCCCTGGAGCAAGTGATGATTTGTAGGTTGCTCTGCTGAGGCTCCTGACCAACTGGGCTCAAACCCAAATATTGTTAGCGTCACCCTACAGGAGTGCTTCTCACACTTGGCTGCACACGAGAACCATCTGGGGAGCTTTCAAAAATACAAGTACCAGCACCTCTGCTTCTGAAGATGCCGATTTTAATCACCCTGGGCTCGAGGCCTGGCCACAGACATTTTTAGTTTCTCTAGGTGATTCCACTGTGTAGCCCAGGTTGAGAAGCACTGCCCTGCAGGAAATGTTACGTGGAAGACACCTTCTCAGCTGAGTTCTTCCTGAACGCATTCTTCACCATGGGAGGCATGGGTTGCCATGGTTGGCGAGATGCCACTGAGAATGTTCGCCTGTGGTTTGCATAGGCCAATGCTACCAGGTGTGGCTTCCACCAATTAGGTCTTCAAAGTGGCAGTGTGTCAGGGCCGCCAAGTCCTCTGAGTAACTCAGATGCGACAGCTACTGAATAATGTACCCACCAGTAAATGCAAGCAGCTGCTTTCTCCAGCCATGCCTTAGGGAAAGCAGTGGTTAGCTGCAATTTGGGTAGATTAATTGCAATAAAACCCATTCCTCAAAAAATCGATTCTCTAACAGTTATTGATCTCAACAGCAGAAACGAGGTCATAAGAGACTGTACATGCTCTGAGGAAACTCGGGTAACTTTCTGTGCCAGCATAGGGCATGGTGGTAGAGTTTATTTTGGGATGACCTGACACGGTGGCATTCTGACTCCTTTGGCGTGAACAAAAATCTCAATAGCTGTGGTGTGGTTTTCACCTTCTTAACCTCTGCCGCCAAACATGAAGAGGGAGAAGGTTTGCATTGTATTTCACATTAAATGGTGTTGAAACAAAATTAGCTTTCTTTTTCTTATTCTAGTTGTTTTTCCCTTACCTTATAATCCATGTGAGCTGCAGGTCTGAAATTTAATAGCAGTGGGGCACCAGGCCATCGATTGGAAAGGATGAAAAAGGCATTTTGCAACTTATCAAGTCATAAGTAGCAGCATCTCATTTTTAATTTAAAAAGCATTGACTTTTTTATCGATAACTAGGACCAGTTAGAACTTCAAGGACCTGATTTCATTTCTAATATAGAATCCCTTTCATCTCACCTTTTTTTTTTTTTTTTACCTACACCTTAAGAGTGTATGTTAATAGCTAAATGCCATTTACTGGTATTTTTCTCAATTTCACTTTATTTTATTTTTTACTCAGCAGCGGTTATCCGTGAAGGCACTTTGTAACCTGTAAAGTACATTCATATGTAAGGGATTATTTTTTTCATTTTGGTAACTTTGCCATGCAGAGGAAAAGGCTGAGATTCTGCTCAGCTCCTTTGTACAGAGATCCTTCAGAATAACTTGAAAGCACTAGATTTATTTCCACAGAAAATGCACAGTGCTGCAGTGCTGGGTCTAAGTCCAGTTCTGGGACCATGTCATTCCAATTGCATGGAAGGATGTCACATAGATCCCAGCTGGAAGCTACCTTTAGAAGCAGAGTTTCTTGGGATTGCACAGAATCTAACCTAAACCTTTTAAAACAAATGCTGTGCTAGACTTTTCCTTCAACTCTTTAGCAAAACAGGGTATGAAGGGGCCCTCTTTAGTTCTTTCTTGGGGACCGTTTGTCATCAGGACTATTGAAGAGGGTCTTCACTTGCCCCTACACAAATTGAAAAAAAACAAACAGGATGACTTGAGCACCCTCAACTCCTAGAATGTTCTAGAAAGATGCAAAGAGCACCAGACATTTGTTCACATGTTTCTGCACAGCCCTGGGTCTTCTAGCTCAGGTCATTTTCTTAGTGGGACTGAGAGCAGTCCTCAGGCATTCTTTGCGGGGAGGAACTTGACTTTGCCAGTATCCACTTTGGCATCTTTTAAAAAAGTGCTTTCAAGCTGACATTGAAATCCTGACCCTGTTGTCAGCTAGCGGTAAGACACTGGGGTGGTTGCATAGCTGCTCTGAGGCTCAGTATCCTTTTCTATGGAATGGGATAAAGGCATTTAACTGAAACCATGAGGAAACAGTGAGAAAAACCATGTAGGCACTTTATAGTGCTTATTTTACTGATCAATAGTATCTACTGGACATGAAATAAACAAAAAATACGCTTAGCTGTTATTCTCTTTCCTGGTCTACCTAAAGTAGAATTTTGAACTGAAGACCAATAACATATCCTAAAACTGAAGCTGTGGGATCCTCATGGACTAGAATTGACATTGGAACTGATTACCAATGCCAGGCTCTGTTGCCAGGTAGCAAGAGGTCTTAGTTGGTAGCTTAGGAGAAATTGCCTTTGGTTTCTGACACAGAAAGACAGCCGTCACATGAGAACTATTTTGACTGTGGTGATGTTTTGTAGTATCTAGTGACTCAGTTGCTTTTCATCCTATGGTCCAGTGGAGGCACTGTGGGAATACAGGATGCGGAAGGCTGATATGGTGCAATTCTGGAAATATTATCTATATGGAGATAAAGTTCACCTATTGTAAAAATAACCATTTAAAATTGTACAGTTTGGTCCTAGAGAAATAGCGTGGTGATAGAGTGCTTGCCTAGCATGTGTAAACTACTGAGTTCAGTCCCCAGCACTACCCACCCCAAGTATAAAATTTAGTGACATTTAGTACATACACAACGTTATGCAACCACCTCTCCATCCAGCTGTAAGTATTTTTGTCACTGCCAAAGGAATACCATCGCATGAAGCAGCCTCTCCCCATTCCCTTCATCCACACCCCCTGGCAACTATCTATCTGCTACGCATTTCCTATTTTGGATATTTTATGTAAATAATATATAATATGCAGTCTTCTATGATTGGCTTTCATTTAGCACCGTGGCATAGCATTTCCCACTTCATTTCTCTCTATAGCCAAATACCACTCTGTTACATAGATATAAAACATTTTAGTATTCATTTGTCAGCCACTGGACATTTGGGTGGAAGCCATCTGCCTTTCAACCAGATGGGTGTTGATCCGTTTCATATGTTGACTTTCTTAGGGGCTGGGAATATAGCTCAGTGGCACAAGTGCCTGTCTAGCAAGCGCAAGGTACTGAGTTCTATTCCTGGTACCAAAAAGAAAAAGAAAAAAAAAATAATTTGACTTTATTCCTTAGCGTTCACTTGAGAGAAAGGGGTCTTTTATGCTATAAGAAGTTATTGAAACCTCTGCTTTAATACAGTCTTAGAAATCAAACCTTTAACAGGTTTTAGGATTCATCATGCCAGTCATTTCTCTGCTACAAGAATCTCCCTCATAAGCAACACTGACAAAAGAGCAGCACGTGTCCAGACAAGGCGCTGCACCTGGCAGCAGCCAGGTGTGAGGTGAGGTCCTTCATCTCCAGGACCTTGCGCTATGAGCTTGGCCAAGGCATTTTGTTCTCTGATCTTGTTTGTCAAATGGGAATCAAGGGCCCTCCTTGGCTGGATTGTTATGTTTGTGCTATGAAATGACACCTGAGAGAGAGAGAACTTCATGAAAGCTGAGCATTAGACAAATGCGGGTTGTCAGGGTCACTGAGTGATCAGTTAGACTTTATTTTAAAATGAAGCTGAGGTGACAGGTAACTCACTGGCTTCTGTGGTACCCTATTGGAGTTGTGAGCATTAGTGGTTCTTTGCCCTTGAACCAAGTATAAGAAACTAAACTAGGGGAAGTTAAGTAACTTGTCCCAAATCACAAGGATCATTAGCAGTGGATTAGAACCGGGGCCCAGGTCTCCTGACTTCAACCCCAGTGTTCTCTCCACTTGCCACGTTGGTACAGTGGACTCCACTTTCTACTGTACGTTCAAAGTTAGCTTCAAAGGTGGGAGTAGAAATAAGGAAAAATCAACAGGAAATGTCCTCTCTTCTCAAGGTATTTGGGCAACCTAAGTCTTTCATATTGAAAAACTTTTATCAGAAACAGAAGTGAATACATGGCATTCTCCAATTATTTTTCTTTTTCTTATTCAAAGTGGTTTGGAAATTCTCCAATTGTTTTTATGACAACTGATTCATTTTTTGGAAGGACCATTTGCCCTCGGGAAGCCATTTTATTAGTATTGTGCTTCTCTTCCTCAACATAGATCTTTCTGATAACGGGACTTCTTTCTTAAGACTTATAACCCTTTAGGAATTCAGAATAATACAAATGAAGGCAGAGAAAGGCTTGAAAAAATCCAAGGGGATGTCATGATCACAGTGGCAGGGAACTGGGTTATAAACAGCTTGTCTTGTATTCGGATGAGATTGGGAGCATTCAGGGTGGTATGGCTGAAGACAGCTTGTCTTGTGTTCAAAGGTGTCCCTTTGGTAAATGCCTTACATAAGGCTAAGAAGCCCCCTTTCCCGTCGTTACATTTCCCAACCCCCTCCACATTTTATTTACCTTCACTAGCTGTTAACAACCAGGTTTATTGTAATGGGAGAGTCACTCTGCTGAATCAGAGATGTCCACCTGCTAAAGGTTTAAGTACCAGTTATGTTTCTTACCTTGACTCCAACCCTGCCTCTTGGATCCTATGTCATACTTAGAACCAACAGGTGAATCACAAAATTAGGTAGGTTCTATGCAGAATCTAGGATAAAGGCAGAACATTCTAAGAGACTGGGGAATAAGCAATGTTCTGGAGGCTCAGTTTCCCAGCTAGGCTGTGTAATATGACCAAGGAACATGGCTTTATCCAATCGTGGAGAAGAGTAAAGAAGGCACATTCATGAGAAATCCTTTAAGTCTAGACCCCTACCCCTTGAAATTATCAGTACATCTTACTGAAATTGCCTTGATGATAGGGAAAATACCTTCCCAACTATCTGCACTAAACATGCCATCATAAGTAAAGAACAATATCCTTATGATCAAAGATTATTCTGGAAACAGATTCTTCCGGGAAAATCACCCAACTATCCTGCTGAATGGCCCAGCCACATGAACACAACTGACCTTTGGTGGAAATCCTGGAGTTCAGTTGATGCCAAAGATTCCTTTGTGGCCAGACCCTGTGTCAGTAACACAAGCATCTTTGAAGATTTTATATAAATAAGAATTCTGAGTTACAGAGAGGTGACTATTTGTGCATTCACTTGCATCATGTGTGGATTAGAGAAGGAGAAATTCATTTATTTTGAGTGTGTATTGAGCATTTACTACTGTCTTCTCCCTGGGTGGGCTAAGCACTGCTGCCCCGCTGCAGGTGAGCAGCTTACCAGGATTCATAAACTTCATATCAGTAAAGCATTAGAGATACAAAGTTTATGGAAAGGATGACCCGAGCTTAGAAAGGAAGACTTCACTGGAAAGGAGGATAAGGGAAAATATTGATAGCTATCCTGGTAAGAATCAGGGTAGGGGGCCCTGGGAAGATGGGGGAACCTGTGGGCCCTTTGTTCCCAGCTGTTTTCATAGGGGGTCAGGGAGCTTTCACCCCCACTGGAACCTGCCATAACTGGACTGACTTCCAGGATCCCCTGCCTAATGTCCTTTCTTCTGGTGGTCTGTGAGCAGCTTCTTTCTGTCTTTTCTGTTTACTTGTCCTTGACCTACCTTTCAAGGCCTTATCTTTCGGGTAGGAAGCTAGTTGACAAGACGGTGTCTTAACAGCTATCTCAGCTTGGCTTTGTGCACTTGACTCTCTCTGTACTCTGCCTGTCAGCTCTTTCCCTTTCTGGTCACTTGGTGCAAGTCCCAAGGCCATTTCTTTATCTGTTCTTTCCCTTCCTTTACCCCCATCCTTGACCCAGTTCCCCGGGGAATTTCTCTAGTAAAGTTTTAACTCTTTCTAGCCAGGATTAGCCAGAAGACCTAATGAAGCCCCTGTTCTATCCTTTTCCCTGTGTACTGACCCCTACACTACAAGGGGAAGACTGCAGAAGCAAATTAGCTTACAGGCTAGAAGGGGAGGCAAGACCTACACATAACTCTCTATAAAATGGAAAGTTCCAAGTACAATAAATGTAAAGACAAATTGCCAAGGGAGGAATGTGTGAGGAGAAATCATTTCCTGATGGGAAGAGTTTTTGCAAACTTAAGAACAAGTGGCATGGGAGCTGAGGTTGAAAGGATGAGTAGGATTTGAAACATGAAGAAGAGAGGTAGGATGTCTACGGTGGAGGAAGCAAAGGTAAGAGGCTCTGTGGGGAACCTTGAGGAGGACCCATAGGCTGGAGAGACAGGTGCAAGCAGTGAATAGGTAGAGAGGTCCATGGAACAAGTTGATAGGGAGGTGGGAGCTAGATAGAAACTGGAAGGCCAGAAATGGGTGGCTTTGAATGTCAACCTGAAGACTGGAGCTTGTTTTTGATCTGGAAGGTGTGAAGTCTTTAAGGATAGCTAAGCCCAGATATGACACACCATTCTGCATATATGTATATTTTTCTTGGCGAGGAGGCCAGAAGTTTTATTATATGAAATCAAACAGTCCTATTATCATTGGAGGCTCCACTCAACTTGTGAAACGTTAGGGCACTGTGACTTGGAGATACAGTGGCTCTCTACGCCTTAAAGGTCTCCGGTTGGAGTGGTAGTCAGCAAACGAGGAAAGTGTGCATGGATTTTCAAGAAAGAGCAGACAAGAGCTGACTAATGATGAATGTGTTATTTTATGTGCAAGAGATAAAACATGACAAGTCTTTTCCACCTGAAAATGTGGAAACATTAAGTCAGAGTAACCAATAAAAGCTTCTTTCGTGGGAAATCAGTTGAGAGACAACCATTTCCGAGACTTATGGGGACAGTGGCATTTCCTGAGCTAACGTGAGAGTGTCATTTCAGCCGGCAGGTAGGCACATAATCCCTCTCGCCTGTGTGAGCAGCAGATGGAAAACCAGACAGGCATACGACCAGTCAGGCACCATTATGGGAGAAATAGCAGTGCTGATTTCTGTGTGAGCCCTTCCAGAGTTATTTCAGGTAGGGGTGGGATAATAAATGTGTTTGGAAATTTATTCACAAGCTGCTCCGGTGAGCCTTATATGCTCATGTGCTTTTAAGTAAAATCAGGTGCTAGCTTCTTGGAACACAGAATGGTTTGGGCTCCGGAGGCCAAGGTGTTGTTACCAGTTCCACACGGCATAAGATAAGTCCCTGTACTTTTCTGAGTTCAGTTTCCAACCCAGGCCAAACAAATAATCAGAAGGAGGGAAGATTAGCTGCTGCCTGGCCTGTGTCACAGTGCTTGCTGTCCATAGCACGGTGGAGGATGTTTGCATTTATTTCTATTCTGTCCGCTCGGCTGCCATATGCAGTAGGGGCTAGGACTGCCTCTGCTTTACAGAGGTGCACACTGAGGCTTGGAAAAGCTGAGTGATGTGCAAGACAGCAGACCGGAAAACACCGAGCACATTAAACAGAAGAGTCAGGAGGGAGGGGCCGCCCTTGCCTGGCAGCACACAGCCCCAGCCCAGGCTCCATGTCTCATTATGAACTTTGTGGCAGGGACTCAGCTCTTGATCCCCGGGGTCAAACTGAGCACACGAGTCAGTATTTCTGAGTGAGGAAGCTCTGTGGCTGGCTCGGTAGCTGCTCCACTTTGAATAATATCCCAAACCAGAAGAGATAAAGCACAAGCTAATGTGCAGACAGCAGTGAGTGAAAGCAGGATTCACACGTGAAACAAGAGTTTCCAGAGAAAACAGGGTCAGCCAAGGATTAGGTCAAATCACATGAAATCGCCAGGAGGAGACCTTTTTTTAGCAGTGTCATATGATGGGCCTCGGCTGCTGAGCTGGAGCGGTCTAGGCAGGGGAGGTGGGGCTGACATCTGCTTGGGCTGGGATGAGAGAAAATGAACGGTACGGGGAGGGAGGGAGGTAGGAAGCTGGGTGAGGGGTCACTGGGGCTGAGGAGGCAGCCCACTCGCCATCATGTTTCCTATGGGGCGGTGGGTGGGAAGGGGACAGATGCTGCTTCTCTGCTGCCCACTTTTTCTCACGATAAAGTAAAAATTAGAAGATACTGGAAAGTAAATAGCATAAAATCACCCTGCAGTTCACCCTGCAGAGTTAACTTTTGAGTTAATAAAAACTGCATGGTTTTCATCTCTGTTGTCTTATAGTCGAAGCCATACTATCTATTCCATATAACTTCTGTTTGGTGCTTTTATTCTTCTCCAGTGTATATGACAGTAGCCCCCCCCCCTTCTGATTAACACTCCTAATGAACATCATTTTCATCAGGGGCTGGACTGGAGTTTGTCTCCCTACTGGAGAATGTTTGGTTTATTTCTAGCATCTTATTTTTCAAGCTGTGGGTGCAGAAAGAGAGAGAGAGAGAGAGAGAGAGAGAGAGAGAGGAGAGATTTTCCTGGGTACCAGGAATTGAGCTCCGCTCGTTTGCTATGCACAGGTGGGAGATCAGAATGGAGAAGGGCTGGGGCCCTGGAATCAGATGCTTTGAGGGTAAATCCAGGCTCTGCCATTTATAGCCATAAATGTAGAGTCACCTCCCACCACCCTTGCACTGTAGTTTCTTCGTCCATAAAAGGGAGTTTTTCTTTTAGATGCTTTTAAATCTGCAAAGCATTGAGAAATTCTTAATTTGGAGGGAGGGAACATGCCGCTTGTTCTTAAGAGAGTACTTGTCATGGGAAATGTCCAATCTGGATGTGTTTAAATAAATCGGACAATATAGGTAACCTGGAGGTTTTTGTGTTTTGTGTTTTCTTTTTAAGGAAAAAAGTGTGGAAGAAGAGGTGGGAAAGTAAGTGGGAAGAGAGCTACAGCTGTGACAGGTTAATCTTTGGCTGTGGGGATGGATTTGATTTCCCTCTAATTATCTGCTAGATTAAAAGAAATGAAGGATCAAAATGAAAGCCAGTTTCAGTAATCATTTGAAGCCCTGGGTTATCACACCAAATGGTTGGCAATATTCGCCAACTGCTTCCTTTCCTTTTCTTTTTATGCAATTTCCACTTCTCTCTCCACTTTCCGCAGCCTAAGGGGCCCTGCCAACTCTCAGGGAAGAGGCTAACGGGAGGGGCGTGGGAGAAGGTGGAAGCTGAGCCGCTCGGAGTAGGAGCATCCGCCCCCAAGCTCCACCCCCCCCTCTGCCAGGTGCGCATGTCACAAGGGAGAGCCACTGGTGCTCGGCTCCCGCCTAGCTATGGAGCCAGAGCCGGGTGTGCACTTCCTGTCAGGGCAGATGCTCTCCTGTACTTATAGATGATCCGTTTCCCTGTAGACAGTGCCATGTCTCAGCAGCCCTGAGAAGCTGCCGACCTGTGGGTCACTGCGCGCATGAGCGAATGCAGGGGGCGAATGCAGCTCCTCTAGCTGAGGAACAGAGCACAGCAGGAGCTCCAACAGCTAGATGAGCTGGGCCAGGGTATGCAGAGATGCGGGACAGGCTGGAGGTGCTGGAGCAGCCTAGGCACAGGCCGGCAGGATCAGTGAGGGCCGCACAGCAGGGCAGAACATGGGGCTCTCAAAGCCCTGAAAGCATTCCAGAACTGGCACGATTCCACAGCTATGTCATTCATAAAAGCTCCAAGCTGGAAACCACCTAATATCCACCAGTGGAAGAACACACTCATTTTAGATGTTTACTCAGTGGAATACTATGTATCAATGAAAATTCCCCAACTATACCTTCACCCTACGGATACTGGACAAAAGGAGCAAGTCATAAAAGCCTATCTACAGTACGTTTCCTACGAAATAAAATCCCACATAGGCAAATGGAAACTTTATTTTATAGAGATGGACCTTAAGTGGCAACATGAAACAAAGCAAGAAGTAATGATCAGAGAGTTTCAGACAGTTACTCTTGGACAGGGAGGGGCAGAGAGAGGTGTGATCTAAGGAACCCAGTGGGAGGCTGAGACCCTGGACCTGTTCTCTCTCTTTCTCTCTTTGTTTCTTGCACCCTTCTGTTTATTAGCACAGGGCATCAGAATTATTCTTTAAATGCACACATCTCTTTTATGTACTCATATATATAGGATATATACTATACCATAGATACAATACATATATATTTCATGTATATGTATATATACATATACACACATATATATAGTTCATATATATTTCACAGGTAAAACAAAGTCCAGTGTGGCCTGATAATAGCAAGTGAGCAGGGAAGGGGTCAGAAATGGGGGCCAAATGGGCAGGCCAAGTATTTCACTTTTTATCTTAAAAGCAAGACAAGTTTTAAACAGCAGGGAGACACATGAGGTCTGTGTTTTAAAGTGGTTGTTTTGACTGGGACTTGAAGACCGGTTAGGAAGGAGGCCAGGGTAGGTGGGGTGGGCACTGAAGAATTTGGGAGACGGTGGTCGGTGGTCGTGTGGACTGAGGGGGCTGTGGGAGGAGTGGCGAGGACTGTGGTATTCAGAAGTATTTAGAAGGAGGCATGGGTAGGGCTTAGCGGCGAGTGGGGTACGATTAGTGGGCATGAGGAGACTCAAGTTTGGCTAATGCGTGGCTGCTGGTGCCAGTCACAGAGCTGGGGAGCCTTGGGAAAGGGGCAGCTTTGGGGTCCATGGTGAAGGGTCATGAGACTCCCAGGTGTGCTGTCTTGGCAGCTGGGCACCTGGCCGGGGGCCCGGGAGAGGGTGAGGCTTCTTACAGGATCGAGGGCTCCCTGGCGCCGAGAGTTCCCTGGAGCGGACCGTCCCCACGGCAGACACTTCATGGTGACTTCAGTGGTAACGTGGTGAAGCGGAGTGACCCTGAGGAGCCTGGCTCCAGTCCTTGCTTTTGGTCTTTCTGGCACATTCCCGGCCACAGCAGCGTGTTTAGAGAACCCAGCCCTCAGGGGCTCAGGTGCTGGGCACAGGAGCATGTCACATTTACACACTCTCTGTGTGTGTGTGTTACCCATGTGGTCTTAATTCTCTTTTAGGCTCCTAGAGTTGGGTAGGTGCCTTGGTGTCCTCAGAGAGTACTTGGCCCCAGCTGGAAGTTGCACTCCTACCTCGTACGGGGGGATGGCATGACAGAGGAACTCTACTAGTAGAGCAGGCAGAGGGGGTTTCTCTGGAGCACCTGCTCCGCAGGGCTTCCCCAGCCAGCCCTTCCTTTCTCATTATCATCCTCGCCGTCTTCACCCACACACCTGCACAGCGCCCTGCCACGTATAGTGTCATTTCAAACCTGCCACGTATAGCGTCATTTCAAATGAGCTTAAATCATACTCAGCCATGCGAAAGAGGCAGGATGAGTCATCATCCTGGTTTTGCAGTTGAGGAAACCAAGACTCCGCCAGCATGGCATTCCTCAAGCCTTGGCTTTCAGGACTGGGTCCTGGACAGTAGATTGTTGGGGCTAGGAATGGCCACCTGTGTGCCGAATCCACCAGCGGAGGCCCCAGCTAGGTAGACTCTCTCCGTTCCGTGAACTCTGTGAGGCGCTGCAGGGGACAGAGGCTGCAATCTGTCCTTGGAGGCCTGGTTAGGAAGGGGGGCTGGAACTCCTCTTCAAGGGAAAGTGCTGAGGATGTTTATTTAGCTCAGAGAAAGAGCCATTGCCATTTTCACCTCGAAAGGTTGTTAATGGGAGTTAGAATAAACTCTGTACAGGTAACTGTAGGAAGAACAAGAGACCAAGGGTGAAGTTTGCAGAGAGATGGAAGCTCAGTGAAAACAAAATTTTTGTCTGAAATGATAAGAGCTAAATCAAAAGAGTAGTGAGTTCCTTGTAGCTGGAAGTAATCAAGCCCTGACCAAATAGCCAAGTACTGTACAGTAAGGGGGCACTAGCTCTGGGATCAGCAGAAGCAGGCACAGTCTTTGGTCATGTGATCCTGGGCAAGTCACTCCAAGACCTGGTTTCCTCTTCTCCACAGTGTGGATAATGGTGCCTAGATTGTAGGTTGGTTGTGAAGATGAAATCAGGTATCAAAGCACATGCTGGCCTCCACTCATCCCACAAGTATCTACAAAGTTCCTCCTGGCTGCTTGATATATGCTGACTGAATTTTCATTAATTCCACACAAGCCAGCCTCATCCATCTCCTTTCACCTTTGTCTCCATCCACCACTACAAGAGAGGGGTTGGCATTTCCATTCACACACCTGAGCCTGTCCACATCACCTCTACCCCACTTGGGTCTGGATCTCCTCAGCCCTCCCTGAGGATTAGAGTGAAGGCATCAGATGTGCCTTTTGCCCTTTGCCAGTCACGTAGGAGAAAAATTCCAAAATTCCTGGGTACCCAGAGTGAATGTCTAGAGGACATGGAACCTGGGATTTTTAGGACATGTCTCTTTGGCATCAAGGACTTCTGGGTCCTCAGAGAGAGATGGAGGTCAGAATTGGGCTGGAGTTGGATGCTGTTATGTGCGAGGCCCTGGCAGTGGACCGTTGCCAGGGTCTAGGTGCAGGATTTCTGCTGGATTCATATGTGGTGATACTCGGGTAAAGCTTTGTCCCATATGCTCAGCCCTTTGTCATAATGAGGCCTCAGTGGTAGACTGGGAACAAAGGCAAAGCCAGGAAAGCAAGAGGAGAAGGCAGGAGCCCGCGGAGGGGTTGGGCATTGAGACAGGGCCAGCAGCTAAGTTATAGTGTCTGCAGAGACAGACTATACTCTGCTCCCTCTGGGTCAAGGCCTCACCTCTACAGGAGGTGAGGGGCGTTAGGAGAAGAGTCCGTGGCTGTGACAGAGGATCCGTGGCTGTGGGCTGTCTAGCCAGCCTAGGGAAGAACTGAGAGCTCAAGTCCCTCTCCTGGGCTTAGCGTTTGGGTGCAGGAGAGTATAAAGAATCAGTCTCAGTCATCTCACCAGTACTTAAGAGTAGAACTGCAGCCCTGCTGAAATAGCCCATTGGGCTATGAGGGCAGCCAGTAAGGCACCATGGGCATCAGTTTCTGGATTTGAGTCAGCACAACCATCCCTCAATCCCCTGTCCACTGTGCCCTGGTGTCTTCTGACTGCTTCCTGCTTTAGTGCAGGTTTCAGGGCTGTATGGGGCCAGTCCATTGGGTGCAGGACCTTAGAACTTGCAGCTGAGTTGGAGTAGAGGGGGAGAGGCCATCCGGGCTAGAGATAAGGGGTCCCAGTACCCATGCTCTGGTCAGGTAGGGTGCTTGCCTCCCAGCTCCCACCCTTGTATCTGTCCCAAATCGCCTAAGAACTCTGAACAGCAGCCCTTCAACCCCTCCTGGGGTTTAGCGCTGTGGTAGCCAGCAGACTTTTCCTTATGCGCAGAGGTGGGCAGTGCCCTAGGGAAGGAGACCCCTTGGGAACAAGATTCATCAATAACCCAGAGAACAAGATGCCATAGCTTAACAGAGGTCTGCTTATCGTGTCACATGCGACCACAACACTGAAAAACAACACAGGATCACATAATAAATTCCTTTTTTATTAATCTGTTTTCTTCCCTTGCCTTTCTGTGCAGGTCCCCTAAGAAAAACAAAATATTAAATGATTGTGAAATCTAACCTTTAGGGCACAATCAAACCATTTTAAACCAATCCTTCTAATGAAGAAGAATGCAGCAGATTTATTTTTCCTTTTCATCGTCGTGTAGCCCCGTGCAGGCAAAGTCCTAGATGCATTCTTAATTTTGCCTCAGCCTTTCTCTACAGCAGAACAAGTGGTGGGGAAAATTTTTTCTCTAGGCAACAGCAACATTTCTGTCTCATTTGTTCTGTTTTGCACTGTAACACCGCAGCTTATGGGGCCGCTAATTTGAACTTTGGTCCTTCTAGGAATGCATCGTTCATGATCAGTAAATATATCAGGTTGCAGATTTTAGCCATTTCATTATTGAATATGAAAATGCTTCTTTACCTCATGAATATTTTAAAATGGAACGGTAGACAAATTGTATTTCGCTCCCAAATTTCTTTGTAGTTCTAAACTACATATTCAGCATTATCTGATTACCCCAATGCCATGAGATCTGTTTTCCCTCAGGAAATTTGAGGAGAAGGCCAAGACTTTCATAGGGAAGAGGTCATCCAAATGCCATTTGGTTTGTCCTTGGTCTGTAAATGTCCTTGCTGGAACTGGAACTTGAGGTGGTACTTTTATAAATGAGGATGTAGCTTTGTGTAGCGCAAAAGACAAAGGGCTCCTAAAGAATCCAGTGGGTCTGTGTATGAACTTGACCTTTCCTCTTGTTCTCTGTGAAACCTGGGCCAGTTAATATCTCAAAGTCTCAGTTTCTTCATCAGTAAAATGTGAATAATAGTAACAGCTATTTAACAGGATAATTGTAATGAGTAAATGAATTACAGTACTTAAGACAGTTTATTACCTAGACATGGTAAGCATTTAATAAATGGTAGTTATTTTACAATTATCCTCATTGTTTTTATTATATAAAGTCCTTATCACAGTTCAGTGCGCATCGAAGTTCAATAAATGATAATTATTACTATTACTATCATTAACATTCTTACAGTTCTTACACATGGACATATATTAAAATACAGTTGTCCCTCAGTGTCTGTGTAGGATTGGGTCCAGGATGGCTCATCATACTAAAATCTGTGGATGCTCAAATCCCTTACATAGAATAGTGTAGTATTTGCATGTAACCTACATACATTCTCCTATATATTTAAGATCATCTCTGGACTACTTATAATATTTAATTATGATGTAAATAGCTGATGTACTATACTATTTAGGGAACAGAGACCAAAAATAGTCCATTACATGTTCAGTACAGATGCAGTTTTTCCCCAAAATATTTCTCATCCTCAGTTATTTGAATTCTTGCAGGCAAAACCCGTGTCTTCAGAAAATTGACTGTATACAGTTTCCCACTATGCAAATTATGTTTTATTTTTAAAGCTAGAAATTTATAAAAGTAAATGGACAGCTTAATGAAGTTCAGCAAGATTGAAGTAAATCAACAGTGCTCATATAAATAGTTTAATTAAGATAATCCCTGATGCAAAACATTTGTTCAATTTGTGCCTCAAATTGAAAATGGGTTCCATAGATTTCCACGCACCTCTCCTCTTGGTTCTGCCACACGGGGGTGGGGACCTAAGGACGAGCAGTCTTCCGAATGTGGGGAATGATCCGGCTGGAGGCGAGACCCTAGCACAAGTGTCACCCTGCCACAGTGCACTCTGAATTTGACCTTGGACAAGTCCCCACACTTCCCTGGGCTATTGTTTATTCATGTGTAGAATCTCCTACATTTCAGAGATGCTGTGATTCTATAAATGCATGTGATTCATCCCTTTTCAAAAGAGATATAAAAAGTAAAAAAGGAAGATTTCATCTTTTAAAAACCCTTAGGCTCTGCAAATTTTGCCAGTTGCTTTTAAACCGCCAGGTAGTAGGTGCCAGATATTTGAGGGCAGCTTAATTGGAAGTTGTGTTTATCATCGGGAGTGTATGCGCTCGCACTAAATGTGTTTTTGACAGTCTCTCACCATCCAGCCTCTTGCTTCCAACCGGAATGATTTGCTTCTCCATTGCACTCAGAAGAAACACTTCAGTCCTGGTTATAAACATTAATTAGTTTGAAGAAGAGAAACAGGATTGTTTCTTAAATTAGTTCCAGATACAGAGGCCATTTTTTGATGCTCTTATAATCTGGGTGCTTCTAAGAGTGATGTTATGTGACTTTGCATTTATCCTCTGCCCGAGTTCATTGCTAACAGCTTTGAAATTGGCGAACCAGTGCTTATAGTTAAGAGATAGATGGTGTTCATCTCTGTGCTTAGCTATTACAGATGTGGCTCACTGCTTCCCATGGTTTGAGTCTTACTACTTAGGCTATTGGTTGTTTGTGAGCAATCTTTCCTGTGGTCTTGGAGGCCTGTTGACTTAGCCTGTGATAGCACGGTAGTGGGAATATATGATATCAGTGAAATGAACAGACACTTATCACTGTGGACAATGTACCATACAAAAGGAAAGGAATAGTAGTGTGGGGAGACCTACATCCCAGCCCTAGCTCAGCCCCTGACTTGCTTCAGTCCCACATACTGTGAGCCAGTCGCCACGGTGGGGCCTGCAGTACAAAGGTAATTGAGCTCAGCGTGGCTTTTCTTCCCAGCTCTGTAGCTCCTCAGCAAGAGGCTTGGGCCTGACCGTTGAGGACCCTTTCTGTTCTACATTCCATCAGCGCAGTTACCAATCACAATAGCAGTGAACCTCAGGCTGTTATTCAGGCGTGACATTTTGGTAGAACTGCAAAAGCAGGTAAAGCTTTGGCTGGCTTCCAAATTACAGACGACTCCAAAAGGTACGCTTAGTTTGTGAGCCTGATCATTCCCCACCTAAGGTTTGCTAGTTCATTTTGGTTTCATCTTGGTTCATGTATTCATTTATGATGGGTTTTCAGAGAGAAGGGCATGGCAGTCTCCATCCAAACTGGTTGCTGGCTCCTGCTTGGTAATTGGGAAAAGGTAGTTGAGTTAAATGTGTATCCTAGGCACTTACTGGCATTGGGGTCATGTTATATGCTACCTCAGATCAAGATCTCTGAATGGTGGAAACATTGCATCCTCTTCATTTATGATGCATTCATGTGAACTTGGGTTTCTCTTCTAGTGTGTTTTACACTTAAGTCACCTTTGGGTTATCGCTTCACTCCTCTTTGTCTCTACCTTAAACTGTGTGTACTAATCTAAATTAAAGGAATTATGCCCCTGTAGGATAATAATGCATAGGTGTTTTATCACATACCTACCCACACTGAAGCTTCTCTCCTTTAGGAAAGAGCTTCATTTCTTTCTAAGCTTTATCTGTGAAGTAGAAATAATAATAGAATTGTGGAAGGAGGCCCAATAAGTAGCCGTCTCTTCCACTGAGGCTCTGAATTGCTTGGGAATAAGACAATGCAATAAAGAGAAGAGCCGAAATATCACCTTCATTGTAGGGTTGGAGGCTGTGTCGTGTCTGTGGGCAAATAAGCTTCTTGGCACTGAATGTAGAATGGAACTGGGGCGGCCAGCAGCTCTCCCTGTGCCCCTGGTGTGGGGTTGTGCCGAGCCAGAGCCAGGCCTGTGATCAGCAGGAAGGAGGAGAGAGGGACAGTGCCGAGGCTCCTCTGGCTGGGTTCTCCCTCCAAACAAACCAGTCCCCAAAGACATTCTGTCTCCTCAGGGTCAGAGAGGCCAGAGACGCTATGCTAATACTGTTCCTTTCCCATGGCGAGAATTCCCAAGGGTAGAGCCAGAGAGCCCCCTCTCAAAATGGAAGCAGAGTAACAAGAGCTAAAAGGATATTCTTTGGAGTCTGATAGACCCAGGTTCAAATCCTAGGCCTCTACTTTCAGGCTGTGTAGTCCCAGGTGAACCCCTTCACCTTTGCTTAACCTCACAGAGAAAGAGATGATGATATTCAGTCCTTGTGGAAATTAAGTGAGATAATACATTAAAATGCCAAGCACGTGATAAGTGCTCAGTAAACAATAGAAGGTCAAAAGAGAGAGCACATATAAATATCCTCTGCAAATTACACAGATCTATATAAATTGCATCTGTATAAAGAAATAGTATTATTTATGGTGGTGGTTTTAGCATAACAGTGAATTCTACTTGCGCTGCAGTTTTGCTAGCACTCCCTACTGAGGCTGAAATAGCTGGAAGTACCTGGTGGCTTGTCATGCATCTCTTTCCTATCAGCTTTTACAAAGGAGATCCATGGCCAGAAGGAAAGAAGAAATTAAATTAATGAGAAGCTTGTGTGCATCAGAATGACCATCCTTCGGATTCTAGCTATTGTCATAGATTCTCCTGGAAGCTGTCATATAATTCTACAGCAGCCCTTAGAAAGTCTTCACCCCATTAAGTTTATGCTGAGAAATCATTAGTGGGCATTTGACAAAGGCCCAGTGTGTTCACAAGCCCACGTTCTTCCGTCAGGCTCCAAAGGACAGTTCCACTTGCCAGAGTCAGCCCTGAAGTGTAACCGAGAGAAAAGGGAAAGGGGCGGATGGTGGCAGCTCAGCTTCCTCTCATCCTCTCTGTCACCACCATTGTTCCCCTATTCACTGAGGGTTACCATGGCCAGGTACTCTTGGGTGTGATTTTGACCATAACCCTCCCAGGTATTATTGCTATCATTTTAGCATTTTGATATTTGCCCAAAGTCCTGGGCAGAATCAGTATTACAGCCCAATTGCTGGGAGCTGAGGTGACAAACTTCTCAAAGCCTGGAGGAGGCGCTGTAAGGCCGGTTCAGGTTTCATATCCTTGATGTTTGGTGTAAATCAAGAATCCTTTTTCTTGGCAATTATTACTGCTGATACCTAGCTGCAGACCCCATTGTTTAGATAACATGTATTTTCCTTCCTTGACCCATGAGCGTTTGAGCAGTGTCCTGAGCAGCGAGGCTTTCTGAAGATCTGTGTTACACATTCTTTTTTTAAGTCAGATTCTGCCTCTCCTCTGCTCAGAGAAAATATAGTCTAGATACTTGATGTGTTTGACAGTTTTCCATTACCATAACAAATACCTGAGAAAAATCAATTTAAAAGAAGAAAGGTTATTTAGGCTCATAGTTTTGGAGGTTTCAGTCCATGGTTAGCTGGCTGCATTGCTTGTGTGCTTCTGGCAAGGCTGGGGACCATGGCAAGAGTATCTCCTCGTGGTTGGGAAGCAAAGAGGGGAACTGGAGAATCTGAAGTCTCAGCATCCCTTTCAAGGGCATGTCCTCCATGGCCTAACTTCCTCCTGCTGGGCTTCTCTTAAAAGATCCACCAAAATCACAGCGCTAGGCTGAAGACCAAGCCTTTCACACACGAGCCTTTGGGGGACATTTCAAATTCTAAATGATAGTGTCAGGTTTTAAGACTATGAATACATTGGAATTTTGTTGAATTCTAAAAAAATTTGCAAAGCCCTACCCTTTGCCAGGGCCAAGAGGGAAGTATTAAATAATAATACTTGCATGGTTGAGGTAATAAACATAAAGTGCCTACAATGGTGTCTGGGACACGATGAGAACTTGGCACAAGTGACAGTGGAGTGATAATTATTATTGGCCATCTCATGGCCTTGGGGAGCTCACTGTGTTCTAGGAGGGACACACAGACAGATGATTCCAATCCCATGTGGTGAGTGTGACAATACAGCATACAGAGTGTGTAAGATGGAGATAACCGAGTCTTGGGTGAAGAGTCTTTGGAAAAGATCACCTCCAGAGAATGAGGAGAAGCCAACCAAATGGACCAAGATGGATGGGGCTGGGGAGGGGTCAGCAACTCTGTCAGAACAGGAAGAACTGAAGGCACCAGACATCACCAGGGTAGAGGAGCCCTGAGAAAGACTGGCGACTGAGTTCATTTATCCAACATGGCTCTGAAAAGAGGAGCAAAGACTAACAGATAGAACTTACCAGAAGGCAAATTTTAGATAAAGATTAGCAAAAGCTTTCTAATAATCTAAAAGTTTTCTCAAAGTGGAACAGGGCTGCCTCAGGATCTAACAGGCTCACCATCTGTCACTCATGGGCCCAAGTAGGGCCTGGTAAGGCAGGTAGTAGAGGAAGAGAGAGCCTAGGCTTTGGAATCAAAGACCCAGACTCAAACTGAACCTGTGTATCTGCTGTGTGACCTCAGGCAGGTCACCGGGCTCATCTGAATCTGCTTCTCACAAGAATCCAGTGACAAATGTGAAATGCTTTGTAACCCGTGAAAGAGCATACAGAATGTTAATTATCATGCTCATTGTTATTTCCCTGTAGTTACTGGTGAACACATCTTAGTCATCCAACCAATTTGGATTCCCTAGAGTTTTTAGCTTAATGTCATCACGTAATAGTAATTGTTGAAGGGATTAATTAATGAATCAATGAGTTTTCCCCCAAACTGGCCCTGGAGCTTGAAGTTGGGTTTCATCCCAAGACTGGTACATAATAGGGTTCAACTTAAAATGCACCGAGTGAGCAAGTGAGGGGGTGATTTAATGTGTGAATTGCTGTTAACTCATACAGTAGTCATTGGGTTAATAAGCACTTATGTCTCATTGAACCCTATACTCAATCTTGTGAGATGGTCCCAATGACAGAGGGTCTCACTAAGGATTGTACTGGGGCTGACAGCACTGCACAGGAGGCTGGCTTAGCCAGCCTGTGGGTCTTCCCCACCTCCCAGATCCCACGTTTCTGGGACAGCATGCTCTTGGTGAGAAGCGCCATGCCTGAGGAAGACATGGTCCCATCTGGGTCACTTATGCCCCAGGGAGGAAGTCAGGCCCTCAGCTTGCAGTAGGTCATGTTCTTACTCCTGCACTGTGTTATGGTTGTACTAACTTCAACTGGGCATGGGGAACTCAGAAAACTGTTCCACTCACTCCCTAGTAGCCCTGAATGTCACCCACTCAGCAATGATTGGACCCACTCCAAAGCATAGCTGTAGCCCACACGCTTGGCAGTTAGAGTAGGGGTATGGATTTCAGAGTCCCAGATCCTGAATTCCAGCCTGGGTGTTCCACTCCTTGGCTTGGTGGCCCTGGGCAACTTGCTCTTCAAGCCTCAGTTTCGGAGGCTTGTGAACTTGGACAAGACCTGCCTTACCCAGTTATTGTGAAGATCGATATTAAATGCTTGTTTGGTCCATGCCTAGCACATGGGAGCCTCGAAGAGAGGCGTACAAGCATCATCGTGAACAACTTTCAGAGTCCTCAGATGTGGCAGATATCACTCCAAGAACAGTAACTACTGTATATGATTACTACAACTGCTAATTACAGAAAGGTCAAGTTTTCATTTCCTACATCACTGTAATATTGAGGCATACAGTTTATTTGCTGGCAAATATTGAATAAATAAATACCAGAGTTTAAGGCAGTGTAGGTTCTCTCCTTACAGAAGTACTACCGTTTCTTGGGTCAGAAACTGGACCCAGGATTATCATTCTGCTTCTGGCACAGGTGCTGCTGTATTCCAGTTGTGTTAATATAGGAAGTGAACTTGCTATCTCAGCCTCAATTTTCTCCTCTGTAGAATGGAGGTAATTGTAGCTATTCCAAAGGGTTCTTGAGATGATTAAATGAAATGATGCAGCTAAGGGCTTAAGATGAGGCTTGACATATAATAGTTGTTCAATAAATTGCAGTTCTGGACCACATCTGAGAACATCTAGTTCAGCACTGGTGATAAAGCAGGCACTCAGTAAATGAGAATTTCCTTTATTCCTTTCTATGAGTAACCTCCTTCAGTCCTCTGAAAGCACTGCACCAGTGTAACCGGGCTTGATAACTATTGAGTCAAGCTGATAGCAGAACCATGCTGGGAAGGGAAATATTATAGTTCTTTGTTCTGGAAAGCTAAGCTCTCATAGTTCTGATCAAGGGGTGAGTGACTTCTGTTAGTATCTCCTGTTACTCTGTAATCGAGGTTCCCACCCAGCCCTCTAACATTGAAATTCAACACATGGAGGTAGCTAAGACCGAGATAGGCTATTAGGCAGCTTCTGCCAGAGAATACCTTCTATTGTGTTCTCTGGCCAAGACAGGGAGCGCCTCCAGAGCTCCTATTCTCTCTTACATGTCCCTTTTTTTGCTGTCACTAAGTGACTTTAAGTCAGATGCACCCAATCAATAGCAGCATGCATAATTGCATTAGTACCTATGTGACATCTTAATAAAAATTACAATGTATATTTCCCACATACTTGGCGTTGATCTGTCTAAATTTTTTAAAAAATCCTTTCAATTTTAACTGTTTGGAGTTGGAATCTTTCTAAAGTGCATTCCACACCTGCCTCCTGAAATCAAAGAAACATAATTTGACATTTTCTTTTTTTTTTCTTGGTACCTTGGAGTTAAGAGATGTGCTAGTAAACCGGCTTTCAACAAAACAAAATAAAACACCGATGGAGTGCAGATTTCCATGTGAGGTAGACTCTCGACTTTACAACTGATTTCAACCTCTAAATGTCTTAGTCACTTTTTCCTTGCTGGGACAAAGTATACAACACTTGCAAATTAAAGGAGAAGAGGTTTATTGGGGCTCATATCTCAGGCCATGGTTGGCTGGCTCCAAGGCTGGAAGGAATGGCACAGGACAGACTGTCCCTGTCACGGTGGTGAGGCAGCAAAGAGGTCAAGGGAGGAGCCAGGAAGGGAGATAAACTCAGTGACCCGCCCCTCCCAAACAGAACCCACTTCCTACCAACGAGTGAGCTCTAAGCCCCCCTGACCCATCACCTTTCCCGGACCCTGTCTATGAGTACATGAGGCTTTGCGGGACTTCTAAATATGAGCCGTGACAATGGTTTTTAAAAGCCAGCTTTAAGTTTCTGGGATGGGAAAGGAAATACTGGGAAGGAAATACTGGAAGCAGGAAGGCCTGGTGGGAAGAACCTTCTGCCAGACCTGGGCAGACCTACGTTAGTCCTTATTTTAGCACTGGAGAGCTGGGTTTCAGGTCACTTCTCCTGCACTTCTTCCTAAAACCGAAGGGAAAAATGACCACACCTGAGAGGGATGGCAAGGCCTAGGTAGGCTGGAGTGCATCGGGGCTCCCAAATTCAAGGACACCAAGGCCGAGGAGGTGACTTAGTGAGCAAGCTGGCTGGGTGGGGTCTCCAGCAAACACCTGGAGCTGCCTGTCCAGCTTGGCTACAAACTGGACCCAACAGAGGACTTCATTCACGTCGGTCCACTCCCAGATCAATTAAACCAGAATTTCTAGGGGATATAGCCTGAGTGTGGATGTAAGAAATAACACAAAGCACCTCCCTGGGTGAGTTGAGTGTGCAGGCCAAGTTTGAGAGCCCCCTCCCCAGCTGGCAGGGGCTGTAGAATGGCACTCCCTGCTCCATAGGCTGGCACTGTGTAGTGACCTGCTAGCGGTTGTTACACTAGAACATTTTCATCTTCCTAAATCCTGAAGGCTGGGCTTCAGGCATCATTTCTACAGCCAAAGTCTGGCCTCTGAACCCCAGTCCCTCCCACTTTGTCTTGTCACTTTCCGTGGGCTGTGAGTCCATTTTGTTCCAGTTTTGCCTGTAAAATGGGATCCGATGAGGGAGTCTCTGCTGGACACTCAGAAGCAAAAAATTCTGGGATTTCACTCCCTACCCCAGTCCTTCCCTACTTCTTCTCCAGCCATGGTGAGCTTGTTGAGACCACATGTGCCACATCCTTTCATGTCTCAGTGCCTTTGCACACATACATCTCCTGCCCAAGATGCTCCCTGACCTGTTTTCTACCTGCTAACCATCTCACCTTTCAAAGACCAGTCCAGGTCACCTCCTCCAGAAGCATTCCCTTCTTCCCCAAGAGGTCAGCCAAGGGGCTGAGGGCCTCTATGCCCACCCAGGGACAGCATTTCCCAGATTATATTGTCATTACTAGATTACTGCTTGTCCTAATTCAACAAATATTGATTTGGTGTCCATTATGAACCAAAGCACGAGTTGTGCTGGATTTATGGATTAGACACCCTGATTATAGGGTCTTCTGGAGCCAAAACCACATCTCATTCTTTTGTGCCCTCAGCCCATGGCACAGGGCCAGCATACTGGGTTTTTCAAGTGTTTCAGAGATGGGTAGAAGGCTGAGCGGGAGGCGCTGCTAACTTACTTGTGTGCTCAAGGCTGTGACTTGGAGATAAGTTTGGTGAAAGGGCGACTTTCCAGGTAAGGGTAACGTTCTTGTGATTTCCAGAAATTTCGTAGGGAGATTCAGTTCTTACAGCAGGATTTATTTATGGTGGTTAGATTGTGGACCACTTCCTTTGAAGGATTTAAACCTTGATTTTAAAAATAATTTTCTTCTGCAAAAGTATCCAGAATGGAAGCATTAAAGTTACAGTGAGTTTGGGAAATTGGAAGTAGTTTGGTATGGGTGGAGGAGGTGGTATAGGATTCAGAGGAAATGAGGCCGGAAGGACTGTCAGTGTTGCATTAGAAAAGGCTTTGGCTGCCAGGCTGAGGAGCTTTGGATTGGCCCTGTGGGAAGAGAATAGGAGCCCATGGGAATTTTAGGGGAAGGCGCAACTGTACCATCAATGATTGGTCCGTTGAACAGACCAGATCCAGCCCCCCATATTTCAGCCTCCCATCTTCTGTTGTTGCCCTGTTTGCTTAATTTACCTTTAATTATTGCTTGCATTATTTTCATAGTCCATTCTGGCAAGAACGGTCTGGTGCTGGGTGGAGATAAACTGATAAGACCTCAGAAGACCCCCTTTGTTCAGTAGTTTTTAGAGGAGATCTTATTAAAAGAGATCATCTGGGCTTTGTGTTCAGCTGTATTTTCCAGAA
This sequence comes from Chinchilla lanigera, assembly GCF_000276665.1. Classification (NCBI taxonomy): domain Eukaryota; kingdom Metazoa; phylum Chordata; class Mammalia; order Rodentia; family Chinchillidae; genus Chinchilla; species Chinchilla lanigera. The sequence continues at coordinate 6,090,977 of NW_004955419.1, forward strand.
AGAGCCTGGCCGGCAACTGTCCCTTGCACCTGACTCTGCGCTCCATGTGCATTTTTAAAGCAGGTGTCACTCAGAACATAGGGAGCACCAGGTTCTAATTAGGTGCTTGTTAAACCACAGGCCTCCAGATTGTGCTGCTAAAATTGCTGGTTTATTCAATGAAGAAACCCTGCTGGGATTTTTCCACCTGAAAACAAACATCCAGTTCTGTGCCACTGTCAGATTTTCCTGAGGACCTTGTTGTTGCATGTTACTATTACTGATGGTGGCGCCAGAGGGAGTGGGGGACTTTGCATATGTGATTGTTTTGCAGAATTCTCAAAGGATCTTTGGAAATAATGTACCATTTCCCAGAAGAGGAAATCTGGCCCCAGAGAATTGAGTCACTGCCTAAGGTCACACAGCTAGTGTGGGTCAGGCTGGGATTTGAACTCAGCTCAGCCCTGGGCTGGGCCTTCTCCCACGTGTATTTTTGTATCTTTCTCTGTAATGTGCTTGTTGCCCTCCAATTGCCTACATTTAACTGACTGTATTTTTTGACATAGGAATTTGTATTTTAGTTAAAGAGAATCTGGCAAATAATGAAAATAGTTGAAAAATAGACCTGGAGTATATTATAGATGTGTATTAAATGCTACCAATACTTCTCCCATACTATAGTTATTCCACTTCAGTTCACTGAAAGAAATAAATTCAATATTTCCCTGCTCTACTAGTGAAGCCCTAAATTCTAAAATTACCCTAAGGGCAGGAGTCTAGCTCTCCAGTGATTATTCACTGTGTAACCAGCCTTCCTGGGATATATTTATCATTTCGTTAATTTGGTCATAGTTTGTTCTTTCTTCCAGGAAGATGATAATTTTGGTTAGGGATCTGTAAATGTCACATCAGTTTAGTTTTTTACCCTGTCACTGTTAGCTGTTTATAAAATGAAGATTGATTTTTTATTCACTGATCAGACATGAAGAAAGAGGTGGGTGGGCTTCTGGGGTCATCCATTCTTTTATTCAACAGATATTATTTGAGCCCCTCCCATGTGTGGAGTACTCTCCTAGCGCAGGGATGGAGCTGGGAAGCTGACGTGTGAGGCCTTCTCTCTTGGAGCGTGCATTCCAAGGGAGGGATTTGGCCTCAAACCAAGAAAGAAAAGATAGAGAAGATAAGCGCTATGATGCCGGTAAGGATGGTGTGGGAATGGAGGGAAGGAGGAATCAGAGACGCTCCCTGGACTACGGCCTGAGTGACTGCATGGAGATGGGGAGCACAAAGAGCGACCGATCTGCGCCACACCAAATATCCTTTGAAGGTCCCCAGAGGGCAGGAGCAGTAAGAACCAGAAGACTGCGGGTCCCTTAGCAAGTAGAAGGCAGCACCCTGGACAAAGGCACCGGGCAGTGGAGCTGGAGCCAACAGAATTGGCTTGAAACAGTTCCCGCTCAACACTTGAGGCCAAAGGTCACTGGCATACCATGAGTAAAGATGCTGGAGGACTCAAGGATGAGGGTTTGAGAATGAAACGATTAACTCTGGAGAAGAACGCAGCAGGAAAAATAGACTTCAGGGGAAGAAAGAAACCCAGTTCTGCACAGGTCAGCTTTAAGATATATGTCAGTGCTCAGTAAATGTCGGCTATTACCGCCATTGCTGTCCTCATTATAACCAATTTCACAGCTGTCGCGCATCCTTCAGGGACAGTTGAGGTCGCTGAGAACGATGGGGTCCACCAGGGAGAGTGTAGCGCACAAAGTAGGGCGAGGCAGACAGCGGCTGCACCTCCGTGTTTTAAGAAGCCAGTGCCCGTATGATATTTGCCCGTATCTAGCTCTCACTTTCATGGTGTTGTGGCTCAACTTGAAAGTTTCTTAAAATGAACTGCAGTTTCCGAAGGTAAGGAATTAGCAGCTGGTTAAGGCTAGTAATCCTGAGGCCCCTTACATGAAAGCTCTCACACACTAAGACAGTGACAGGCACTGCACAGTTAAAACGTTTTAATGGAGAAAAAATGGATGTGAACAGAAGAATCTTAAATGCATTAGTTTTCAACATGGAAAATTAATTGGCTTCCAAATATAGCCCTCTCCTGAAGTAATTGGAGTTCGGAGGAGCCTCCAGCTTTCCCATTACCTGCAGCCAACATTTCTGGGTTCAGTGGTGAATAAAGACCTCTTTGTTTAATTAGAGTCGAATCATGTTTTAAGAAGTTAGTAATCTAATTAAAATTATATTTCCAGTTTATATGAACTAGAAAAAAGAGAGGTCCTCCAGTGTCTTATGGCACCTTCTTTCTACCCTGCAGTGAGCTAGGCACAGGGCTTCAGAGCAGAGGAAGCAATGGTTCTTGCCCTTAGCTCCAGGATTGCAACTGGAGACAGAAGCGGAAACATAGGCGTAGATAGAGATAGTCCACTGATCGTGCTGTCAGTGCTCAGCGGGGAAAGGGGCTCGCTCTGCCCAGGGAAGGTGATATCTGAGGTGGACCATGAAGAAAACAACAGGAGGCTGCTTAGGAGAACGGAGCAGTAGCTCAGGGGAGAGCCAAGGAGACCTGAACCAACACACCGATGGTGCGGACAGTGCTGAGATTTCACCTTAGTGGCTGATTGGGTAGGGCTGAGTGAAGGAGTAGGATAAATCAGAAGGACAGAAAAGATCATAGGTGGTGAGGACCTCAAGGGAGGGAGGAAGGGAGGATTCGAGAGGGAGCACAAGGGAGAGCCTGCAGTTGTCCCCTATGTGTGCAGCTCTGTGTCATTTAGAAAGATTTTTGACTATCAATCGGATGCATATTCAAAACATGTAAGATAGCTATGACACTTCCTTTGTTCCTAAGCTGCGCTTTGAGAGGCTGGGTGGCTGTGTGACCTGCGCCATTGCTGAAGTTACCTGAGCATCAGCTGGACTGTTCGGTTCTGGAACTAAGGAAGAGCGGCCAGGCTGCTGGGGACGTGGAGCAGGGGAGGCATTTCTCTTTCTCCACAAGTCACCTTTTCAGGTAACACACATGCTCTACTCACCTCTCACGCCCACAAAGCCAGCCCCTCAGCCTCACTTCAGCCGCCTTTCCTGCACCCCCCGGCCTGCTTTCTGCTCCTTCATCTCCTGCTTGGTGAACACAAGTGAGCTTAGCACAAACCGGAGACGCCACTGAGGAAATGCCCGTCTGCGGGTGAGGCCGCGGGCTCGGGCTGGGCTCGCACATGCGCACAGGTGATATCCTCGGTGCCGAAGGCTCAAGCTCTGCATGGCTCTTGCTTTTACAAAATTTAAAAAACACATATTGTTGATCAAAAAAACGCTTTAAGCTTTCAGAAGACAATGCAGTGAACAATTATGTGCCCCTACCAAGATTCTGTGGATGTGAAAAATTTTGCCTTTTCTACTGAGATGTTTCACTCAAGGAAGAAAAGAAAGAAAGAAAGAAAGAAAAGGAAGAAGAAAGAAAAGAAAGAAAGGAGGAAGGAAAGAAAGAAAAAAATCATTTACAGATACAGTATTCCTTCTCATCCTCTCCACAATCACCATATTTTATTAATTTTACCACATGTATGTATCTATAAATAACATGTATGATTAATTTTTACATGGTACAATTCTGTACATATATCCTATTGCAACCAGCATTTTCACTTCAAGTTATGTTTCAACATCTATCAGAGATGGTATATGTAAATCTGTGCTGGAACCCTTTCACTTAGTCTACCTGTGGTATAGTACTGCATTTAGTAAACCACAGTTCATCTGTTGCCTTCTTTTCAGTTTACTCTCACCACGAAAAAGCCAGCTTGCTCCTCGCCTTTGCTATTACAATCAGTGCTTGGATGCCCACCTTTCAGTGTGTCCCTGGTGCACATGCGCAAGAGTTTCTCTGGCGTTGACACGGAGTGGAAATGGGCTCTTTATTTATTTGTGTACTGGTTATCTTTTCATATTGGACTTTATCTGTCTGCTACTATATCCTTTGCACTTTGCAAATACCCAGTAAACATTTGTACAAAGAATGAGTATGTTCATATTACACCGCCAAGCGATTTTGCTAACTTACACTCCCACCAGGTCTCACGAGCAGTTCCGTTTCTGATCTCCTTGCCAACACCTGGTTATGAAACACATGAAGGTAATGTTTGCCTATGTGATGCATACTAAACAGTATCATAGCATTTGCATTTGCATTCCTGTGATCACTAATGAGGTTGGTTGTCCTTAAGTAGATTTATTGGCCGTTTGGATTTCGTCTACTATGAATTACCTGTTCATATCTTTTGCCATTTCTGTTTTCTCCCTGATTTGTAGAAATGCCCTATTTATCTTGGATAAAAACCCTCTGATGACTTAGGCTGTAATTCTTAGTTTGCTTTTTGATAAATAGAGCTTTTCAATTTTATATATATATATTTTTTTTGCTAAGAATGATAGATTTGTTTCTTCCTTTCTAGTCCTTACACTTCTAATTGCTTTCTTTTTCATATCCTGTTACTCTAATGGTTATGAATGTACCATTATGCTCCTTATTTTAAGGGGACTTCTTCTAACATTTTACTGTTGATTATGAAGTCAGCTGTGGGTTTTGGCAGATGTCTTTTATAAGGCTATTTTATACCACCTTGCAATCCTAGGATAAACCTTGAGGATGACAGATTACTTCTTCATACTTCAGTGGATTTATTTCTAGATATTCTCTTTGGTTCTTTTATAAATTTATTTTTTCTTGCTTAAGCATTTTCTTCCCTTAGGGTTTGGTTGCTTTTCTTTGAAATTTTAATTACTTCAAATATTCTTATCTCTGGATTTTTGTGGTTTGCCTTGTCATTCTTTAGAGAGAGACATCTCTTTCTGCTTTTCACACCAACTCTTTCTCTTTTGCTCCCATTGGTTTACATAGCCATCGAGTTGCCAGACATTTATTAAGCAACTACTGTATGCCAATGTATTAGGGAGATGAAGCAGTTTCTGGACTCCCAGGACTCATCGTTTTGCAAATACTCACCAGACAATTAGTGCTTAATGTTCACAAAGCCTTTGCACAACGCAGTCATATGGGGAAGTGTCAGGAACCCGGGATTTGGAATTGGATGGATCTGGATTCAAATTCCTGCATCATCAATCATTAACCGTAATTGTCATAAACAAGTTATGAGTTACCTGATTTTTGAAAGCCCCAATTAACTTCTTAAGGCACTGTGTCTGCTTCACAGAGTACATCTGAAAACACGTGCCAGAAAGTGCTTAGCACAGTATCTAGCCTAGAGTGAAATCAATCAAACATCGCTGTCATAATTTGCATCCATTTTTCCATCTGATCCTCACAGTTGCTTTACAAGACAGAGTATTGTTACCATTTGACAGATGTTTTATGAGCATGTGGGAACATTTAGTAAAATATTGCAAAAATGTTGGGTTTTATTAATATTTGTAAAAGGGCTTTGCTCAATGTAAAATACCATGCAGATGGAAGGGAGTGTCATTCTCTGGCGTGGCTTAGACCCACATTCTTGTCTGCATTCAGAAGTGTCATTACAGGAATTTAAAATCATATATCACAAGACCTAGAGAAGCAGCTTAGCCACATCTGAAAAGGAGGGAGCAGAGAAAGGATTGCAAATATCACTTAACAGTAATATATAGGTGTTACTACTATGTTTTAGAAGTCTATAAGATGATATAATAAAGTGTGTTAAAACAATTTGCATATAACCTCAATTTTGTTTAAAATGTATGGTTTATGTGCATACAATATACTGGAAGGAGGCACAGTAAAATCTGAAGTGCAATCGTCTCTGACCTGTAAGATTATAGATCATGTTAGTTTTCTTCCTTCAAGCTTTTCTGTAGATTCCAAATTCCTACCCTGCGCCTTCCATGGCAAGGAAAGAAGGGAGCCAGGGCCTCCTTGTCCATGTTCCGAGAGCCAGGCTTCGGTTCCCAGCAGACTCAGTAACAATGGATGTCCGACTTCCGGGCATGTGTTGAAGCTGGGACCTGAGAAACAGATTGCTTCTGAGAAACAGAAGCTGGGCCAGAAGAGAAGGGGAATCTAGATCCCACAGAATCCAGAATCTAATTTGATTCACATGCTTTTAAGTTCTCCTCCTGTTCAACTGTAATGATTGAGTTCATTTGAATCTTTCAGCTTGCTGGGAGGTCCTGCCTAGGTTGTTCTAAGAAATGGACGTTTGGGGTTCTCTTCTGCTCTGCTATCACGCGCTGTCCTCTCTCCCACCCTCTGACCTGAAATTCTCTAGGCAGAGACCTAAAGGAGCACTCATCCTACCTTTTGTGGGCTGTGTTTGGTTTTGACAGTAATTGGCCCAGTGTCAGCCAGTCATTTACACACCATTACACATTTCTACCTGAGGCTATTTTTCTCCAAAGTAGCCAGTAGGGGGTCAGTGTACCTGGAAGCCTTTGAGACTTGGTGTTTCTTGCCCAAAATATTCTCTGGGGATACATGGGGGTCAAAGCTATTTTCATGATCATAATAAATACTAAGACATTGTTTGCCTTCTTCATTGTATTGAATTTTGCACAGATGGTACAAAGGCAGTGATGGCTAGGACTACCAACTCCTTAGTATTAGTAAAGATGGTAGTGCCAAACTTCACACATACCTCTCTTGATTTAAAACAAAACACAAGATCTACTTAAAAACGACCTTGGTGAAACAGTAGAAATTTTAATCTGAGTCCTTGCATATACTTCTTTGATATTCTGTGTGACAAATTGTCGAGCAAACTAAAACCCTTCTGCTGCCCGCTGTAGCACAAGACAGCTGTGTGACTGGGTTGAAGGTGAACTAGCCCCTTGGTTCTGGTACAGTTGGGAAGTTTTTCCATGGGAAGAACAATTGTCAGACGAACTATATTAATTCCAATTTGAAACTGAAAGAAGTGAACATTTCACTTCAGAGAAAACCACCACCAACGATAAAATGTGAACTTCCATGCGAATAGTAAAATTTTAGAAAGCTTGGATCTACCACCATGAGCTCAACAGCTTTGCAACGTTTAAAGGCTTTTTCTGTTGAGATCAGTGGTGATACTGATAATGATTATGTTCTTCCAAGGTTGCACAGTCATCTTAGTCACTTTCCTCACCACTAAGACACAATACCTGATACCCACAACTTAAAGGAGGAAGTTTATTTTGGTTCATAGTTTTAGTCTGCGGTCAGCTGGCTCCAAGGCAAGAACAGGATGGCAGAGGGGCACGGTGGACAAAAAGCTGCTCACGTCATGGCAGTCAGGAAACAGAGCAAAGTGGGGAACCACTTCCAGCCAGACTGCACTTCCTAACACCACATTCAGCTATGGATTCTTCAGTGGATTAACCCATGGATGAGTATAGCACCCCCATAATCCGGTCACCTTGCCAAGCCCCACCTCTGAACACGTGGGGCTTTAGGGGACATTCAAGATCTAAACCATAGCAATAATGGAATGTGTAACATTTGGGAGATCTGCATAAACCAACAGTTTGGTTTCCAAATGTCCAAGGCACGATGTTGCAAAGTTCGAGGCACGATGAATCAAAGACCAAACAAGATAGATCAATGAATTTTAATGTACTGAGAGTAGGAGACGTTTACTGACCTGATCTCAGCTTACCCACTGCGACTCACCTTTCGCAAAGCACCATGTAATAAGATTTTGTGTGTGGCAGGTTTTCTTCATTTACCTTATGCCCAAACACATCACAGCAGACAAAATGCAGGAAGAGAAATGAGAATCTATCTTTTGTTAAGCCAGTTTATTAGAGAGATTTGCAAAAATGTAAAGGAGTCTTATTCTTTTCACTGTTTTTTTTTTTGTTGTTGTTGTCATTGTTTTGGAACAAACATTTTTCACCAAAGCCTGTGATTTTCATTACCATTTGTTTTTGTTAGAGTGTCATTGACTTATTGTTGCGGGTTTGCTACTGTGTTTTTTAACGAATTAGTATTTTAAAAAGGGTTCTGATCTAGTTTCTGTTATAGAAATTGATGGATTCTAAAAGTATGAAGGACTCCTGAGAATGAAACACTTGCAAACCACTGAGCTAGGAGTCTAGGCAAAGGGGTCCGGCTCTCCAGCTCACCTCTCATCACACATGATCCGAGACCCCTTTCCCACACTGCCTTCTTTTCATCACACACTCAGTTACTCCAGCCTGACTCCTGTCTGCTTCAAAGCCTCTGCACCTGTATTGTGTTTTGCAAAAACCACCTGTGCTCCCCACTGCCCAGCGGCCCCAGCTCCACTCTGCTCATGGCTGGCGGTACAGCCCGGGAAGGGCTTCTCCTGCCTGAATCTATCGAATCCACTCTCATCCCTTCCTCTGTAGGCTCCGTGATAATACATTTCATAATGATCTCTTCCTTGGGATTTAAATTCTCATTATGTCCCTCCTTTATCGTTTTCCCTCTGTACCTGTTTTACAAGTGCCACCTCCTCTGCTGTCTGTTGTATTATATTAATCATCACCTGTCCGATACAAGAGAAAGGAAAAACTAACCGACATTTTCAGTGCTAAGCCAGCCAGTTGATCAGTCTTTTCCCTGAGATTTCATACATTTGTAAGAGGGTCCTCACATGCCTCTTTACAGACTCCAGTACAATTGATTCTGGGTTTTTTTTTCCCAGCCTAGGAAGAAAAACATCTGCATGTTATCATTAATGAGGCCAGCTTTCCTGTCTCATGTGTGCTTGTTTTTTGTATCTGCCAAACTTCCTATTTTCATGGTGCATCATCTTTTCTCTGAGCTCTAATCTCTTGAAGTATAAACTCAGACCTCACCTATCCTCAGGATCAATAGGAATTAGCTTTATTATTCAATATTTCTTTGTAGAAAAAAAAAGCGGGTTATCTAGATCTATCTGCCTGCTGTAGCACAGTGGGAAAGGCTTGATGGGATTTTCTTTGTGACCCATTAAGAAAGCTTTGGAAGCACACAGGCATCTGTACCATGCTGCTGGTTGAGGAGGTCTGGGAGTGAAGCTTCTCCTGGTGCTAATGACCCTGAATAGCCTCAGCTTGCCATTGAGGATAAGGATAGGGGATGCCCTGAGTTGGGGAGGGGATGCTGATCTGGTGGGAAACAATGCCAGTATCCAACTGAGTGACCTGGGGAAACCTTCCTGAAAGAAATGACCTGTTACCAAATCTACATCACATGGCTCCAAGATAGATATTGCAAGAATTCAGAGAGGAGAGAAGTCAGAGGATAGAGGAGCCATCGTAGGCACCAAAAGTTCTTTGCTAAGAATGTGGTGGGACTTGGGTGCCCTCTGGAATATTGGGGGGGGCTGCCTGAGGGGTGCATCAGGGGGTGCTGTCTAACAGTGTGACTGGAGTCTTACACAGGGTCCTCTGTAAAGCCCACAGGCAAACTCTGGACATTCACTGAGTTGTTGCACCAGCTCATGGGTATTTTAATTCCATCTGAAACAGGGACTTCAGTATATCACATAGCAGGGAAAGGCAAAGGGAGAACACATCATTCCCCTCCTACAAGAAGCTTCACCATAGAGCAGCTAATTTTACTTTTCTAGCAACTTAGCTTCCCAGGTCTTCTGTCTGGGAGAGGTCTGTGTGCCCACCAGGGGCTGGGAGGATGTCGGCAGCCTGGTGCCATTTGCATGTGCTCTCTGCCCCAAGCACATGAGATCATTACTGAGCACTCTGAGCGCTTGACAAATGGGACAGCTGCCGCTCAGGCAATTTCCCAGTGAATGGCTGAGCCAGGTGGAGTCGGAAGATAGCTGGCCTGACTGAACAGGGAAAGCTAATACTAATCATTAGGTCTTTGAACCTTGCCATGTTCCCAATTAATGGTAGAATAAAGTGAAACGAGTAATTAGATGGATTCCAACCCACTGGCCGTGCTTCTCTGCTTGACTGCCTCCCGCTCCTCACCATGAGAGGCAGAGCACAGATCTAGCTATGAGGAAGGACGGCAGCCTGGGAATAGGATACTCAGAACAATGATAGCTACCAGCTACTAAGAGCATTAAATAGGCACTTATTACATGCCAAACTTGGTGCTAGGGAATCTACATTTCAGCAGTCATCTCCCATCTGCCCTGAGAGGTGTGGATGGAGTCAGCTGCATTTTAGGACAGGCTGTCACGTGATCCTTAGGGCCACCTGGGTGGGTGGCAGAGCTGGGACAGTAGATACCTGGGGACTGAGGGGTGCTGGCCAGGGACCTGCCTTGGCTGGTTGGGTCTAGTTGAACCCTTTCTTCTCTGGAGCAGTTGATCTGAGTGTGAACTAGTATTCCCTCCTGCTAATTGATGAATTTAATTAACTTCACTGGCCAGTAAACTTTGTCATTTGATGGTGTATTTTAAGATGTGGGACGTGATTTCAGTAATTGTATAACTGAGAACACGAGCCAATTTGTACCTGTATTTTCCCCCCATGAGTGACCACTTTGGGGCTCCAAACTATGTGAGTTCAAGAGTGCTCCCACAGGCTAGGCACTTGAAGAGCTGAATGCATTTCCGTCTTCCCTCAAACCCAGCTGCTGATCTCAGGTTTGGGCCCATAATTTACAAATCACAGCAACACCACCAGGAGTTGTGTTCTGCTACAGCTAAAAGTGTTTTCCCCTTTGCTTTTGCCTCTAACCTGCTGTGTGGTCAGACATGGCTTCCCTAGACCTCAGTCTCCTTCGAAATCGAATTAAATTGGGTCACCTTTAAAGGACTCTTCAGGCTTTCAAATTCTGTGGTTTTCTATTTTTGATTTCTCATTGCCACATTTTCTGTAAATTAACTTTGTTTTGTTGTTGTTGTTATGTTTTGGTTTTTGGCACTGGGAATTGAACCAGGATCTTTGCTCTGAGTGACATGCCCAGCTGCCTCATCTACCTCTTTCCTTCTTTTTTTCTTTCTTTCTTTCTTTCTTTCTTTCTTTTTTTTTTTTTTAGACATGGTCTTGATTAATTGCTAAGTTGCTCAGGCTGGGCTTGAACTTGTGATCCTCCTGCCTTACCCACCCACAGTGGTAGGATTACAGGTGTGCACCACCACCTCTGGCATGCATGAATTCTTTTTAGACAATAGATACTTGCTCCACTAATTGCCAAAATTTAAAAATTTAGTCACTTAAAATTGAAAAAAATTTTTAAGAAACTTGTCCATATTTGTTTTCTCCACTAGTGTAATTTTTTTCTTAGTGAGTTTCATTCTTTTCCTGACCATCAAGCTGTACAACCTCGTTACCAACAGGAATTGTGACCCCTCCCTTAATTCTACAAATGTCCAGAGTAGCTGAGTGCCCTGTCTAGAGTCTCATAGCTGGAAAGCGGCAGAACGTGAGTCCTGAGTCTGCCTCATGCTTCCCTGTCCAGTGCACTTTCTTGTCTAAGGGTTAGAGACTGTTTGTCCTCAGGCCTGAACTGTGTCATCTCAGCACTCAGCACAGGACCGAGCTCAGCGTGAGCACAAACACCTATCCAAGCAACACACGAATGAGTGGCTTCCTTGTGCCTTGCTGTGTAGCACCAGTGTCTGATTAAACACACCGCCCACCCCTCCCCTTCACACTTCTCGTACCTCCTCCTTGGGTGGGTGAGAAGCTACTGGTGGCCCTGGCTCTCCAAAAATGAAACTTGTGGCTTTTACGGAAAGGCTGTGCAGCTCCAGGGCCGGTAGGGCTCCCTTTATGTTTGAAGATCACATTTCAGTAGTTGAAGGTTTCTGAAATTTGATGTCACAAAGGTGGTCTCTAGTAGGATAAAGATTATTTTGTCCAAATGAGAAGAAATGAGTCATTCTATGCTAGTGTGGCAAAAGTATATTGTGTGTACACAAGATTGAATAAAAGACTGTAAAATAATGAGTCATGACTATACACAAATAGCTCCATAAGAAAAGAAAAACCCCAAAACAAAGGGGCAGGAGGAAGCTATTATAGATGATGGATATATATATAGCATCTAGTTTTCTGGAAGCAATACCCTTTGACAGGTGATACCAAAACAGAATTCTCACTCTATCTAGATCATAGACGTGACCATATCCTCCTTTTCCACCCTATGCTATGGTTCCCCGTTCATCTACTGTGATTCTCTAAAGTCAGGGTTCCTCGAGAACCCCACCATAGTTACCCAGGTGTGCTCACACTCTCATATCAAAGACTCTGGGCTCGAAACTGGGATTATGCATTTTAGCAAGCTTCTTGGGTGATTTTTTAGCACACCAAGGCTTGAGAGTTCTTGGTCTCAAAAGGAAGATCCAAAGCGGGTAGGCTGATTTACAAGACCCATTGTGACCACCTTTCTAACATCATGCCTGCTGTGTCCTGCCGTCCCAGAGTTCAGTGCGGTGATGCTGAAGGATAAATTGTAACTGATAGTCCAGCACCATGGCCCCTCTGCCTGCTCCTCAGAACGCTCTTTAGGTCCTTTCTTTGCCTGGCGAAATTCCATCAGCTCTCTGCACTGGATGATCTCACCCATTCTCCTCCTTTCAAAAACTGCCTCTTTTCTGTACTCTACTAGCACTTACTATTCTATTTTAAAACAATCAGTTTACATATTCTCTTCGCCTTCCTGAAGCAAGAAAAATGGGTTCATACATCTCTAGGCTCTTTTACCTGACAGTGCCTGATGCTTAGTTGGAAGTCCATCAATGTATTTCTTCAGATACAAAAAGCTGAATGATAGCTCAGTGAGAGGCAGTTTATGGAGGATTGAGGTGCTGATACTTGTTGAACAAAAATAGTAACCATGAAGATTAAATTCCAGGAGAAAAGGAAAGCAGAGAGAAGGGAATGGTAATACAAAGCATCTATCTATCCATCTATCTACATAGGTACAGATTCAGAACACGCACTCTGAGGCAGACGCTGCTCTGAGAGCTTTGTAAGCGCCATTTCAATGAATTCTCATGACAGTGCTGTAGGGTGAGGCTGTTATTTTCTTCCCCATTTGTTGGGTAATAGGACAGGATTGGAGACAGAAAGTAGTGTTGTAGATTGAATGGGGGTCCCCCCAGTTCTTGTATTGGAATCTTCACTGCCAATGTAACGGTATTAGGGCCCTTTGAGGGTGATTATATCATGAATTTGGAGCTCTCACCCCTGAGACTAGTGCCATTAAAAAAGGATTCCGGGGAGTTCTTTCGTCCTCCCTTCACCATGGGAGGATACAGTGAGAAGATGGCTAATTGCAACCTACAAGGTGTTAGGATCTTGGACTCCCAGACTCCAGAACTGTAAGAAATAAATTATTTATAAGCTGCCCTGTCCATGAGTTTCTGTTACAACCATCCAAGGTGAATACAGCTAAATCAGTAGGATCTAAAACCAGGTCTGTCAAACACTAAACCTCCTGTTCTGGGAGAGAGACAGGTGGTACAGTGGCACGGGGCGGGAAGAGACGAGCCCTGCTTGTGGGCAGGGGATTGGCTCTGCAGCCCTGCTGTGCCGCTAGCCTGCTCTGAAATGTGGGACCAGCTGCTCCCCTCCACAAGCCTCAGATCTCCCACCTGCCGTACTAAGAACCCTACCTCTGAGGGCTGTGGGAACCCTTCCAACTGCTCTCCGCCTGTGCACTCCGCCCTGGCACCATGCCTGCTGGGAATGGCATGTGGGCAGCACAGGGCCTGCCTAGTGCTGGGTCTGGGCCCCGCTGAAGATTAGATTCTCCCCATCTCAAAACCATGGTGACTTCCTGGCAGGCGCTTGTGAAGGGGAACTTCAAAGTACGCATCAAGATCCTCTTCTGGCTCCAAAGACTAAAAAACTCCTTTAGAAGTGAAATAACCTCTGAGCCCTAACCTAGGTAAACTGGTATCTTTTTGAGGGGTACATGACTCCTGGAAGAGATTGATATGACAGGGTTTTTAGAGCTCCTGCAGCATAAGAAAAGTGAGAAGGAAAAAATGAATGCTTTATCTTCTAAAGAGCGGGCCTGTTCCTTTCATCCTGGATGCCCAGCTCTGCCCTCATGGGTGCTGTTCTCCATCAGAGGGGGAGAGGAGGACCAGTGGGGGTTGCCAGCCCTTCACTCATTCATTCCACAACCTGCCCTGAGCAGACACGTCCGGGGCACTGGGCTCTGTGTACAGAGAGAAGCAAAAGACCAGACCTGGCCACGCAGGGGCCATGTGGCCAGAGGATAGCGTGAGAGCCCATGGAGGCTGAGGAAGTCAGTTGACCTGGGAGTGTCTGAGAGTTTTGCTGATGAGGGAGCCTGTAAATCTGAAGAGTGAACAGGAGGAGAGAGGATGTCCCAGGCAGAGGGGTTGGCATGAGCAAAGGCCCAGAGTCATAAAAACAGGGAAGAGGTCAACAGGAGCCGTTGGGTGGGCAATGGAGCTGAAAGTCTGCCGAGGCCATGCCTACCCTGCCAGGAGCCTGAGATGGTCCATCCCGTGGGTGCTAAGGCACAACCAACGATGTGGTAGCACCTGCGTGACAAGGAACTACCTTCACTGGGGTTTAGGTTTTTCCCTAAGCTTCATTCTACCTTAGGAAAAAACACACATCCTCCATTCGTTATGTTTGCCGGCACCTTGGTCCTCCCCTCAGAAATGTCATGACAGGAGATTGGAACTGAAATTTTGCCAGGAATGTGAGAGGTCCATAAAAAGAGCCATTCAGAGGAGGAACAAGGAACAAGTCACTGCATCCCGTTCCTCCCCGCCTCCAGCCAAGCCTCTCCTTGCCATCATGAGGGAAAAATTCTTGTAATAAGATGACACAGTTGGATTAAAACAGGCTGGAAAGAAACAAAATCAGTATTTCCCAACTTGGTCAATACGGAGAGCCCCCAGACTTGCTGACAGACGCGCTGATTACCTTCCAGCCCCTCTGACAAATGACTGTTTCAGGGAGAGCTAAGATGTCTCATACAAGCTGGAAGAAATCTCTGCAACGAATTTTAGGTGATAAAAGTAGCTGGGCACGACGATTTTTTGCTCAGGTTTTTTTTTAATGCTTGTTATCCCCACAGGTATTTCTGTAGGAAATTGCCTGGGCCTGGTTTTTTTTTTTTTTTTTTTTTTTTTTTTCCTCCTCTTTCTGGAAGTGCCCAATTTCACTCTTACCCTTGCCTTTTCATCAGACTCTCCCAAAGCTATTCTCTCTACCTGTCGGCTTCTGTTTTGTTTCAGACCTCTTGTTTTCGTCCTGCTCCTTCTCCCCTCTTCTGGATTTACCAAAGCTTTTTCATTTCTGCTGCAAGGTTTCTTCTCAACGTATTCCAGCTTTGTTTACATTGTGATTAAAACAAAATGACCAGGGCTGGGGATTTAGCTCAGTGGCAAAAGCGCCTGCCTGGCAAGCGCAAGGTCGTGAGTTCAGTTCCCGGTACCGGAGAAAAACCAAAAAAAAAAAAAAATGACCAACCAGTGACACTGAGCCGTGTGTCGATCTCAGGAAATAGGAGCAAACCAGGACTTCTGCCCCTTTTCTCTGCCCCTGCTGTGAATCACAGCTGTCATACTGCAGGGCAATGTAGCATTCGGGTAAGAAGAAAAACATTCTAGTTTCAGGCTCAATGGCATCAATGTATGCCAAGCACCTATTATATGCCAGGCACTGCGCTAATCCCAGGAGTAGGACGGTAACTCCACAAGGAGTGTATGGGCAGACATTGTAGAAAGCCAATCACTCCTCTCGAATGAAAAGCAAATGGCATTAAAGGAAGGATTCTTTCATATGAGGATAAAAACTGAAGTGTCACCTCCCTGAGAGTGGCAGCAAAGGAGTGTAATGTTGGAAAGAAAGCGCAGGCCCACGATAGGCAGATCAAGGTTGGAACCCGTGTAATTCTGCAAGTCTGCATGAGCGGAGCAAGCCACCTACTCTTAATGACCTCAGGCTCCTCACCCACAAAAAGAGGCATCTGACGTGTGCGGTTGTTGGAAGCATTCAAAAGTGACTGCTGCCATCAAGGACCTAAACAAAGCCTGGCTCAGAGAGTGCGCCAATAAATGTCGATCTCTCCTGCTGGTAGAGGAGTCCTTTTGCAGTTGCTCAACAAACAGGAGAACAGTATTTTTTTAAAAAGAAAAATTACAAAGGAAACTCTAAAAACTTTTCTAAAACTTATTACTGAAAAAAATATTCCTACCTTAACTTTTACCAAAACTTGTAATGCTCCTCCAGACCCCGCCCGGCTGCAGATGTGGCTTTAATGTTTCGGCTCAGTATCCCGGCTATTTCAGTTCTGCAGACTGTTAAATGACGTTATGTTGTAATGCATAATGCTTCCCCACATTGCCCTGCAGTCCTCATCATCATTCTCCATGAACACAAAATGTCCTCAGTTGCAGTCGTGCTGTAATTTGCCCCATCGTGGGACATTTCTGGGGTGTTCGATTTTGCTCATCTTTAAATAAAACTCAGCTCCGGAATTACTAAGCCACAGGAATGAATATCTTTAAAGATCCTGGTACAAAGTGCCATTTTGCTCTTCCAAAGTGTGATGACTGTTCTCTGTGTCACCACGGATGCCTGTCTGTATGTGTCCATTCCCCTGCAAAGCATCAGGTGCTGTTATAAAAATAGTTGCTAATTTAGGGTGTGACAAGTGATTTGAAAAAGTGGGTGTCTTGTTGTTAATGAGGATAAATATGTTTCCATACAATCATTTATCTTTACTGTTTATATTTCATTCGGTAGGACTTGGAAATTATCTGCTTATATCCCTTGTCCACAACTCAAGATTTTAAGGTAACACACACACACACACACACGCACACATGTGTGCACACACACAGGTTTTACATGCACACACACGTACACTGAGAGTAGATACTGATCGTTTGCCCTAAAAACTCTTATTTGCACATGACTGGGCAGAGGCCATTGCACTGCCCACTTGACAAGCAAGTACTTCCTGTAGAAGGAGACTGGAACTTTTTGGGGGTGCTAACTGCAAGGTGTGGTCCCTCCTGGCCATACTGACCATAGACTGTCCCCCTCTTCCACATTATGAGAGGTACTGTGGAGGGAACCGCTAGAGGATTTCCAGAACAGGAGTCACTTCTTCCAAAAGAGGAAACAAATCCATTCTAGGCCCAGGAAGTCTCATACTTGAGTTTATTAGCAAATGATTTCTTCCTACTGGCTCCAGGGGGACTGGAGTGTCACCTTGTGGTTTATGTGTCCTCTGACCCAAGGTCAGCTTGATCCCAAGATGATTCCCAGCGTAACATAGCATTTCACAAACTTGAGAACTGCTGGACCCCAGGAATTCCTTCAGGGACTCTAGTGAGAAGCACTACATTAAAAATTCAACAGTGACACTGGAGGTGATTGCCAGGCACCAGAGGCAGGCATAATCAGCGTAAATGCACACAGAGGCACCAAAATTGTGAAATGACAACATGCTATATTCAGATTTTTTAAAAAGTGTTGGCTGAGTGTGTGCTCAGCAGCAGTATGCTTGCCTAGCATAGATGAGGCCCCTGGGTTCAGTCCTCAGTACCACAAATCAATCAATCAATCCATCAAACTTCAATAAAATACAAAATAATTTAACACATAAAAAATAATATCAATAAAATGAAAACAGAAGGATATTGAGGGGGAGAAACACTAGTCTATAGAAGTTTCCTGAGGGCCAGCAGCAGACTGTTCGGTGTGCATACACACTAGTCCCCACTCAGCTGGTCCGCCTAAGGGTTCCATTCCTGGCATTTCGTTGTTCAAGAGAAGCAGCAGCTGGTCAGAGCACCAGGTAGCTCCTGAAAGATGTGTTCTTATCATTCTAGCAACACAGATGAAGAGGACTTAGTCTGTATCTATTCTACCGGGTTTCCCAGTAGCTTGGTGACTCAGAGATGGCTCTCTGGGGCAGACGGTCAGCTTCTGTTGTCCGTTTCTCTGCTCTTCTTCCTCCCGACTGAGGAAGGCCACCCTGGCCAGCTCCAGCTCAGCATGGCCTCCCTGCACCTAGCTGACACCAACTTCTCCGCACCCTTCTTCACACCTGCTCTGCCTTCACTCGCTGGGCTCAATCCCCTCTTCTGTCTGGGCCCGACTCTCCCCTATTGGAGTGACTCATAGCTTGAGATTCCTAAAGCTGAAATTCTCAAGGCGGTGAAAAAGTACACAGAAATAAATCAGCAAGTGCCAGAATTTCTCCTAAGAGGGACTCAGCACCGGGGAGGGATTACTGAGGTTTAATTTACACAACAGCTGTGCTTCTAAAAGAGTGTGTAAATCAGTCCGGGGGTAATTGAAAGGCACTAGGAAAAAAATTGTTACTTAGAGAAATCCCATAGCGAGCTCTTTGTAAAACAAATCTTAGGATCCTTCCCGGTCAGGCCTCATGTCACCTCTTCGTTAAGGGACTCTCTGGCGAGACCTCCTCCCCTCAAATGGACTAATCGCTCCTTCATCTAAGCCCCCTTAGCACGTTATCATGCCTCTGCCTCCCTGCTCTGTGCTTTAAATAATTCCTGGCACAGACACAAGAAAAGGTGTGAAATTCACGCTTGTTGCGTCAAGGAAGAAGGAACTAGGAAACAAGGGAGTAAGGTTCAGCTCCCTGAAGGAAAGACATATCTGATTTATTCCTCCTTTGCTAATCTCCAGTTGGGGGCTTCCATGAGAGTCTTCCTACTTTATTGGTCAAGAAATTTTCGAATGAGTGACTAAAAACAAGTGAGCCCCTCTTAATTTATCCTCTGGTAGACCTTTGGTTAACAAAGATTAAGGTTATCAATTAATTTAAAGATTATTAGGAAGGTGTGGGCAGAGGTAAAGCAATTTGGAAGCATAAAGATGCTCTTGAGGAGTTTGGACATCAGCCAGGTGCCCTTCCTTTCCTGACCTTCCTATGCAAAGGGGTCCGGGCAGAGGAAGCCCTGGGCTGTCTGTCATGGGTAAGGGTCTTCTCCCTCTGTGAACAAGCCCTCTTCTGCACAATGAGAGCTGCTCGTATTCATATCATTCACCAACCTGAAATGACTGTGATTGTGGGCACTTTGGGTGGCAAACGCTTGGGGGCCACAATCTTATCTGCCAGCCTTTTGTTTTGTTTGGGTCTTACTGTTGTTGTTTTGTTTTGTTCTGTTTTCATTTTGTTTTGTTTTTGAGACAGGGTCTCCCTATGTAGTTCAGGCTGGCGCTGAACTCACTATGTAGCCCAGGCTGACTTCAGGCTCACAGTGACCTTCCTGCCTCAGGCTTGAAACTGGGATTACAGGTGTGCCCCATCATGCCCGGCTAACTAATGGTCTTTGTAGTAGAGCAGACACAGAACAGCTTCCAAAGAGAAATCCTGGCCCATTCACAGATCCTTCTATGGACACAGGGTACAAATCTTCCTAGATGCCTCAGCTTCAGAAAAGGATGGCACCTCCACTTTTGGCTTGCTTGACTGTTAAAATAGCTTAGGACTAAATTTTCAAGATAAACTGCAGATACTGTCCCAGTGATTTGCTGCCTGTGCTCTCCATCACCTTTTCCCAGAAGGCTACGCGCTTTCTCTGTTCGCATCGTTGGGTCAAACCAAACCGCCAGAGCTCCGCTGTGTGTACCGTTGTCCCAGCTGCACTTCTGGGCTCTGCCCGGGGCTCCACACATGGGAGGAAGGTGTTATAAGAAGCACTGATTTTAAGTTCACTGCCATCTGGGTCAAGAACTTAAAACAGTGCTGGGTACACAGTTAAATGGCATGAAAGTGTTGGTGCTCATCTTTCCCAGCTTGGCTGTTGCTGTCAGCGCCCCTGTTAGGATGCTGGGGGGACATGTCGCTCTACAGCCCTCGCTGTCTCACTCGAAGGGACATTTTTCTCGGGCATCAAAGGCTGGACTTCTCTTGACCATCTGAGATGTCTTCTGTGTTCTGGCATCTGTGGACAAACTGTTCACTTTCCCTCTTTCCTTGTCGGGAAACCTGGAGCCAGATATATGTCCTTACCCCAGCAGTTGTGCAAACCTATGTCTCAGGCATGCTTAATGCACCCTAAACTTTATCTTTCTTCCTACCCATGATCTGCCTTTACTCCCATTTCTATACAGATCCATTTAAAGCATTTTATGTTTCTCTTTTCTATCTGCCTGTCTGTCTGTCTATCCATCTATCCATTCATCCATCTATGTAACCTGTCATCTAATTACCTATTAGCTACCTACCACTCATCCATCACTATTAATCTACCATCTATTTTTCTATTGATCACATCCCTATCACCTGTTATCTTGTTTATCATTTATCTATCATCTAGCTATCAATGTAGTATCCTTCTGCTACGTGTCACCTATTTATCATCAATTACCTGTTTACCTTCTATCCATCTATCGGCTCTCACCTATTTATCTATACCTATTGTCTGCCATTTCTCACTTATTCATCATTTATCTCCCCATGTGTCCTTTTTGGAAAGAACACATTTCTTTTTAAAAAAAAAAAAAACAATATTTTAGAGTTACTTTGCCATCTACAAAGTTGTCTAATATTGATTTTATTAAGAATCCTTAAAATGGATGTTTTTAAATTTATAATTAAATGAGACACCATTTTCTCCATCCCTTAGTCTAACTTCTGACCTTTGTAAAATATGCCAGTTTAATTGAAGTTAGAGCCTTACTGAATAAACCATTCATAAGGAAAAGTGGCCACTTTACAAGTGCACTGCTCTGTGAGTTGTTATGGAGCAACCACACTGGGATAATCATCTCCAGACAAGAAGTGGGTCTTTACCCTTTCCCTAAAGCTCCCCCAAATTTCCCAACATTCCTCACTGCTCCTCCCCACAGGTAACCACCTTCCTGAGGCCTAACACCATGTGTTATTTCTGCCCATTTTGGCACTTTATAGATAAATGCCATTGTATATATATATGTACTGGGTTCTTTTGTATCTGGCTTCTTGCTCTCTTTCATCATTAGGTTGGTGAGATTCATCTGTGTGATTCAGTTTAACAGGCGTTCATCCATTTTCATTGCTAAATGGAATTATATCTTGTGAACCACAGTTTATTTCTATATTGCATGATAGATGTCTTTGGATATTTCCAGTGTTTGGCTGTTATTTCCTGTCCTTTCAGGGAACAAGATGGGTAATAGAGGAAATGAAATTAAATGAATGAACAATGAATTTTAAAAATCATCCCTGGTGGTGCCTCCACACCCAAAGAGGCTTGGCCGTTAGACCGTTAGAGGGAGGTCCCTCCCTGGTCTGAGCCCCTTGCACAGATCACCGTCATTAATGCCATCTGTCTTAGATTCAGCTCGGGTCACACCACCGTTTGTTCACTCATTTAACAAATAAGTATTAAACATCTACTCGGTGCGTGGCACCATTTTGGAATCTGAGACTACATTAGGCACAAAATCAGATAGCATTTGCTACCCTCATGAAGCCCATGTTCTAGTGGCACACAGTCCATCACCCTTATTTAGGTATTTTGTGTCACTCTGTGACTTCCGGTCCATGCTCTGTCCTATAGCAGCCGCTCTGTGTTTCACCTTACAGAGCCTCACTCGGCACTCAACCAAGGACGTGAGGATTCTCCCGTGGGCCCTGCTCAGACTCACTCTGCTTCCAGAACATGCTCCCCACAACAGCCACCTCCATACCTCCAATGCCCATCTCTGCCTCAGTGGCCCCCAAGATGGCTGCACTGGGGTCTGTGATCTGTGAACTGACTGAGAGCTGAATAAACTGCGGCTCCCCTCATGTTTCCCATTTTTTGAGGCTCACAGGCCTACATTGCTTCTTGTCCAATGCTTAAAACACTTTCCTCAAAAATATGTCTAGTTTTATACTTATTTAGTACAAGTTTGCTACCACTCTACCATGGCCCAAAGTGGAAGTATGTGCTCATCTTCTTAATGGCCTCATATTATTCTTTTTTTTTTTTTTATCTTTTCAAGATAGGGTCTCACTATGCAGTTCAGGCTGGCCTTGAGCTTACTTTGTAGCCCAGGCTGGTCTCGAACTTACAATGATCCTCCTGCCTCAGCCTCCCAAGTGCTGGGATTACAGGCATGCATCACCACGCCCAGCTCATATCATTCCATTCTATGGGCTTAATTTCAGTCTAGTGAATTTTTAAGTGTGACTTATTTCTTATACTGTAATGAGAAGTTAAATTTAAGATTCAAATATTAAATTTATTCTTTCTCCTAATTTGTGCTCACCTCACTAAGTTATGTACATTGACGCTCCCCTGTAAAATATACATAACATAAAATTGATCATTTTAATGATTTTGAAATGTGCTATTCAGCATGATTAAGTCCATTCAAAGTGTTGTGAAACCACTAATTCCAGTGGATTTTAAAGGTAGTGGAATTAGTTGGTATGCTTTTGGCTATAGGTAATGGAAAACTCAACTTTATTTGGCATAAATGATGAAATGGATTATCTCCCATAAAAGGAACTCAAAAGCTCATGTAGCTCCAGTGTTGATGTGGGGGGATTCCCTGACATTGTTTAGCACCCAGGTTCTTTCTATCTTTTCATTCTTCCATCTTCAGTGGGGTGGCTTTGTCCTGGGGCTTGATGCCCTCACAATTGTGGACTAGCTGGAGCAATTTCCACAAATAGTAGCATCTCAACACAAGAAAGGGGATCGCTGAAGAAGTGTCTCAAAAGAAGGCCCTACTGGGTTGCCCACATTACTCAGAAGTGGGTCATGGGCGCCACCACAAGCCAACATTATCAGCAGCAGTCAGAACCCAGCCCTGAGGCAGGGCCTGGGCCCGGGCCTGCATTAGCTCCCTCCCCCTGGACACACAGCCTCCAGGAAGAGCACAGGTGCCTGAACAGAATCTGCGTTCTGTTAGGCAGAGGGAAAGGACAGGAGCAAGCCATCAATCATGCCTGGGACAGCTTCCAGCCCTGAAGTACAGCTGCCTGCTTCCCAGTAAGACACATTAACCTAGTGAGAAATTAGGTTTGTCTGAATAAAGTAACGAGAATCCTAACTGGAGAGCGAGTTTTGTAACAACTTTTTCAACCATCTGACTGTCATCAGCTACAAATCAAACTCTAATGTGGTTAGCCATCTTCAGGCGGATGCTGTCCCCCCTTTTTTTCCCTAGTGCTGGGGATTGAACCATTTCTCCCATCCTTATTTCTGAGCATCTTTTCCACCTTTTAAAGCTCAGCTCGGAAAACAGTCATTTTGAGAGGCTTTTCTGAAGCTCAGAACCAAAATGGATTTTTCTCTTTCATTCTGCTTTGCAGGGATAGCCACCGTATATCAAGGCTGATTTTCTTGATGGCTTTGTTTATTTATATACATATACATATATATATTGCAAATTGGAAAGGCAAATCTTTCCACACAATCAGCCCCTGGATCCCAACCTGATGTCTCAGTGATACCCACTGTCAACTGTTTGCTTTTCTCCTTCCCAAGCTTTTTTTCTGATAATACATAAACCAGCAATGACAGATGTTTTTGGTTTTCATTGTCATTTAAAAAAAATAAATAAACCTGGGACTTTACTCTGTCCTCTGTGATGTGCCTGGCACCCAGTGACTGGTTCTCTTTGCTCCCCAGGCAGGGAGGCCATCTCTCTGGGTCAGCAGATCCAGAGCTGATCACTCTTCTTTCTGTAAGCTGCTTGCTATTCCAGGCTGTGGCCCAGTGGTTCTTTTCATAATCAGTCCCCTGACCGTGGGGACTTATTTCCATTTGCCCACATTTCATACAGTGCTGCCAGAAACCTCTCGCTGTGTGTGTGTGTGTGTGTGTGTGTGTGTGTGTATGTGCGTGTGTGTCTGCTCATGCCAATATTCCTACAGATAGATGCTTAAAAATAAAACTGTTTGGTCAAAGAATAGGTGATTTTAAATTGTGATAGCTTCTGCCAAATGTTATGAGGGTGTTTTGGGACCAGCAGCTGCTTAAATAAGACAAGTAATTTCCAGACTGGCAGACTTTATAAATCAATAAAATATTTTCTTTAAAAAAACACAAACAAACCAAAAAAAAAAAAACAACAACAACAAAAAAAAAAACACAAACAAGTCAGGGATGGTACTGCATGCCTATAATCCCAGAACTCTGGGAGGCTGAGACAGGAGGATTACAAATTTGAGCCGGGCCTGTACAATTTAGTGACTTAATAATACCCTGTCTCAAAATAAAAATAAAATAAGGCCGGGGATTTAGCTCAGTGTGAAAACCCTGAATTCAATCTCTGGTTCTAGAAAAAAAAAATTGCAAACAAATTATAGGTATAACATAAAGAAAGTAGACAACATTTTATTTTTCCATATAAAGATTTTCCATAAAGCCAGAAATGGCACTGCATGCCTGTAATCCCAGCCCTCTGGGAGGCTGGAGCAGGAGAATCACCAAATGATCACCCCAGCCTGGGCAATTCAATGACTTAGTGAGACCTACCACAAAATAAAAGAGGGGTGGACTATAGCTCAGTGTGAAGGCCCTAGGTTCAGTTCCTTGTACCCACCCCAAAGATTTTTTTAAATTAAGAAGCAATTATTACCAAATAAATATGAAGGTGTCATTTTTGTATGTCAGCATAGTCTAAAATCTGCGGTGTCACATGGTTACCCTAATATTGTCAGCATGATTTTATAAAGGAACGGACACATATATTCACGTGAGCTTATACACACACACAAATGTGCATGCACATGCATCTTTATTTTCAGTTTACCATGTTGGGTCACTGGCCCACCTGTTCCACCATCACTATCAGGAACTGTCCACATCATGGCTAGAAGAGAAGATTTAGTCACAGGGCAGTGACATGGTAGGGAAAGAAAGAGACGAAATGTCCTGCAGCCTGTCTTGAGCCCTTGTGGTAAAGATGGGTTTTGAGGCTGAGGATGATGATTTGGGGAGGTTGTGCTGTGTCTCCCTTGGTACAATCAGGAACCTGGGAGCACAGGTAGTACCGGCTCCTGGCCCCGGTCCTCGCCCCAACCCCTGTGGAATCATGCTGTGTTCCGGGGCTGTGAGCTGAGGGAATCTGCATCGCAAGCCCTCTTGCTCTGAGCACAGAAGCGAGGCTCCTCCAAGCAGCTGTGTGCAGGGGGAATGGACATGTTGGGGTCTTCACAGGACTGCCGGAAGGGGCCATGGCAAGCATGTCCTTTAAAAGGCCTGATACAGAACATCGTAGACTCTGCTCGCCAAACTGTCTCTGTCATCTCTGCTGTGTTCTGCTATTGCTGAACAAAACCTGCTGCAGACAATACCACAAATGGATGGATACACATAGCCAGGTTCCAATAAAACCGTGGTACAAAAACAGATGATAAGTTGGTTTGACCCAAGCGCTACGCCTATTACTGTGGGGAAGAGAACAAGAGTAGATGGTCTTAGGGCCAAATATAGTGATATCTAAGTACTTGTGAATTGGTTCTAGGAGGAGCAACAAATACCAAACACATTGTTTTGTCTGGAAAACAGTAATGAGTCACGAGGTAGTCAACACCAACAAGTTTGGTACTCGGCTTGCACCTGAGTACCAAACTAACAATGAAGACTGGGACAAAACTTCCTCACCAAGAGGAAGAATTCTTGTACTTAGAAGCTGCATCACCCCAGCAAATTGTTTCAGCTTTTTAACATGTTTATTATGGAGCATAATTTGTATGTCTTGTTGCCAGGCAGCTTGAAGCATCATGATACATGCATGACTGTCCCATCAGGTGAATTTTTATTAGTAAAAAGACAAATAAAAATAATTAGATCTGTTGTACCACCAGTGGAACAAGCCACCCTATGAGACAGTCATACAGGTACCACGAGTGCTTCAAGCCAGCAGGAACATGTTTGAAGACAGATTTCTCAGTTATAAAGTGGAGGTGATAACTACCATTTTCAGATTCATGAGATTAAATGAGATGGAGCTTGTAGGGTGTCTAGCAGTGCACTGGCATGCAGATATAGCAGGAGCTTCAGGATGGCTAATTTTAATGTTAGATCCAGAGCCCAACAGCCCAGCTGCCTTTCCCCAACCATGCCCAGGGAATAACATGAAAGAGCAGGAGGCAGGATTTTTAAAGGCTGACAGAATGAAGTGTTTGGGACTTTGATTTGATTTCAACACAAGCTTTGGGCAGGGACGAGCTGTCCCTGGTCCTCCTTACACAGCCTTCAGGTGTCAGTTCAGCAGCCTTCTAGTTTTATTACATCCATCACAAGCAGCTTAAGGCTTCCACAAACACAGTCCTAGACAGATGTTGAACCTGTCTGGGGATTAGAAATATCCTCTTCCATTAAGCATAAATTAACGTAATCACCAGGTATGAAAGATAAGCAACATAAACAGCATTCCCCGAAGCTTTCATTAAAATTAAAATTCTATTTAAAATTTAGCTTGTATTTTCTAGGACTTGAACCCTTCAAAGAGATAATATCTGCTGTAAATTTTCACACTGACAGAGTGGCAGAGATGAATATGCTGGGGACAGTGATGTACTATGTAATTCAACTTTGCCTCCTGGTCTTCTTTTTGCCAACGGAGGCATCTGGATGTTTTAAAGAAATAATTAGTCTCAATAAGCCTTGGTCTTTGCTTTCAGGAGAAGCCAGACTGATTCATAAAAGTGGAATTCTAAGACTACTAAGAGTAAGGTGCTTAGAGTCTTGTTGTTCAGATCCATGCCATGGAACATGCTTTTGCCCGAAAACAAGCAGAGGGAGACATAGACGATAATAGATCATCAGGAGATTTCAAATGCAAGCCTCCTTTGCCTTGGCTGAACCAGGTGGGTGGAGAACAGGACTGCAGTGAGAGTTCACTGCATTCTTAAGCAAACTTTGCAGGGGAAACGTCTTGAAGGAAATTTAGCCAGAGCAGCGTGGTGTGGCAGAAAGAACACTGAAGTCAAACAAACCTGGCTTTGAATTCTGTTCTAGTTGTTTCTGCCCCCAATCTTGAGCAAGTCTCGTAATTTCTCTCCTCTGTAAAATGAGTAGATAATAGTTTTCCCATAGGATCATTGTGAGGGTGTAGAGAATGTTCAAGAAGGCCTAGAGCACATCACATCCTACATGCTTAGTAGTGTCTACTTGTTTAAGAATGGTTGTTGAACGTCTGCCCTGCAGCAGATTCTAGACTATGCCCTAAGGATCTAGAAAGTCATTAAATATGGCACCTGTTCTCAGGAAACTCACAATGAGGGATTGAGTCAGATAAACAAATCACAACTGAAGAGTGGGAAAAGGGTATACACAGTGCGAGGAGACACAGAGAAGACCGGGTAGCCTGTGCTGGGTTTCAGTGATGGTGAGGCTGGCACAGCCTATGGAGCAGAGAAGGGCATTCTGAGCAGAAAGGATGGCACATGTAAAGACAGAGACATGGATCAAAGCATGTCAGATCTGCACAATCACAAACAGCATAGCATTGTCTGACCAGGAGGATGAGCAGGGGAGAGAGAATCCTAAGGACAGAGAATCTCCTGGTGTGCATGTGCATCTTTCAGCGATCTGGAGATGAAGTGTTCTGGATGATTCTTCACATGAGTCTCACAGGCCTAGCTGGCACCATATGGCCTGCAGATGAGATCTCTTCCAAAAGAAAAGCCCATCATTGACTTTGACAGAGCTGCAGATCTGAGTTGAATCTAGTGGTAGAGTTGAAAATGCACTAGATGAGAAGACCCAGGGGGCCTGGGCCCCAGGTCCTGTGCTACCTACCTGCTGCTAGCCTCTCCTAAGCTCCTGGGGAGCAGGACTGTGCTGTCTAATTTACCTTTCAAGGCCCATTCCAGGACCTCTTGCAGACCAGAAGTTTGAAAATGCTTGCTAAGTAAATACTCCAGTGCCTCATCTGTGTAGGGGTAGGGAGGACCATCTTTATCCTGTATTCCTGTAAGCTAGGAACATAACAGGTATAGTCCTCAACCAGATGGGAGAACTTTGCAAAATCTCTGGGTTTATTCAAATACATGTGTGATCATCATTATTATTAAAAAGGATCATACCCCACCTAGAACCTATAGCAAGGTTGAAAACCAGCTTCCCCATCCACTGAAAAGAATCTCTGTATGATTTCTGCGGGCTGTCTCATTTCACAAAATCTGGCACTCGCCTTTTAAAAATCCCAAGAAAAGCAAGCCACAGACTCATTTGGTGATTTGCCTTTTCACTATTGTTAAGTTGACTTAGTCAAAACAATAATTATATTTGAGACAATCAAAGATTTCTGGCTTTTTCTTATGTAATCTAAAAAAAATGTTAATTTACAGGGAAAACATTTGAAATTGTGTCTACTTTTGAAGCAAGCATTATTTTAAAAAAGAAAGGAAGAAAGAAAAAAGAAGAGAAAAAAAAATGTTTTCCCAAACATTCTCAACTGTCTTGACAGCTCAAACATCACTTTTCCCACAAACTCACCACCCTTTGTTTTAATGACAATGTGTTCTAAAGAAAACTGCTGCCTCCGAGGGCTCTGGTCCACATTTGATTTGCAGGTGCAGTGATGTAGCACTGTTTTCCAAACTGTTACACCCAGTGACAGAGGAAACTGTGAAGGAACCGAAAAGTTGCTAAAGTACTCACAAACTACAGGGGACATTTCCTGCAGTCGCAGAATGTTGCAGAACTTTTATTTTTTTAAATAAAAGGAGGAAAACATTAACAGACAGAGAACCTTTTACAAAATAGCAAAAGAACAGTACAGACAATACAGAGTTACAAACAAAGTACTAGGAAATTAACAATGTTTGTTGTATTGCATATTGATATCTTCAAAGTGGTTTCTCATGAAAACAGATATAGAAACGCAATACTGATCAACCAAAGACTCATTGACAGCTTCTTTCTGCATAGAAATAGAAGACAGTAGAACAGCTATGTTAACTATCCTGTATATATGTACATACAAAATTTCTCCTTCTTTCCCTTCTCTTTTCCCCCATCCCAGTTGCCCTTTACCCTTGAGTGTTTTCCTATCATTTCACAACGTCTATCATACCTCCTAGTTTAAATAAACTTTTTCAGGTTTTACACTAGTGAGACAGTGCGATGCTTGCACATGCAGGTCTGATTTATTTCACTTATGAGTATGGTCTCTAGTTGTGACCATTTATCTATAAAGGCCTCGAGTTTATCTTTCTTTACAGCTGAGTAATATTCCATTCTATAAAAGTACCACAATTTTCTCATCCAATCCTCGGTGGATGGACATTTGAGTTGCTTCTACAATTTAGCAATTACAAATTGTGCTGCTATGAACATAGGTGCACATATATCACTGTGATTTGATGTTTTTAAATCTTCTGGGAAAATACCCAGAAGGGGAATAGCTGGATTGAATGGGACCTCTAGACCTGGTT
>NW_004955419.1:6124114-6148458 GCF_000276665.1 Chinchilla lanigera
TTTTTATGTCATTTGTGTTGCCTCCTGCTGTTTCATTGACTCCTATAAGTCGTATGTTATTCCTCTTTGCCTCATTTTGCAGCTGTTGAATTGACTTTTCCTGGATCCTTATCATTTTACAAGATCCTTTCTTTCACAGTTGCTAGCTGCCATGCTGTCTTCAAAGTCTGAGATTCTATCTTCAGCTTCATTCAAGAGGTTTTGGCGGCTTTCAGTGGCAGCTTTGTTTTCCTGGAAGTCTCTCTGAATCTGGTTCATGCATTCTAAGTCCTTTCTATATTTTTCACTTAATGCTTCTGTCCATTGCCTTTGTTCTTCTATTTTCTTATATGTTTCCGACTTTTTGAGCAGTTCCTTCATTATTATTGTCATTTCATTTTTTGCCTGAGAGATTATTTCTGATCTCATCTCTTCTATGACCTTATGGAGTTCTTTCTTTACTTCTATTGCAATCATTTCAGCTATTTCAGGCATGTGTTTACCAAGTTCTCCTATGTCGATGTCTCCTGAACTTGTTCTGAGTGGGTTTGAGTTCTGGGATTGTGTTTTAGTCCTTCGTTTTGTCATGTTCACTACCAGATGCAGAAAGCTCAGTTTCCCTCTTCAGTAGTTGCACAGCAAAGGCCACTAGTGTCCCTAGTGTTCCTGTTGGTCAAGTTTGCCCCTCAGTGACCCCTGAGAAGAACTACTTAGTCTCGGGTTTTCTGGCAGTTATTGATTCGTATGTAGTTATCCCAGGTCTCAGACACGGGCATTGGTGTCAGTTGATGGCAGACCATCTGATCCAGCATCCCCTTGCAGTTCAGGGCACGTGCATGGCCCAGACTTGGGTTGCACTGGTGTGACAATCCCAGTCCAGTGGACCTATGTCCCCAGGCAGTTTAGGGTACAGGCAATACCAAGACACAAACTGCAGGGTCTACAGTTTGTGAACCACCTGATTCTGTGTCTCCAGTCAGTTCAGGACACACACAGGAACCAGATGCAGGCCAGATGGGCAGCAATCACAGACTGCCTGTGCCTGTGACCCCGTAGGGGGTCCAGGTGCAATTAAAGCATGGACTCAAACTGCAGGACCAGCAGCCCTTGGAGCACTCGCTCACTCGGCACAGGGTGCATGCAGGGAGGGGCCACACATGCCCCTCCCCCCCAGCTAGAGCAGTCCCTGGGGCTTCTGAGTGAGGACTTCCTGTCTGCCGCAGGTGCCCGGAGGGCGGAGACTCAGTCTGTAATGGTGGCCGGGTCCTGGGTTGTCTGCTCTGACCCCAGGAAGTAGGTGGGAAATACCTGGCTCTCTCCATGAATTTCAGCTGGAAACCGTGGCAGTGTGAGTAAAGCAGGGACTCGAACCGCGGGACCAGCAGCTCTTGGAGCACTTGCTCACTCGGCACAGGGAGGGGCCATATGCACCCCAACCCGGCTAGAGCAGTCTGTGGGGCTTCAGAGTGAGGACCTCCTGTCTGCTGCTGGTGCCTGGAGGGCAGACACTCCATTACAGAACTTTTGAAATGAACAATACTTGAACTCAAGCCATGCAGCCTGCTACAGATAAGAAACGTACTTTGGCCCAAATGATAGCTAAATGGTATCAGCTGTACCTCTTGAGAGACAGTCAGAATAGAAGAGACTCACCTAAAGTCATTTGCAAAAACCAAATAGATGTTATGTGTTCCCCAAGACACCCACTGAAGAAGCATGTTCGCTAGCTGCAAAGCACAGGGGACCAGAGGTCGAGCTCTGCATTTGTACTTGAACTTTGGGTTATGCGAACAAATTAGCTATCCTCTTCTGAGCTTCAGCTTCTTGGTCTGTACCTTGTGATGATAATTTCTGCCTTGCTTGCCTTCCAGCATTGCTTTGAAAATTTGGTGAGGTTGTGGAAGGAAATGGGAGTGTTGAGCCCCTGGAAGGAACTATTAAGACAGTGGTATCAATCATCTGGGCTCCAGGCCCTCAAATGCCCCTTCCTCTGTTCCCCTCTTCCCCACTACCCTGGTGCTGTATCACTGAGTGCTATCTCAGGTCCTGCTTCTTTAGAGCTGCCCCCAACCCAGCTCATCCAGGGTCTCTCCCTTGCTCCCAACTTCTGTCTAGGGATGACCCAGGAAGCATGTTTCTTAGGATCCGGGTCCAGTCCTGGATCTGCTCCTCTCTTGTTGGGTGGTTCTGGCAAGCCCCTTCCCCACACTGGGCCTCATTTCCTGACATCTTGAATGAAGGACTGGCCTAAGTGATTTCAACAGTCTATTCCAACAGAAAACTGTAGAAGTCCCTTAGCCCTAACAGTTTGTGACACTCTTAACTTTACAGTGAATCTTTGGCTGTTAGAGTCCCTGAGAAAAGTAAGCTTTTGGGTTCTCCTATTTTTAAATGGTCTTGTGTTTAACCCTTTAAGCATCTTGGGCTCTTGAATCTATTTCAGCAAATGTGACTTTTTCTCTGAATGGTGGTTCTGCAAACCAGTTTTGGATTGTTCTGTGATCTGTGGTACCTCCAAAGAGTTCTGAAGTTCTTCTGTGGGCTCTAGCACATTTTCTACTTCCTCCTCATGTTTTCCCTTCTTATTCTGCATTCCACTGGTTGTGGCATCTCATCTTTTTCCCTTCTAACTTGGCAGCTCTGCCTTGCTGTGTGTTGGTCTAGGAACCAGATTTCCATGCTTGTTAGAAGTATACATGAAGTCAGAGCCTGTAGATGTGGAGTGAAGCCCCAAGAGGCCTCCTTTTACTTACAGACTACAAACCTCAGGGCATGACCTCTGAGATCTCAATTTTGGCATCCTCAGGGACTTCTCCTTTTCTTCCTAGTTCTTAGTAGTGTTTAAAATAGGTGGAGGAGAAGCAGGGAGTATAGCTCAGCGTTAAGTGCTTGCCTGGCAAGCCGGAGGTCATGAGTTCAATTCCCAGTACAAAAAAATTAAATAGGTGGAGGAGGTTGTGGATACCTGAGTTCCAGCAGGGGAGCTGTGCCTCAATTTTTGGTGTCCTTATGGGAATTCCTCCCCCATCACCTTGGCCTTTTTGTTCTGCTCTCTTCTCCTATGCACACCTTATGCTCCATCCACATTACTTGAATTCCTTCAAGGGTGTTCTGTACTTCCATGCTCCCATTCACCTGCACTTCAGTTTCCTTTGCCTGGAATCTAGACATCCCTCTTCTCCCATCTGCCCCATATCCAGCTATGCTCAACCTTAAGGCCTTGGCCCCGGTTCCACCTCTTCATGGAAGCCTTGGAAACCTGCCCTGAACACTTTCAGTGAGTCATGAGCCTCATCAGCCCTGTGCCCATCTCCATCTTTCCACAGGCATTGCACTGAGTGATCTGTGTGTGCAAGTGATGCTTCTACCAGATGTGAAGTCTTCCATGGCCATATCATTGCTTTGTTTTGTATTGTCTTGCCAGTACGCAGCTCAGTGCTGGAGTCTAGGTATTCAGTTCTAATCAAAAGAATGAATGAACCAATGAATAATTTGCCTAACTTATGAGTTGAATCGTGTCCCTCCCCCAAAATTGATATGTTGAAATCCTAACCCCCAGTAACTCAGAATATGACCTTATTTGGAGATACGGTCTTTATAGAGATGATCAAACTAAATGATGTCATTCAAGCAGTTTCTGACTCAATATAGCCATTGTCCTTGTGAGGAAAGGTAATTTGGACATGGACACACATGGAAAGAAGATGATGTAAAGCCATGGGGAGATGACAGCCACCTCCACACCAAGACGAGACACCTGGAACACTAAATCCTTGATGATAAGCAACACCTCTACTCTACCTAATAGATGTTCTGGCTAGTAAAAAAATCAACTGGACAAGGGATAGTGGTGCACTCAGTGGGGGAACACTTGCCTATCGGGCACAGATAGGAGTTCCATTCCTAGCTCTGCCAAAAAAAAGAAAAAAAAGATAAATACATGAAGAGATAAGTAGAGAAAGCCACTGCTGAATGTAAAAACGACTTTATTAGTTATTTCAATATTTAATGAATGTGTTGTGCAGCATTGTCAAAATAGGAGGTGGATCTATTTCATTGTTTATGACACACCAGCTTGGGGCAGGCTCTTTCATAAGTACTAATTATTCTGCATGATGAGCCAGAATGGGCTTTCACTGGATTTCCTAACCTGGTGAAATCTTGAATGACTTGCACTTGGATGCCACATTTTCACCCTTCTTCACACCTGTCCCTTACCTTACACACTGTAGAAAAGACAGCACATGAGCCTAATGAGATTTCAGAACGGAGAGAAACCTGAGTGCTGGTCATTCCAGCACAGCTGTTTTACTTGTGGGAAAGCTGAGGTCATTGGAGGAGAATAGAAACCCCGGGCCTCACAGCTGGCTCAGGATATTCAGGGCTGAGACTGATGCTTAGTTTCACATTCATTCTTCCACCCACCACAGGGAGGTTTTGTCCCCCTTCTCTTACATATCACACGGCCCTATGAAACCTGTGTTGGGCCTACATGGCCCTCTTCCTTGGTCTCCTACTTCTTTCTTCTATAGGAAGCAGCTATCATTAGCCTTATTAAATAGGTGAGAGAACACGGAGCCTCAGGTAGTTAAGCAGCTTATCAAGGGTATAGGATTATGACCAGAAGAAAGGGGATTTTAGCCAGCCTGTGTTACTCCAAAATTCTCACCATTCCATGCTTTTCCTTAATAAGTCTTTATCCTTAGGTCTTAACTATTTTTCCTCAATTATGCATAACATAGTTTTAAATATCCATTCAGTGAGAAGCAATACCTTTTTCATGGCAAAGTGAGACTCTCCAGGGAAATCTGCAGTGAGCGTTAGCAGATTTCAAAGGTCTTACATGCACTCAAGGTTCTACCAAGTGGAAATGAGAAAGTGGGTGATCCCCATATGGCAGGTAGCAGGAGCCTGGTGATTGCCTGAAAGAATCTTGAACGACTTGTCAGTAATGGATTATGGTGGTGATCTCTGATTAGTAGAAGACCAGCCTCTATCCCTTCTCCTGCATGGTTTTTGCATGCTTATTTTTCCTCATTCGTGGATAATTTTTGTAATAGGATCACTGAAACCTCTAAATAATCTTTGTTTGTTTGTCTGAGGGCAGAGAAATCTTCTTATTCTACTCTGGATCCCTTTACTTAGCACAATGCTGGAAACCCACAGAGGGTACTTCATAAATATCTGTGAAATAGTGAATGAGTTTTTCTTTTGTTTTAGAACCATGAAAGTTTTAGATGTCATCTTTTTTCTTCTGACCATTGCTCTGTGTCCAGTATCAAGCCTCCTTCAGCTTTTCCTTTCCCCTTCCTACACACCAGGTTTGCAGCAAAGCAGCAGCCCCTTGCTTAGTGGGAAAATGTAAAGCAATCCCCATCTCGTCTGTGCCTGTTATGGGTTGATCACTGTACTAAGTCTGGGGAACCTAACTAGGTCTTGCCTTTCAGAAGCTTCTAGCCTAGTGGGAGACTTGAACGGATAACTCAGATATGATAAAAACCAAAGCAAGTGTTAAATGCGGCGCAGGTGATGAGCTATGGAAGGAAGAGTGATTAATTCTGCCTGGAGGAATCGGAAAGGTTCATAGAGCAGACAGATTTTTAAAAAATTTATTACATAAATGGATTCTGAGCAGCTGATATCCCAAGTTCACATTCTACATGAGAAACTCAGAAATAGAGTTCAATGTTTCCAATTCTGGCTATTTAGGCTGCTGACTCAGGTTCAGATTCAAGGCTTTGAGAAGAAAAGTCTAAAGAATAATTAGAGATACAAATCTCAATGACTTTTTGCTGTTATTAGGAAAGGGATTGTGGATCATTTGAAGATATTGCTTAATCACATTACTTCCAGTTTCACATGCTCCTATGTGAAATATTTTTAAACCCCATTTGTACTGAAATTAATATGAAATGTGTCTCCCTATTTTGTTAGGTCTTGGTAGTTAACTTCATAACAAACAAAAGATTTTAGGTGGAAAACCTTTGCGTTGGTGACTATGAGTTTATTCCTTAGCAACTGACAAAGTCATGGACTAAAACCATCTAACAGGTCAAGGCCCTTAAAAATCCTAATACCTATTGACTCAGAAATTTCTCTGCTGAGGATTTGCACCAAAAGTCTAATCCAGAATTACAAGAAAGATTGTTTGCATAAACATGTTCATCCAGGCATGAAAAATGAAATAATCTGTTAGCTCAAGGGGTAGTCCTTCTGTCACTGAAGATGATATCTATAAATAATTTTGATGATATGGCAAAATGCTTATGGGAAAATGTTAAATGTAAGAGCAGGTTGGGAGATTACATTTATACAGTTTTGTATAGATACTATGTTTTCAACTATGTGAAAATGGACACATAGAAAAGGACTGGAAGGGAATTCCCAAAATAGTAAATGTGATTATTTCTAGGTGATAAAATTACATATGATAGTTTTATTCTCTTGCTTATACCTATTTTTATGTCTTCTACAAAGACATATGATATTATTATATTATAATCAACATTATAAGAAAGAACCTTCACATTATGGACCATATATAATCCAAGACAGTGCATTCAGAGGTCTGAGGGCAGGAACATGATCCACAGAGTTAGCAGTTTTCCAAGGCAAAAGAGTAGGAATAACCCAGCTTGGATCCATTTGAGTCCATAGCTGTGGCCCCAGGTGGTAAGAGGAATACAGAATTCCAGACATTGGTCCCCATAGGCAGCTGGGCACTAGTGGTAGCAGGAGGAGCTAGACATAGAATGAAGATTTATGGAGAACAAACTGATGCCCTCGGGGAGGAAGCAAGCAAGGGCTTGCTTTTAGCCCAATCAAATGGGCAGGGCTGATGGCCAGGTTTTCCTCCCAGTGGAAAACAGTACCAAACAGCACAAAGGCAGAAGCCCAGCTGGATGGAACTTGCCCTCCTCCATGAGCAGGACATTGGTGTCTACTAAGGTCAGACATTTTTCTTAAGCATGAGGAGTCCAGGCTTAAGGCAGAGGGAGCAATTCCAGGTCTAACGCGATTAAGGTTCTATCTGTGGGGCCAAGATTGGCTCTAGACTTTCACAGGCTTGGAGTGGCGGGTGGAGACCTCAGGTCTCTCGGTGTCCAGCTGGGAGAGGCTGCTGGACAAGCAGGAGGCTAAATGTGCAAGGAATTAGAAAAGCCAAGCAGTTGCAGGTGTCCCCTGGATGGTCACTATTAAATGTGGAAATACTTTCGGTTGTTAGAATTTTCTCCAGAGAGAAAATACTGTTTCCTAAGAAACTCCATCATGAATATGGGAATTAAAGCATCTGATGTTTCACCGTCAGACTTAGAGCATGTAGGAGGCTGAGTCTGTCTGTATATTTAACTCACATTGTATTTCATGTCCCTGAGCCGGCAAGAAAAAGCTGCAAACCCTCAGCTACAATATGACAAGATAAATATCATTCCATTCAAAGCACAGAAGAAAAACTACACCTTGGTACTTCCTTTGATTACTTTGCATTTACCTAATCCATTCCATTGTGCTACTGAATTTGCTCTTTGTGACAGATTGATGAAATATAACATGGCAGATCCAGAGACGTTGGTGACTGCCTGCTGCCAGACACCATTTGTACCCAGGCGGTATATGCATATGTGTATGTGTGCATTATTATTATTTCTAACCATTTTATAAAAATAATGTGTATTAAACTATATGTATAAAAATAATATGCATATATAATCATACATATTTATAGAAAACCTCACTTAATCCTCATATCATCATAAAGAAGACATTATCCCCATTTCATTTTATTTTTGTATTTTTATTTCATGTTTATTAGTCCATACTCATAGTAAATTGCTTTTTTGGTTTTTTGGGTTTTGTTTTTTTTTTTTGGTACCAGGAATCAAACTCGGGACCTCATGCTTGCCAGGCAGGCGCAGTTCCACTGAGCTATACTCCCAGTCCCACACTCATAGTACATAAGTGATTACAAGGCAACACATAAGGGTTACATTCATTGTAGGGAGTTGGTACATGTACATAATGTATCCTTTTAAATATTAGTACATGGGGCCAGGGATATAGCTCAGCAGCACAAATGCCTGCCTGGCAAGCACAAGGTCCTGAGTTCAGTTCCTGGTACCAAAAAAAATTAGTGCATGTACCACCATCCTAAGGATAAGAAAACAAAGAATTGGAAGTGTTAGGTGACTTACCCAAAGTTACCCAGCACCTAAGTGGAAGAGTTGGAATTTAAATCCTATTTTTTTACTCCAAAGTGGGTGCTGTTTTCGCTAGTGCTGTCCGGCTTTGTCATGCATAGGACAGCTCCCTTCTAATCAAGCCAAGAGGGCCACTATAGATTTAGCAAACTATATTTCACGTTCCCACAAAGCCACTTCTGTGTTCCAAAGACCAAAGGAAAGAGGTGCCAAAAACCAAAGGAGTGATCAGACCTGTGTTCCACTCCTGACTTTTCTATCTACTTTTTGTGTAAGGTTGGGCAAGCAAATATCCTTCATTCTTTATTTTCCCTATATAAAGCAGGGGACCATCACTGACCCCAAAGGGATGGTGTGAGGATTAAGGACAATGTGTGCTGAGCACGCAGTGCAGTTTGGACACACAGGAGGCCCTCTGCATGTGGCCCCTTCATTATCATCACCTTTCATGGAGTCCTTAGATCACATGTCTGCGTTTCTGGACCAGGCAGTGCAGTGTGGTTACAGCAGCCCTGAGGAGGCCCTTCAGCATCTGGGCTCCACCTGGACTTTAAGAGTCTCAGAGGAAGATGATACAGTCCATTCTGTAGTGTAAAACAACAAACACCTCATACCTGACAACCTCTGGAGATACAATCAGAGCAGAAGAGGCTCAAAAAAACCTTGTAAAGAAGACATTATTCCCACACATGATACAAGGAAAACAGTGGCATCCTGAGAGAGTGCCCAGCATAGCCAAGACCACGTCATGGGTGTGGATCTGCTGCAACCTCCAGCTGTTCTAGAGAAGAAAGCATGGGCCCTAGTGAAATCCACCTCCCAGCTCGCTGGTTATTTGCTCCACTTCAAAGTGTAGAAGCAAAAAAGGAGCATGAGCCAAATCAGCTTCCCATTAAGGACCTTTAAAAACAACTCAGTAGAAACTCCAGGCTGAACTGACCAGGCATAAACTCAGCTGTACACAATGAAAGACACACTAAGCCTAGAGTGAAATATGGGGAATCCAATCAGACTGTGAGAAACATCTTTTGCTCCAAGGTTCCTGATTATAGTGCTTTAGCTAATGCTCAGCAGGAAATACCTAGCTTGGAGCAATGGAAAAAGTAGGGACTCCAAGTCAGGCAGACTGTTTGTTATTCAATCCCATCTCTGTCAGTGTTGACCATGGTACATAGGTATACTCCTGTGGCTTATAAAGTGTTTTTAAAGAATGGCAAATGTGTTAGTTAGCTCTCTGTTACTATAACAAATGCCTAAGATAATCAACTAGTAAATAGAAAAGGTTTCTTTTGGCTGTCAGTTTTGGAGCTTGCAGTTAATGATTGACCCCATGGCTTTTGGGCCTTTGGCAACACATCATGGTGCAGAAAGCAAAGCCACTCACTTCATGGCCAGGAAACAAAAGAGACCAGAACCACATAGAACCATTTGCAGGCACACCCCTAATAGCCTACAGACCTCCCGCTAAGCTCCACCCCTTTAAAGGTTCCACCACTTCCCAACGGGACCAGCCTGGGTCCATTGAAAATCCAAACTATAACAGTAAAGTCCATGGAGAGATATTCACAATAGTTTCATTGGAAGAAAAAACTTTCAAAACAGATCCAGAAGACTCTTTACACATATAAAAAAATATATGTTACAATTATTGTAAATGTTATAAATTTTAACTGGTTATTTCTGAGTGGTAGGATGAGAAATGTGGTTTTTCTTAAGTGTTACTAGCTTATCCATGATTTCATTTATTTCTTTATAAAGAATCTACCCTTTTAAAATACAGAATAAAAACTAATAAAAGCAATTCTTGTTTAATCACACAATAGATCTTTTGTTCCTAACAGTATAAGAAACAAAATATCTGATGAAATTCTCCCAATACATGTTGGATACATTTTTAAATAATTTTTTAAATGTATGGATGAGATGGTAGGAAAGGGAGAAATACTCAGAGGACAGAAACAATGAGAGCTCAGCTCTAGAGAGGGTAAGCAAATGCCAAAAGTGGGTTTTCCCTGCCTGCACAATCCCTGCTGGCTCAGAGCATGGGAAAATGTATAGGAAGTGCAGAGCCCAAACAGTGAAGAAAATTGGCTTGGAAACTCATACAAAGCAAAGACTATTAAAAGATCACACCTTCCATGCATGAACGAGGGAAAATTCACCCACAGAGGGCAATATAGAGATACTTATTTGTGCTACCCTGGGCTCTGTGGGGAGAGGGTGCTGGCCAGTTCCTTATCCACAAACCCACCCTCAGGAGAATTTAGGATTGAAATTCACATTTTCTGTGTGAGTTGAAAGGCAGAAACTCATAATTTAGTTTAAAGCTATTTTAAGTTGTTAGCATTCTTGGGCACATGACAAAAGCAAACACAACTTTTCCTTGATGGAATGCACTTTAAATCCAAGACTGAAAAAATTCCTAGTGAGAAGGAAATGGTACGGGTGGCAAAATAATAATAATGATTATAATAATTATAATTATAATAATTCTACCAATAAAGATGTAAGAAAATCATTTTTAAAAATTCACAAGAAAATATTCCACATGAACAAGAATAAGGAGAAAAAGCAAAATTTAGGATCAGTTCCACAATGACTACTTATATAAAATTATTAGATATACAACGTGTAGTAAGTATATTTAATATCTTTAAAGAAATAAGAGTATGAAAAATAAAACCAAGTTAGCAAAATGTATTTCTTAAAAGGAATAGGGGAGATCTTTTTAAAAAGACTTTTAGAGATCAGAACTATTATAATTAAAATAGGAATTCAATGGATGAGTTTAATAGTACATTAGACCTAGCTGAAAAGAAATTAGAGAACTTGTAGACAACTGTAAGATGCATCTGAAGGAACTACCCAGAATTCAACACAGATAAATAATGAATGGAAAATAGAAGGGAAAAGCTAAGATGTGGGAGACAGAGTAAGAGGTCTAACATACATTCCACAGGAGTCCCACATAGAGGTGGTAGAGTACAGAAAATTTCTTTGATGCTCAAAGAAATTAAGGATGAAAATTTTCTAATAAATAATAAAAATTAAAAATGGAGGACATCAGTTCACAAAGTCTACTGAATCCCAAGCAAAATAAATAAGAAGAAATCCACAGATAGACACACACATTGTTATGAAACTGCTCAGCACCAAAACCAAAGAAAAGACCATAGAGGTAATCAGAGATACAAGGACAGGTTGCATCCGATGGCATGGTGATCATTAGATGGACAGCTGACTTTTTAACAGTGACAAGAGAATCCAGAAGTCAGTGAAATTGCTTCAGCTACTCAAAGGAAATAACTAAAAAGTAGAATCATATGCCCCATGAACTTGTCTTTTAAGAGAAGAGGTGAAATAAAGACTCTTGAGAACAGGAAGTAACAGATCCTCACAAATGACAAGATGCTCTAGGTAAATGCTAGACTTAGTGCAACAGGCTTGGGGGACCATTAGAAGGCACCTTTCTGTGATGTGGGGAGCTTAATAAACTCTGGCGTTAGAGACAGGCAGCCCTGGGTTCGACCCTGCTCCCCAGATATATAAACTTGGGTTGTTCCCATCATTCTTTGGCTTCTGTTTATTCCTTCTTGAAGCAGGGAAAATAGTGTCGAACTCACAGGATGATTGATAGAGTTAAGTAAGTTCCAACACAAAACTCCTTATAAACATTTAGAAGCCTCATTTCTTTCTGCCTCCCTCCCTCCCTCCCTCCCTCCCTTCCTTCCTTCCTTCCTTCAGCTTGGCACATCAGCTGCTAGGAATTGTATCCATAAGCAAAATAGACCAAACTCCAGACTCACGGAATTGACCTTTTAGTGGTAGTGGGATATGGGGAAGGAGAAAGCGGAGAAAAACAAAATCAAAACACAGAGTGACTTAGGAGGTCATCAGTACTGTGGGGAAGAAATAAAGCGAGGAAGGCGTAGGGACTGTTGAGGGTCAGGGAAGACTGCACCGAGAAGGTGACACTGGGTAACCCGCTCAAGGAGAGGAGGAGCCAGATGAGGGCCCTACAGGGACTTCGAGGGGGGTATGCCCTTCAAGTTCAAGGAGCGGCAGGGACCAGCTGGGTTGGAGCAGGGGTCCAGAGGGGTCGAATGCTGTCAGCAGCTCTCCACGCAGCAAGTCCCCAGCAGAGCCACAGTTCTGACAAGCACAGGGGCTTGCGGGGCAGGGGGAGCGTCCTGGGCAGTGACAAGAGTGTCAGGTTCCCAAGGCTGCCAAGGACAGGGCGAAGCACCATGCTCCACAGAGGCACACGGGGCGAGCTGGGTGTGGGCCTAACCTGCACGGTCACTGCGGAGGGCCATGGCCAGTGAGCACAGCAGGCCTGGGGCCCTGGAGCCCTGGAGTGTGGGTTGCTTTGTGATGAGACCGCTGGGACCCCTCACTGGCAAAACTGCCACACTCTAGCCGTTGTGTCTCCCGGGTCCAGCTGGCCTCTCTCAGGACCTGAGGCCTCCTGCTGTGCTCCCCAGCTTGCCTCAGTCCCCTCTGCTGCACCCACCGCAGTTGACGTGGGCACCTACATCTGCCGGAAGCCCCAGGGCCTTTGCCAGGCAATGGGGCCTCGTGGGTTCCTTTCTCTCCGTCACCTTCTCTCCCTTCCTAGGTTCTCCAGATCCTCTCTCAGGGTGGACAGCGGTGGTGGCAAGCTCCATACACAAGAGGGGAGGAGAAGGAAGGAAGGAAGGAAGGAAGGAAGGAAGGAAGGAAGGAAGGAAGGAAGGAAGGAAGAAGGAAGGAAGGAAGGAAGGAAAGGAAAGGAGAGGAGGAAAAAAAACCTCCATCCTATGGGAAAGCCATGCAGTGAAATGGGGAAAAGGATGCCACAGAAGCTGTGCACTGGAGAACCAAAGCAAAGAGACAGGGGAAGGTGAAGGATGGGAAGAAAGGCTGAGGCTCCTGGGGCCTGAACCTCAGCTCTACCTCATACTAGCTGTGTGACCTCGAGTGAGGTGCTAACCTCTCTGGGCCTGTTTCCTATTGAGCAGGGCTGTTGCGGGGGCTCTTCATGCTCAGCGGTTGTCAGCTAGGTGGAAGGCCACTTTCCCGTTACTGGGAAGGACCACTCAAAGCACACGGCCTCCCAGTGGTGGGTCAGTCTTGCCCCAACTCTCCTTTTTGTTTTCTCCCTGCGTGCACACAGCCTGATATTCGTAGTCACACTACTTCCTTAAAGTCCATTCACTTCGAGCCTGTTAGGTCAAACTTGAGTTAACACAGCCGGAATTAGATCCTGTGAGTGGGTCCTTGGTTGACATTTGCTTTGCAGAGCGCACCTGGAGAGGTGGTCAGGAGTAGGCACACAGCTGACTGTGCAGGCTAGGTGCCTCTGAGCCTTAGCACACACTCCTCCTTTGGCTCAAGGCTGGCATCACACATGGAAACTGTCCCCGCCCTGGTGTAGCAGGAAAATTGGTCCCCTGGTGATCAGCCGGGACATCTCCTCCTCTGGCCCTGTGGTGCCAGACCTGTGCAGTCCTCCTCCCGGCCCCCCGGCACCTTGCTGAAGGTCAAGATTCTGCAGATTTCCCCACAGGCCTTTCTGTGCAGCCACAAGGGTGTCTGTCCCACATCGGGGATGTGTGAGTCACTCCTGTTGGGCAGATAGAAATGGGAGGGCCAGGCTATTGGACACAGAGGGAAGCGCTGTAGGAGAGGCTGGGACTGAGGCTGCAGGGCAGGTTAGCACAGCTGAGGACAGGGGTGGCTCTGGACCTCACTTCAGGGGAACTGGGAGCAGGGTCACCGACTGCGCCAGAGTTAGGACTGTGGGGCAGTACCACCTCCCTTGATAACGGAGGGCTGTGCATGTGGCCGGCGCAGTAGGAAACGCTGCTTCCCCTGCAGCACAGACGGAAGCAAGCAGCATCCCCAGCACCCCTTGCTCTCTGTGCCTCTGGTAGGTCCAGAGGTAGAGAAGTCAACAACACCTGACCGTTCTGTTAGCAATTTCTGAACTTTCACATTGTGATGGTGCACACACAGATGCACACACACACACACACACACACACACACACACACACACGGTACTCTGTAGAACTTACCTTTGTCTGTCTCATGGAAAACAGCTTGGAAAAATAGTTCTTATGCTTTCTGATTTCAGCTTTGCAGGTATCTATACGGAGAGAAAACCCAGATTCCCTCCAGTTTCTGACAGGGTGTCTCCATCAAAGCTTAGGCTTCTGAAGTTTTCCATAGTCAGGTACTGGCCAGTGGAGCAGACTTGGCTGGGGTAACCTTCGTGTCCTTTACCTGTCAGAGCATCTTGGGGTGTGGACCAGCAGGGGAGGAATCAGGTGGCAAAAGCCGGGGTATAATTAAAGCCACCCCCAGGCTGCCCTTGCTGCGTGGGAAGGAATGTGGCATGCTAGGGAAAGGATGTATCCTGGCCACAGAAATGCATTTACCTGCTGTGTGACTTTGGACAAATGACTCATCCTCTCTGAGCTTCAGTTCCCTTATCTGTCAAGTGGAGAGGGTAACATTCAACTCCTAAGGTCAGGGTGAGTTACAGGTAGTTTTCATAAAAGTGTGGTCATGTGAAGGTTCACAGAGAGAAAGAGAAAGGGAGAGAGAGAGGAGAAGAGGAGGAGGAAAGAAAATATCAGTGTTAATAACGGCTATAATAATGTTTCACTGTGAACCAGATGGTGACCTTCTTTTCCCCTTTTACTGCCTTTTGGTGTCTTTAAATATTTTTTCCATGAACACATATTGACTTTATATTAGGAAAATAGAAAATAAGCTTTAAAGCATAAAATAGGGGGAAAAAAGTAATATGCACAGAGGCAGGCGTAAGTTGGCACTCAGCAAATGGTAGCTATTTTTACTAATTAGTCATTATGCCTAATAATAATAATTAGGAGTAATGATTTCCTCTGGGATCAGAGGTTGTGAATTAGTCTGTAGGAGGTGGCTGATGGCTCACAGCTCCCTCCCCAGTAGGAGGGAATTTTGGGTCTTTTTCCAACGATGGCACCTCCCTCTCTTGCCTCTGAATCCTTCTGCAGTCCCTCTGGGTGCCAGGCCTGGTGTTGCTCTCACTGCCTTCCAGAGGAGTCCCCCAACAGAGCTCCACAAGCCCATGACGAAGGGGACCACACTTTGGGCCAACCAAAGCGTTCCTTCTCCACAGGGAATGACAGTGACCATGACAAGACATTGCCATTCCTCTGCTGATGGCAGACCCTTTGTCCCGGGACAGGAAGATCGGGTGAGCTGAGGGTCACTTTTACTCCTCCTGCTTGGATAGCAGAGAATGCACCTGCTAAGTATTTCCAACCCTGAAATGACCTTGATGTTGCTAACTGGAAGATGATGAAAGTATTATTGGTACGGTGGTGACAATGGTCAGGACTTAGCTCAAGATAGAGTTTTTGGCTGGGG
This sequence comes from Chinchilla lanigera, assembly GCF_000276665.1. Classification (NCBI taxonomy): domain Eukaryota; kingdom Metazoa; phylum Chordata; class Mammalia; order Rodentia; family Chinchillidae; genus Chinchilla; species Chinchilla lanigera. The sequence continues at coordinate 6,139,692 of NW_004955419.1, forward strand.
ATATAGCTCAGTGGCACAAGCACCTGCCTGGCAAGTGCAAGGTCATGAGTTCAATTCCCAGTACCAAAAAAAAAAAAAAAAAAAAAAGAGTTTTTACACTAAACCCTAAACGCTTTCAGGGTCCAATGGTTTCAACCAGAGAGAATTGAGATTCTACATGAAGAAATGAGAAAACAAAATTTCCTAACTAGCTGTGTGACCCTGAGCAAGTCCGTCAACCTCTCTAAAGCTTTGTTCTCAGGTGTAAAGCAAGGGATCAGCATAGCCAGTCCCTGGGGTCCTGGATGTTCTGAATCCCATGATGTGGTGATTATAAATGCAGTCAGTTCTGGGAAGAGCATGAATCCGGACGTTTCCTGTGCTCAGTGGGCTTGCTGCCAAAGTGTGACGAATAAGACAGGAAAGGACAGCGATCCTCCTGGGGCCGCCGCTGATCGTCATGGCCCCCCGCGGATGACGGCTGATGAAAGCACTTCAGCCTGTGGCTTCTAGAACAGAGGAAGCAGGTCCTCCGCAGTCCTGTGGGCCCTCTGCTGCCAGGCATGGGACAGTTGTTGTGTGTACAGCCCGCCGTCTGCGGCCCTCAGGCCACCCTGCCACAGTGGCATTGCTGCTGCTTTCACAGGAGGCAGCAGCGCCTCTGGCTGTAGACATTTCCGGTGCCTCTACAGTGCCCAGGCCACAGCCCTGAGGAGCCGAGTACCGGCAAGACCTCCTGCCCCTTGGGGCCAGCAGTTGAGAAACAGAGACAAGCAAAGGGGCAGTTGTGACACAGTGTGAAAAGGCTTCGGAAAGGCTAAACAGAAGGTCGTGGGAGCGTAGAAAAGGGCCCCCCCAAGCCGGCAGAAGTGTGGAGTTGGGTGGGAGGAACGGTGGCCAGGCAGGAGCAACAAAGCCCAGAGCCACTGGGAAGCAGGAGGACGTGGTGAGCAGGGCCGTCGGACTGGCACTTTGATTGGGATGCCATAGGGATGGAGAAGGGTGTGGGGCCAGAGGAGGCGGAGTTTGGCCAGGCCGGAGAGTTTAGACTTTGTCCTAAAGGCCGGGAGCCCAGAGTACACACACTTATGCATTCCGCTGGTATTTACTGAACACAATGTACCAGGACCACAGAGTCAGCAGGGCAGGGAAGGACACTGTCAAAACCCGTGCCTTGGGAACTGACATTCTTCCTAGCGTGTAGGGAGAGAGCAGCCAAGGCAGTGAACAGACAGTAAGCACAATAAATGTGCAAACATCTATTGAGTGGCCCCTTCCACTCCCAGGTTCTGCATCCGTTGGATTCAACCGAGCACATGGCCGAAATATCCAGGGGGGAAGTTGGACCCATACTAAACTGTACAGAACTTTTGTCATTGTTTCCCAAACAGTACAGCACAGCAGCTATTTGCAGAGTATTTATGGTATTAGATATTCTCTATCATCTAGAGCTGGTTTAAAGCATATGAGGGGATGTGTGTCGGGTCTATACAAATACTATGTCATTTTAGGTGAGGGACCTGAGCATTCAAGGATTTTGGCATCCACAGAAGTACCAGAACTGATCCCCCAGGGCTCGCAAGGGATAATTTAGCTGTGATAATTGATAGTAAGGGCTCCGGAGGAAAATGAAGCCAGGCAAGGCCACTGGGTACGAGAAGACATAGGCTGCAGTGTGCTCCAGGGAGGCCTGTCTGAGAAGAGACGTTTGGACAAATGCTTGAAGGAAACGAGGGAGTGAGTCAGAGACAGGGTTAAGGCCGAGAATGGCTTGGTCAGATCTGCTCTGCAGTTGTGACATGGAGGATCTGTTGCAAGCAGGCAGTGATAGCGACAAGACTGGATATGAGGTTGTCGAGATTCAGGTGACGCACTGTGACATATGATGGTAGACATAGGGTAAACTGAGATGACAGGAATGGCTGGACCAGGCTGACTCCATCCCTAGAGTGGTGGGGTAGAATCGATCTCTTCTCGCTAGTTTCTGGTTCAGATGCTGTGCGGATGTGAATCTCTCCTTTTAGTTGGGGGACAAGGCGGAGATGACCAGCTCACTAGTGAATTGCCACATACACATACACTCATACTCACAGAAGTGTTAGTCACACCAGCCCAAAGATGAAAGCAACCCAAGTGTCCCTCGATGGTGAATGGATAAACAAAACAGTACATACTGCAACGGAGTGTTTGTTACTCAGCTGTTACAAGGAAGGAAATTCTGACACATGCTGCAACATGGGTGAGCCTTGAGGACATTTTGCTAAGTAAAATAAGCTGGACAGAAAAGGACACGCACTGTAGGACTCCACTTCTGTGAGGCACCTGGAGCAATCAAACCCACAGAGAGACAGGAAGTAGAACGGGGCTGGGGGTCCCGCAGGGAGAGGAATGGGATGTTAGCGTTTGATGGGGTCAGGGTTTACATTTCGGAAGATGGAAGGTTCTGGAGATGATTGGTATGCTGGTTACACCACAATAACTATACACGGTGCTATTGAATGGCACACTTAAAAATAGTTACAATGGTTTTATATCGTGTATAGTTTACCAAGATTTTATATTTTATTAATAAAATGAAATGAATTAATTAATAACATTTTGCAATGCTGGAATTCAAACCCAGAGCCTCATGTATGTGAGGCAAGTGCTCTACTATTAAGGCAAGCATCCCGGTCCCTAGTTTACTAAAAAAAATTTCTTAAATCTCTAAGCCCAGTGTCAGAGAAGTAGCAAGCCCTGCCAGGCTCCAAATTTCCTCGTACCCCCTCCACCACCTCTTATTCTGAGCTTTTTCCATCTCTACCAGAGTTTGGATCACCTAATAAAATTATTTTACATTTCTGACCTGTTTGTCATCTCCCAGAAATCCTCGTAGAGTTAGTGAAAGGACCAAGTGTCTCCACACACTTTTCAGGCCTGATATGGAGCAAACCCTCATGATGGATTAGATATCGCCTGCTATGATCGGACTTAGGCAGAGCACTAGAGACCTACTGTGAAACACATGCTCCAGCACTTGCAAGCTCTACCCTTGCCTCAGTTGCCACCTAGTATAGAGAAGGGCTGGTAATTCCTGCCTTGAAGGGCTTAATAGGACTGTGTGCAAGCACCATCTGCAGGTCATCACCTCAGCATGCAGCATCTGTCACTGTGTGGACACGGGGACACTGTTACACAAGGAGAAAACTCACTCAGTGATGTGACTTCCTTGTTTATGTTCTCTCTACTTCCATGCCACTTTATAAGCAGATGCAGCACCTACTGCTAGCTAGCTGAGGTGTTTGCTGAACCCTAGACTTATACCTCTGTGCTGGCGTCAGTAATATGTTCATTCTGTTTTATTTCTTTTACAAAGGAGGGTAATTTGATCAGGTCTAGGGGACACTTACTGAGCCACTGTGCTAGGCTGGCTGGCCCCATGCTCCTGCCAGAGTGAGAGATGAGCCCACCTCAGCCCCACATATTGCTGTTGAGCTGATGTGGACCCAGAGCCGAGGCTGTTGTCACAGAAAAGCGTATAGGAGGGGGGAAACTTGGTTCTTTCCTGAGCCTGGGCACCTTGGATAAGCCATGCCCCACTTCTAGAGCTCAGTCCTTGTCCATATACAGAATGAGGACCTTGAACGTGCCAATCTCTATGGCCAGAAGCTGTTTCCTTTCTATCATCTTGGTTGCCTTGGCCTGCTGATCTCGCTGGGAAGTCTGCAAGGTGTCGGGGGTTGGGGGAAGCTGGACCATAGTGACTGCCTTTTGCACTGTGCAGACTTGGCTTTGTGACCTTACCTGTCAGCTGGGACGGGCTTCACCCCTATCACATGCAGGGACCCCAGCTGCAGACTGCGGGGGGGAGGGAGGGGTGCAGAGCCCGGGGGCAGGCAGAGTGAGTGCAGAGAAGCTGAGTGAGGACTGAGGCCAGGGCTGGTCAGCCAGTGGCTCCTGGGTGACACTGCAGGGGTGAAGAGTGGAGGCTGCATAGCAGGACAGCTGCTGGCTAGGAGGGAACCGGGCACAGGAAGAACGACCCCTCTAGGCCCTCCCGGGAGCTGGGCTGCATCTTGGACCTGCCAGGGGGCACAGCAGACTGCTGCCCTGCCTCAAGGACACTGTTCTGTGAAATAAATGAACTCAGCTTGATCTGGGCGCCGAGGGCCAGGAGCGCATCTGCTCGCATCCCAGCACCAACCCTAGGAGAAAGGACACGGGACAGGCTTTGTCTGCTTGTTCCCCGGGAGCTTCCTGTTTGGCCCAGGTGTCCCCGCCACCTGCAGAACCACGGGGAGGGGGTCCCGGCTCTCCTCATTTGGATCTGCCTCCTGGCCTGTCTATCTCATGCCAAGGCACGGTCTGCTCATCTCACTTGGGACTCTACGTTCGTGCTTTCTTATCTCAGGCCAGAATTGAGTGCAATCCAGCGAAGCTGTGTTTGGATCCTGGAGATCATTGGTATGTGCACCAGCATAGCATTTCCTAGTCATATTCTCAGTAGCCACCGGAACTCGATGAACGCAGGGCAGAGAAATCACAGGCTATCATTCAACCGCGGCTGTATCCATATGCATGAAGCCTAGGGACCTGACTGCCTTGTAGAATTAAGCACAACCTTTAGCAGGACCAGTTTCAGGGAAAGCACTCCCCCTGCCCCAGCCACCCTCGACAGGGTCCTTGTAACCCACAGTGAATGTTGTCCCGGCTCTGCAGCCACAGAGGAAACTGGCTGGGCTGCCCACATGTGACACATGCTCTCGAAGAGCCTGATGGGTTTCTGCCACTTAAGACACTGGTCACATTGAGAAATACTTGGCTTCAGTGAACATGTCATGGCTGTGTCTGGGAAAAGCATACTATTATTTCTAGAGCTTGCCTGAAACAACAGGCTTGTTCCTGAAACAGATGTTTCCTGAAACCCACCGTGACAGGCTCATCATCCGGGGCTGGAGATGGGCCAGCACTGAGTCGCCAGACTCACGAGGACGCCGCCGTCTCTGCTGGCTGCCAGTCCATTCCGCACATCTGGGCCCGTAGGAGAGGCCCCCCTGTGGCTCCTCCTTCTGGCTCCCTGGCTCTGAAGTTAAACAGTTTACAAGTCTGAGAGTGGAGACAGACACAGTCCGCCAGGTGTGCCTCGCGGGAGAAGATTCCAAGGTACTGACTCAGAGTGTATCAGTTCTGTTCGGCGAACTTTCGCTGAGGATCCTGCTGTGCACCAGGCCCTATGCTGCTTGCTGCCTCTTATACTATCTCAGAGTCGTGCCCTGAGGTTACCCATCTCAAGAGGTGAAGACACTGAGAACTTGCATGCCTTTCCAGGGTTGCTGTAACAAGTCACCTTAAAACCAAGAAAATTTATTCTTGCAGTTATGAAACCCAAGAGCTGGCAGGGCCATGCCTCACACTAAACCCCAGGGGAGAATCCTTCGATGCCTCTTCCACCTTGTGCTGGCTCCGTCTGTTCCTTGGCTCCTGGCAGCGTCGGGCCACTCCCTGCCTCTGTCTTCCTGTGGGCTCTTCCTCTGTATTCGTCTGCATCAAATCTCCCGCTGCCTTTCTCTACTATATTGACACCTGTCCTCTCCAAATCCGGGATGATTTCAAGATCCTTGCCTTGATTACATCTCCGAAGACTCCTTCCAAATAAGGGCACGTCCACAGGTCTTGGGGACTAGGACGTGCCTACGTCCTTGGCAGGGCGAGGTGAGTGGGGCGGCGTCCCTCTTCAGCCAGCTGCAGTCCTCTAGCTGGTTATCTAGTTGTTTCCCGGAGTTTCCATGGTGAGAAAGGGTCTCAGCGGGAAGTGGGATCCAGTCTGGCTGGCTCTGAGCTAACACTCTCAGCCAGGAACTTGCTCCTCCCACACTGTGAGGGTCACGGAGCTGAGACTCAAACGCGGTCTGAGAGGCCTCTGCTCTTCAGGAACCCTCAGCTGGGAGAGAAGCTTTGTTACCAGTCATGAGCCTGAGCACTTGAGTCAGGCTGATCAGACTCATGATCTGTCTTTACCATTTCTAAGCCGGATCAACTTATGTCAGCTCTGTCTCATAGGGAAAGTATCTCACATGAAAAATGGGGCTCATATTAAGAATTAGAATAACCTTGCAGAGGACAGTGGGGCACACCTGTAACCCTAGCACTCAGGAGGGTGAGACACAGGAAGCTCAAGTACAACCTCAGCCTGGGCAACTTAGCAATTTAGCAAGAGCCTATCTCACAATGAAAAAATAAGAAGGGCTGGGATGTAGTTTGGTGAGAAAGTGCTGTGTTCAATCCTCAGTACTGAAAGCAAAAAAAAAAACCCTGAAAGGTTTGTGGTAAATATCAAATGAGAGAGTGCTTTTACACAGCCTGGGACCGGCAACAGCCCAGGCGTCTGTCCTCACAGCCTTTGTGATGAGCCGATTTGCTCCCTCCTTCCACCTGCTAGGGTCCCCCAGAATATGAGGGCCAGCGGAGCCTTCTGAGCAGTTCCTCAGAACCCAGGGCGTGGAGGAGGAAGCAGCTAAGGCTGACTTCAGAGTTGGAGCTTGGCTTACTGGGGGGATAAGTTGCCAATAACAACATGGAAACAGCAAGGAGCATGTTCCGGGGGACAAATGTGTTCAGCTTGGAACACCGAACTCACTGAGATGCACGTGGGACATCCGGGGGGACCTGTGTGGCAGGTGCTGGACTTAGAAGGTGACTTTTAAAAGCTGCATGGAGCCTAAGAGTGAGCCAGAAATTTGAGGATAGAGAGCAAATTTGAAAAAGAAAATGAAAGTAAGATCCATATTCCTTAGTTTGTGGTTACAGACTTGATGTTCTTGCCCGCACAGTGGGCATGATGCCCTTTACTCCCCGGGGTTGCGTTCGATCAGAGACAGGAGATCGCGCTGGAGAATGTGCAGTGAGCAGTGGCAGAAGGCAGCAGGGAGCAGCGCGGTCAGCAGCGTCGTTTCCGGAGATGCCAGGAGAGGCACAGGGGGTTACACCGGCCTCAGTCTGTGCCCTGGAGGGGGAAAGAATTGCTCCCGCTCCAGGTCTGAACTGGCCTCTGTGATGGGCTCTAAATCTGTCCCTCATCACCAGAAGATCTGCGCAGTCAAAACCGAAACCCCTCCGTCCCCTGGCAACAGTGGACCTCTGCCAGTGGGAAGTTTGTGTTTGTTTTTCCGTGAAAACAAGTGACAGCACTAATGTGCTGGGTGTTGTGGAGCACTTCTGCTACCCCTTGTCCTTCGACTGCCCCCTGCCACACGTCCAGCCCCTTGGTCCTCTTGCATGGTGCCACGTGCCTTGGGCAGGACAAGGGGTAGGTCAGCGACATTGCCATGACAACCAAGGAAGAGATGACCTCTGCTTTTTCAGGCCCTGCCTGTTAGCAGCAAACCAGATGATGACTCTTTCATTTTCTTGCTTGAGGGGTGATGTACCCACTGTACTCCTGCCAGCATGGAAACCTCTGGCTCCCACCAGGTGGGGGACATTATTTTATTCCAATGAATGGGTGTTACCAGAGGCTAGTGTCAAAAAAGAAAAAAAATCAAGACAGCCATTGTCCCTCTGCTCCTTAAGGCTGGCCCCTGGGGAAAGGGTGGGGAAGGATGAGTCAGCCCCTGGACCCCAGTCTGTGCCTTCCTACATCTCTGGATTTTAAGCTGTCTCTTGTGTTGAGGACCAGTGACATGTCTGGTGTTCTGCGAAGTTCTTTACATTTGCTGTTCTAAGTGCTCGCTAAAACTCTGCGGGTGTAGCATTATCACCACTTTACAAATAAGGAAATTGATACCCAGAGAGGTTAAGTTCCTTCCCCAAGGTCACTCAGCTGGTGACAAGGGTAACTAAAATGAAACTAAAACCCAGGTCTGCTTGATTCACGATCCCTACAACTCTTGCCATGCTGCCGACCCCGCCTTAACCTTGTGCTTGAACCTCGCACAGTTGCTCTGAAGTCTCCAGAGCCGTCAGGGGGACATCATCAAAAAAATGTACCACGATAACTAAACATTTAGTACATTTCTGAGAAATGCCACTGAGCTCCGTCTGGATGTCTGCTGGGGGAATTGTGCAGTGACAAGAGGAATTAAATACTTTAATGGATTTTGACAACAACTGTACGTTGGGGGAATTCAAATTGCATAAGGAAAAAAGTTAGACTTTCTCTCTGGACCTGATTGTTAATATACATTATTTATGAGGTGAATTTTTAAAATCTAATTTTGCTAGGACCAAGGATGTTATAAGTTAGTTGATTCTTCCAGAGGCAGTGGGCTTGAGCTGAACCTGATTGCAGATACTCAGTGAGTATATGTCCAGTGAGTGGGGACAGCTACTGTTTCTTTCGCATGAACTGTCCTCCAGCAGGGTGCCAGCCCCTTGTTTGATGTCAGCCACTTGAATCCTCAGGGCCTCTGTTGTCCATCTCTACTTCACAGTAGTGAAACCGAGGCTGAGGAATAAGGCACCCTCCCTACGGCTATGCTGTTGGTAAGGGGTAGAACCAGGATGACAGCTATTCTTATTGCCGTGAACCCTTCTTATTACCTCAGAGATGACTTTTTAGAACCCTAACCTGAAAATGATGCCCATTTTCTTGTCATTAGGCAGAATCTCCTCCAGTCCTTCCTGCTGTCTGTCTTGGAGAATTCTCCGACTACACAGCCGTTTCTCACCAACAGATATAAAGTACTGGGAGGAGAACAAAAAAAAAAAAAAAAAAATCTATTTGTGACAAATTAAAAGAAATTAAGAAAAAAGAAGCCACAAACCTAAATGATTAACATGCAAGTTTAGAAAATGATAAATTCCACACTGC
>NW_004955419.1:6148558-6182651 GCF_000276665.1 Chinchilla lanigera
CAGCCGTTTCTCACCAACAGATATAAAGTACTGGGAGGAAAAAAAAAAAAAAAAAAAGGAATTCTATTTCTGGCAAATTCACGGTCTTTCAGAAGAAAGAAGCCACAAACCTAAATGGCCAGGATGCAAGTTTAGAAAATGATAAATTCCACACTGCGCTGTTCCCACAAAAGAGCATTCTGAGTGGGAGGGGTCGGGGAAAGCTTGTGGGCTGGCAGGGAAGATGAGCGGCGGAGGAGGGGCAGGATGCAAACCTGCTATGGGTGAAGGCGAGGGCGGGACACAGTCCTCCCAGACTCAGATTTTCATAAGAACCTGGGCATGAGGTGTGGGCCTGGGAGTCATCACCATGTGTAAGTAAGATAGATAATTAAGCCAACATGGTGGTACACACCTGTAATTCCAGCACTCTGGGAGGCTGAGGCAGAAGGGTTGCAGAGTCAAGCCCAGACTGTGCAAATTAGCAAGTTAGTGGACCCTGTCTCAAAATTTAAAATAAAGGGCTAGGGATATAGGTCAGTGCAAAGGCCCTGGTACCATATACAGCCGATTGATGTATGGTAGAATGCTTGTCCATCTATGGGAAGATGGGGCACTTACTCCCCTTTCCTCCCACCAAACACAGATGAAAGTCAGGGCACCCTGGCCTGTGCAGGGTCCGTGGGATCCCCGGTCACATTAGTGCGAATCCCATACAGAACTGCACACAAGGAAAGTGGGATCAAGTACCATGAGCTCCTGGCATGTCATGGAGTGAAGATGGCTTCATGCTGGACAACTGTTCCGCAGGGGTTCTCAGATGTGCCGGCACCGCTGGGTCGGGGAGCCCTCACAGCGCGTCAGCGAGTGGCAAGTGAAACGAGCGAACTGAGAGGACTTAACTGGCGGTCTGAAGGGGGCCACTTGACCTGGGACGTGCCTGAGGAATTACTGAACAAGGACACGTTAGGTGCACAGCACAGAAAGAGAATTGGGATCACGGTTGAAAACGAACTGGGTCTGGATGAAATTAGATACCAAAAAGAGACTACAACGTAGGCAAAGAGAAACTTCTATACATAGTTTCCCCTTCTTATTGCTGGCATTCACACAGCCCTATACTTCGGTGCAGAACTGTGTTTAAACACTAAAATGTTTTGTGTTGCAGACACACGCTGAGTGTGTAATTAAAAGCATCCCTTCATTAGTAGAGCTATACAATGAGAGCTCGAGTTGGCCTTTTCTGCTAATTTTGGAGGTGGTAAAAGAGGCTAATACAACCGCTGATTACAGTTGTCACAAAGGCAGTCTCTTGCTGTTGCCACTAGGAAATCTTTGTTCTCCCAGAGTACAGCCAGGCTCTTCCCAGCCCCTGAGAGTAAAGAGTAAAGAAAGACTCATTCTGGCAATTCAAAGTAGAGGGCTGTAATAGTGCAGGGGATAAAAATGTGGCATCTGGTTCACTTAGGCCATGAACTAACCCTCTCTAAACCTTAGTATCTCCAGGTGTTAACTCCAGTTAATATTTGTGTGTAATTAATTGGATTATTGTGAGAGTTCATTGAAACCGTGACTCAAATATTCATTGTCAGATATTTTGACAATGAAGCTATATTAAAGGTGTCAATGTAGACATGAATGGAGCAGTAATGGAGGCTGCCCTTCTGGAACCTTCCATCTCATGAAAGAATAGGTATCCCACAAACAGCCATTTAAGAATGAGTGTGATAAGTCCTGTGAAATAAAAAGTATGTACACTGAGCGCTTAGCGTGGTATACATCTTGGTGGTGATGGTGAGGAGGAGGAGGAGAAGCAGGAGGGAGACAGCAATGACGGTGAATGCACAGAGGATGGTAATGTGCAAAGAAATTGTTGATTCTGTTCTGAAAAGCGTGGAAAGCTTCTTGGGAAGGTGATAGGGAATCTTCAAATATTTAAGGATGTGTTTTCCAAGTGGCTAATTTGAGAAGAGCACGCACAAAGGACAAAGGGAAGGAGGGGCATGGAAAGTGGAAGAGGAAGGAGGCAGAGAGCAGCCCATGGGGGCTCCCAAGCATCCTGCTTGAGACTGAGGACCCTGTCCGGTTGTCCAGTGGGCCTCCGACAGCCAGTGCATGTGAGCTATTTGAAGACTTCCTCTGGGTTGTGGTGAAAAGCAAAGCAGCAGCAAATCACCTGCAGAGAGACAGCGGCCAGCTGCTCAGGGGGGCAAAAAGAGGGACTCTGAGGCCTCTGGGTAAAAAGTGTCCTCCTTCCTTCCTGCCAAAGTGGCTGGAAGGATTTAATGCATTCAGAATTTCACCTGCTCTGGTGGTGCAATTTCTGTCATTTTCCTTTACTTATTTTAAAGACTCTGGCCAGGAGGTCCAGAGAACTGGATGCTTCTCCTCGAGCGGGGGTCTTGGCCTACACTTCCCTGTATGTTCCAAAAAGGAAATGAGACAAGGTCATCACCCTTTTGAAGTTTAACTGTTTCTGTGTGGGGAGCCCCCAGGATCTCTTTTGTGCATTGCGATGGTTGATTGATTGTGTCAACTTGAATAAGAAACACCTACCTAAACAGGCCCAGCATCATTTCTGGGTGTGGAGGACCCAACCTAGGGAAGAGTGTCACCAGAATGGTGTAAAAGGGAATAAAGAAGGAAGGACGACTTCTGTTTCCTTCAGAAGAGCTCCAGTTTTCACTTTCACCTTGGACGTCATCTCCTGGCTTCCAGCATGGACTCTTCAACCTCCAGCATTGACCCTTCAGCCTTCCATCACAGACCCATAAGCTTCCTGATACAGACTCATCCGGGACATCACAGTGAACTCCAGGCTTTTGACTGAAACCTTCAGTCTTCAGTGTGCAGACAGACCCTCAGCACTTTTCCATGCCTGACCCTATGGGTGGCCATTGTAAGCCAATCTGTAAATCCTTATATATGGGGCCTATCTTGGATTATGTCTGTCTCTCTAATAAACACTAAGTGCTACATATGTGGTTTTTGTGACATCAGTACTCCTCTACAGATGACGAGGGTATCAGATAAAGTGTGGATAGTTATCTACTGAGACATAAGAAAATGAGAAACCATAAGTACTGTCTAGAACAAGTGCCTAACATGAGACTTCCTGAATGGTCTGACCAGTAGAGGGGACAATCTAGTGTCCAGTTACCTGGGATGAGGTGAGACAGGAGCCCATATTCCTTAAAGTTGCTAGAAGTGAACACCGCTGTCTGCCTTTGAGGGTTGGTGACTGGACGTGGGCCCCCAAGATGATGCCCAGGTCGTACAGATTTAACTGACAGGCATTAAGGCACTGTGCTAAGCACATTGCTCCATTTTCTCTCCTCATTCTTACATCAGTCCCGTAGGGTGGGTACCCTTATTACCCTGATTTCATAGGAGAGGAAACAAACGCTTTGAGGCCACATGACTTTCCTCAGGTCATGCACCTTGCAAGTGGCAGAGCTGGAGGTCCAGCCATGCCTCAGTTTACCACCTCCAAGTCTGCACCCACAACCACCTGGACCACAGGTCACAGACCCCAGGAGGAGGAGCCACCCAGCATCACCTTCCCTGGCCTGTATGCATAGAATGTTGCACTGCCTGGCCATGCTGCACCAAGTGAAAGGGACTGCAGTGAAGGAGACGCTCGCTCTGCGCTTGGGGACATAGGGCAGAGTGCTCTGTTGGAAAAGAAGTGAATTGGGAGGTCTTTGTAAAATGAGCTGTCAGCTCCTTCATCCGTAAAATGAGAGGGCTGGGCCCGATGATCCCTGAAGGCCTCTGCCTCTCTGAAATGGCACGAGTTCCAGGTCCGTGGGAGCCAGGCGTTAGAATAAGTCCTAGTGTTTGTCCTTTCGCTAATTCATTGTCTGGCCCAGCAGGAGAAATGGTCATGCCGCAACCCCAGGCTGGTGTCTCCTGGGAATCCATCCATGAGCAGGGACAGGGGCGTGGCTGTGGCTGTTGCCATGGGGTCCCTCGCTAATTTGCATTCGACAAACATTCCGTGTCAATGATTCTTGTGAGCCGGTAACTGTGAAGTAACAGATTGATTTGTTTGGCACACAAAACGGAATGGCCACATCTAGATGAGCACTGGACCCTGCTAGGAAGTGGCAGTGAGGGCGGATACAGCCCCTCCCCCACCCCCACGCTGCTGAGCCTGGTGCTTGGGAGAAAGGCTGCATTTTTGATCCTAAGCAACGTTACCACTCTGTGTGCTCCTCTTCCTTCCCGTCTTAAGCCTCCCCACGGTCTGTAAAGCAGAAGATATTGCTCCCTTGCCGTAGGGGAGGAGCAAATGAACTCAGATAAGTTGCATAATTATACCAAGTTAAGATGACAGAGTGAAAAATGCCCAGGCCTTGGACTCAAACAGATCTGGGTTCATATTTAATAACTTTGGAAAGTAGCTGAACCACTTGACCTCATGTTTCTCATCACTGAAATGGGAACGCTTACACAGGTTAAGTATCCCTCATCCAGAGCGCTTGGACCACGAAGTGTTTCAAATTTTGATTTTTTCAGACTTTAGAATACTTACATATGCATAATGAAAGATCTTGGGGATGGGAGCCAATTCCAAACATGAACTCTTTTTTTTCTTATGCGCATAGCCTCAAGGTAATTTTATACAATATTTTACATAGTTTTGTGCATGAAACAATGGTCCATGGTATGGAATTTCCCCCTTGAGACCTCATATCAATGCACAAAATTTTGGATTTTGGAAAAATTCTGATTTTGGATTTTTGGATTAAGAACGCTCAGCCTGTACCACCTAACTCATAGACCGTTGCCAGGGCCAACATGAGATATAACCAGGAAGCTGCCTGACCCTCAAGGTACTCAGTACCTGCTCTCTGCTTGTGTGGAAGCTGCATAAGACAGCAGTGAGAAGCCAGACCTCCAGAGCCTGCCTGCCTGCCTGCCTGAGTTTCTATCCTGGACCTACCACATATGAGCTTATATCCTTGGGCCTTGGTTTCCTCCTCCATAAAATGGCAATAATGATAGCATGTACCTCATAGGATTTTCTCAATATTAAATTTTATAACTTGCAGCTCCTGGCACACAGTAAGTGGTAACGCTGTTGCCGCCTTTGTGCTTTGCTGCTGTTGATGTTACACCAGGCAATGGGACTGTTGTGGAAGTGGCCAGACCAGTATTCAGGGGAAGGGCAGGGTCACTGCATGAAGAGGAACCAGCGGGAGGAGCCCCAGCATGGGTCTGGGTCTTAAGGGGCCTGGAGTATCAGACTAAGGTCCTCACGGAGTTCTTTTCCTCATCAGTTTGGAAGCCCATTTCTCACCCATTTTGCAGTCTGCCACTTTCTTTTCAAATTGCACATTGCCCATCAAGCAAATGGGGCCTCTGTCACGGCAGAGATTTATCCAGCGACAGAGCTGGGCTACATGATAGTTATGTTTATTTTTAGCAACTTCATCCTCCAACTCTTTAAATTAGCTGCAGGCCTGATTTAAGGGACTTCTTTGGTGCATGGTTAGCATTTTCTTCAGGAATGTCGACTGAGTACATCCAAGCGACAGAGAAGACAGTCTTGGCTAATCAGCCAGGGAAAATGCCCACTGACACTCCTCTGCCACGCAGCACCACTGCCCACCAGGCTATCCTACCAAGCTACGGGGCTGCCAGGAACATCACCTAGGTTGTTCTCAGACTTTTTTGTCCCCCATGTCCAACCAGTGGTTGTCAGATCTTTTTCACATGAAGCATCCCCCTGTGTTGGCTTCCTGGCTCAGAAAACACTGCTGCAACATCAGGACTTATCTTCTTGTACCTAGACCAGTGATTCTTAGACTCCAGCCTGCGTGTGAGCCACCCACAGGGCTTGCTAAAACAGACTGCTTGGCCCACTTGCAGGGCTTCTGAGTCAGTAGGTCTGGGCTGGTATCCACAAATGTGTGTTTCTAACAAGTTCTCAGGAGACCCTGTGCAGCTGGCCCAGGCACCACCCTTTCCAAGTGCTTTCCAGCAGCTTCCTAACTCACAACCCCCACGCCCCTGCTCAGCTCAAATGCATACTGGAGGCAGATTCATTTTGCTTTGCCACAGTTCCCATCTGCCACTCCTCCCCTCAAAATCTACCATGCCTTCAGCTATCAGCAAGAAATCAAATAATAACAAGTGCTGGCGAGGCTGCAGGGATAAAGGAAGCCTTCTGCATTGTTGTTGGGAATGTAAACTAGTACAACCACTGTGGAAATCACTATGGAGATTTCTCAAAAAACTAAAAACAGAACTTCCATCTGACCCAGCTACTTCCCTTTTAGGCATCTTCCTGAAAGAGTGAAAGATGTCCTAGTACAGTGATACATGCATACCCATGGTTATAGCAGCACAATTCATAATAGCTAAATCTTGGAAACAGCCTATGTGTCCATCAACAGATGAATGGATTTTTAAAATGTATTTATACACAATGAAGTACTACTCTGCCATGAAGAAGGATATATCTGAGTCATTTGTAGGAAAATGAATGCACCAAAATGTTAAGTGAAATAAATCAGACACACAAGCTTAAATATCACAAAATTTCTCTTATATGAGAAACCCAAAAGATAAATAAATTAAGAGCAAAATAAAAGATAGATAATAGGAATAGGGAGATGGATCTTTTGCAACTGAGAGGGGACAAAGAGGGGGAAGGAGGCTGGGAAGGGGACGTACATGCAATGTACATAAAGCAACACCCCACAGTGAATGTTATCATTATGCACTGCAAATATATGCTAATAAAATTTTTTGAAAAGAAAAAATCTCCCACATTCTCATTCCCTGCATGACCAAATCCAAGCGTCCCTCTCTAGAAATCAAAATTAAGACCAAAAACTACACATCTGTCTGGTGATAATACCGCCAAGTCATTGTTCACATATGGGCCCATCACATGCTACTAGCAGGTAGGCACTGTCCTCATCCTGTATCTAAGGCCCCGAGACATGTAAGTGCTTAGGAAATGTTTCATGAATGGACAAATGGTTGACAACATGCTGAACTAGAAACAGAAAATTTCTCAAGAGACAAATCAAGCAACACCTCTGAAACTAGAATTTGACCTGTCATGGCTTGTGTCTAGCTATCCCCCGCAAAGCCTCATGTGGTCATAGGTGAGGATTTTTAGAGGTGATTGGATCTAAAGTGTATGATGTTGGGATTAAGAGTGTGTGATTACTAAATTAGTTCACTGATTGGTTTGCCATGGTTCTGGGCATGGATAATCAGAAGACCCACGTTGAGTGTGAAGGCTACCTGCCCTAAGAATATGTAGCCTGGATAGAATGTAAAGGACAGAGAGCGGGCTGCTGTTTTTGCTTGCTGCTTGCTGCTTGTGCTGCCTCCTGCCTGCCATGAACTCTTTCTTTTCTGTGATGCTCCTCTGCCGTGTCCCCCTATCTTGGAACCAGTTAATTATGGACTGAAACCTCCATAAACTGTGAACCAAAAGAAACCTTTCCTCCTTTAAAAACATTCCAAAGGACTAGTAAGCTTGGTTTATATTTTCTTTACCAGTCACTTTTATTTCACAAGCACAACATTTCCATTAAAATGCTGTTAAGTAAAAACAGGATTTTACCATATTTGTGATGGCTTGGATTTTGATGTGATAATTGCAATTATTTCCAGCAAAGATACCATTTCTCATTGTTTTATTTCCTCTTATATATCAGTTATGTTTTTAGTGTCTTCTTCTAGTTGAATAAAACCACTTCCCCTTAAATTTGTTGTTCAGAGTCCATGGAAATGTTATCTTAGCTATGAGGGTGCTTTTTATCTTGAGGTTACTAATAGGGATTCAGGAAGGATGGAGAATAGTAGCCATCCAATAGATGACTGAAAGGCATGTGAGAGACTGTCATATAGGAGAGAAAACAGATGCATTCTGCACAGCTCTGGGGCAGTAAGGAAGCAGAAGGTGGACTCTGGAGGGAGACATCCCCTGACATGACGTTGGGAAAACCTGTCCTGTCTGAGAGATCCTGAAGGTGCCCCATCACTAGGGCAACCCAAGCTAAGGCCAGCACCCTGGATGATGTGCTGTTTAAATGACCCACTGGTGTTAATGTCACTGTCTGCCTGCGTTTAAATTTCTTCTCTCAACATTGTTATAGATAGCAGTAATGGTCACACATTGTGAATGTACCAAATGCCACTGAGACAATCACTTTAAAATAGTTTCAATGGTAGATTTTATGCTAAACAAATTTTTACACAACAATAACAAAATGATGTCAGTTGGCAGAATGATCTCCAGAGCCGCTGCTGGCTGTAACATTTGATGCTCCGTAGAGCGCACATCATCCAGGGGACTGAACACTAGGCTCTATTTAGTTAAATGACAGGTCATGCTGACACTAACAGCGGAGCAATGATTATTACATTATGGCTCAGCCTCCAAGCAGAGTGTTACAAGTCCGCAGGAAACATGCTCATGAAAACATATAAATGCCCTGGGAAGATCCTTGTGATGTAGTGTAAAGCACAAAAAGGACTTACACTACATGAATTGTTAGCCTAACTATAAATATAGATATCAGAATTAACACTTGAATGGTGGAATTACAGACAATTTTGGTTCTTTTATCTATTTCTCAAAATGCCTACAAAGAGCACCAATTACTCTTACTATCTAAAAAAAAAATAAGTAAAACTCTTTGAAATATGAAAACAAATAGCAGTATTTAGGATTTTGTAATCTGCAGTGTGTTTGTGAATCTTGATGTACCTTGAACTAGGAGGATGGTAAAAAAAAAACAGAAAGAGTGCTGTATTAGAAGAATTTATTTATAATCCCAGTTCAGCCAGAGCAAAGAGGTACTGCATCTTCCTGAGCCTCAGTTTCCCCGCTTGGAACAGGAGTATAATCGAAGTCTCTTTCATGGAGTTGCATGAAGAGCAAATGAGATCACAAATGTGGGACAGGTCTGTTGATTGAGTTGGTTCTCAGAGCTATTATCATTGTCTCTTGGAGTGTTCAGACTATACATTTCCAAGTCTTCCCTTCAACAAAACTTCCTGAGTGCTTCTCATGTCAGTAACTGCCACTTATCCAGTAATTTAAGAGCTAATTTCTGCTAAGAGTGTCACTTTTTTCCTCATTTTTCTTCCTACAACCTTAGTGGGAAAACACTTCATTTCATCTGAAAAGTAACCACCTGACTTTTATTTACTGGCTGAAGTTCAAGGTGAGGATGACAAAACCATTCTTGCTGGGGGAAAATTGCACGGCCCTGGGAACATCTGCCTCCTCCAAGGAACGAGGGCTTTCCTTTATCAGAGAGAGCATTTGTTTCCCCTAGACCCTCCTGACTGTGACCTTTAAAAGAGATTTTCCCTCATGCTGCTCTCGTCTGTCCTCTGCTTGTCCTTGTTTTGAGGCTAGTGTTAAGATCTACTTTGAAGGAACTGAGAACAGGACTTCCGGGGCTTGCTAGTCACATAAGGAAGCTCTGTGTCCCAGAGGCTGGCTCCTAGGACTGGCAAGAGGAGAGGACCATTTGGGCAGAGCTTTCAAGCAAGATGTTTCTCTATGGAACTTGTTTGCCATTTAAAAGGGCTTGTGGGGCACCAAGCATCACAATACTAGTATTTCCTTTGGGACTCACATTGCTATTAAAAATGAAATTTCCCAATTCAAAAATTCAGTGAAGTAGTCCCTAGGACCTACTATGTGCCAAGTCTGATAGATACAAGAATTGAATAAGATATGGTCTGTGCCTCAAATGAGCTCACAACATAGTACGAGAGGCTGGCACAGAAACCAGTGCAGCATGGATGTGACAAGTGGGATGGCACACGAGTTCTAAGGCCATTAGTGTGGTCAGGGAGACACATCAGAAGGTTTTGAAGGTGCAAGAAAAGTGTGCCAGGTAGCTAGGGCCAGGGGAAGCAGGTACAAAGTCACCGACATAGCCCAACCTGGAGATAGAAGGCATGCTGGCTTGGACATCAGGCAAGGGCACGAGGCCATTGCATAAAGAGAAGAAGAGTAGAAAACGGCAGTGATGATGAGCTCAGTACCATGAGGCACTGCTCTAATTTTCCTGGATCAACTCATCAACCAGGCAGTATTCATTGGCCATGTCTAACATGCTCAGTGTCCTATCTTAAGAGTGGACACAACAGGTGAGAGGTCTCCCTTGTCCCAGCTGTGGGCAGACCAGGAGCAGGAAAGGAAACCAAGTAGCAAATACAGAAAGAAACACTGGGTGCAAAAGGGGGTAGTGGCCCCTGGTCTGTAATTCCAGACCAGTGGGTAGAAGGTGAGAGGAGCGGAGTTCAGGGCCTGGCAGCAGTGGTATGCCTTCCTAGGCAGGACCTGAAAATGAAAATGCCTGGGAAGAAACCAGGAAGGGCCTTGAATGCTAGAATGAGGACTGCAGACTTGGGAGTCCTAGATTGTTAACTAATAAGTGGTCCAACCAAGTGTGCTTTCAAAGAGGCTGACTCAGGTGCCAGCCTGGTGAATGAATTAAGGATGGTATAGTGGATAAGTTTGTGTCAACTTGACTGACTTGGGTCCTGCCTAGGAGATTAGTGAAGCACACTACTGGGAGTATCAGGGTGGGACATGGAGGTGTAACTTTGGGTCCTAAACATGGTCCCTGGCCCCCTCCTCTCTGGCACTGTTCCCCTGATCTGCTTCCTGATTGCTGTGAACTAGGCAGGTTTGCTCCACCACACCCTTCTGCCATGAGGCGTCTGCCTTGGAACCAGCAGACCATGGACTGAATCCTTTGAAACCACAAGCCAAATTAAACCACTCCTCCTTGAAGTTTCAAATGTTAGGTGTTCTGTTCAGCAACAAGAAAGCTGGAGGCAGGAGGACCTGGTCTGAAGCCTAAGTGGGCACTGACAAAGCCCAGGTGGGGCCAGAGTAGGTGTGGCTTTAAAGACTAAGGAGGTGGGACTGGCTGTGGAAACAGAGGAAGAAGAATGGTTGACACTAACTCTGGATTTTCCTGCTTGGGTAACTGACAGATGGTAATGAAACTTAGGAGACAGCAGCCCCAGATGTAGAGTGAGTGGAAATGACATGTGGGTGTAAAGGTGAGAAAGGCCTTCAAAGCTAGAAGTAGATCTCTGAGAGTTATTTGCTGCTAATTTTCTTAACTATCAGAATAATTTTAGAATAAAATATCCGGACTAGGGAATCACACTATGATCGTTTTTTGTAGGAGTTCCAAATAGGAAAAGAGTTAAGCCAGAAAATGTAATTGTTCCTATTCCTAGAATTGGGTAACTGATGCATCTTTGCAAATTGTTCATTGAACTGTGCCTCTGGCTTCTTGCCAGCCCCCAATGAGATTCTTATATTTCTTAATTATTCAATTACTACTCATAAGTAAGAGTTTGAAATCAAACCCAGACTGCTCCACAATAGACTATTCTTTTGGATCATGACTACAGAAAAGGAAGTTTTCCGTATTGGGAAACCAGGCTGGTAGAATGGAGGAAGCAAAAGTTTCCAGTCATGGCCCTGCCCTTGGTTGCAGTCCTGGGTTTGCCACGTACTAGCTGTGTGAGCCTGTATGGTCATTCCTCAGAAGCTGAAGTCTGTAAAATAAAAATAATGATAATGCCCACCTGCTGAGCTTGCTGCAATCTCAGGGGAAGGAGAAGATGCCAAGGGAACGCTACATCACGGCTTCCTTGTGTCCTTTAGGTCTCAGCAGCTTGAGAAAGCATCAGCCGGGAAGGAAGACCCTCTGGACAGTGAGCAGGCTGCCGCCCCTGACACCAACCCCGAAGCCCACCTGCCCTCCATTTGCCTCAAGCAGGTGTTCCCCAAGTATGCAAAACAGTTCAACTACCTGCGCCTGGTGGACAGGATGGCAAATTTGTTTATCCGGTTCCTGGGAATCAAGGGGACGATGAAGTTGGGACCAACCGGCTTTCGTACCTTCATAAGGTCAGTGGGACCTTATGGCTTGGGCTTTGATCAGGATGGAGTCCAGTCCCAAAACTACCTGGTCAGATCTCCCTGACTGCTCTTGGGCAACTCTATGATGCTGGATTGGTACCCCATCTGAGGTTGGGCTGGCCTTATGGCAGGCACCAGCTCTGGCATGTAGATGATTCTTGTTTGCTACATGAATCAATGAATGTTATGATTGTGAAAGCAGTCACAGCCTTAGGTTCATGGTCAAAAAACAATTCTACACTACTGCATTAGTCTGTTTTTCATTTCTTTAACAAAATACTTGAAGTTGGATAACATTATAGAGAAAAAAGGTTTAGCTCACAGTTTTAGAAGCTAAAAGTTCAAGGTCAGGAATTCACCACACTGGTTTGGCATCTGATGAGGTACTTGTGGCAGATAGTGTCATGGTGGGAACACATGCAGGAGAGAGAAGTCACATCCAGACAGGGAGCTAGAAAGCAGCTCACAGGCGGGCTCATTCTTATAACAACTTGCTCTCCTAAGAATTAACTCAGGGTCCCACAGGAACTGCTTTAATCCCTTCCAAGGGTCCAACCCCAGTGACCTAGGTACCTCCCACTAAGGCGTCACCTTTTAAAGGTTTCATTTCTTACCAAAACCACACTGAGGACCTTGCCTCCAGCACAGGAATCCTTGGGGGACACACTCACACTGGAGCAGCATCTTGAGCTAGGTCCTTAAAAGTTCATTAATAATTGCCCCTAGGAGTCAGATGGACCTTGTGCTCCTTCACCTGGGGGTCTCACAGTGGTACGCAGCTGCGTTCTGACTGTTTATGAAGCCACCACAGAGCAACAAAGCACATCTTTTCAAAGTGTCAGTTTTGGGAAGGAAAAGTTAAATAATTCAACTGGTAAATAATTTAGTGTGTTTATTCTAATATAAAAATAACATGGTTATATTAGAGAGACTAATACAAAATTTGCATGAATTTTAAAGATAAAACATGAGACAGCAGAGAGGTAGAAGGTTCACTACAGCCTGCAAAATAAGCAGCTTCCTAAATTAATCATTAATTTGCTTCTGCCCTGTGGGCAAGATCACGATCACCCCCGAACCTCAGTGACTTTCTCCTGTTAACCAGGCTGGAGCTACCTGTGGCCTAGGATTGTGTGTGTGAGTGAGGTTAGTTAAGCCTGGATAAGAACATCTAGCGTGAAGTAAGTGATCAGTTAATGTTAGTTTCTTCCTCCCATACTCAAAGAATATATATTTATATGAAACTTACATGCAAAAGCTCCTGCACAGGGTGTGGAACAAGGTAGGTTCCCATTAAAAAATGTGTCAAACAAAGGACTCTAGAGTCCTCCAGCAGATATGAATGGGAACAACAGAGAATGACCCCTTAGCAGTTAACTGTAGCATGGACACCTCAAAAAAGTCTCTGCCGACCCTCAATGCCGCTGTTTTCCCTCATTGTTGGTTTGAATATTTCGACTCTGTGCCTCAAAATCATACTCTTCACAGTTTTATTCATTAAAGGAAATACTTAGAAATCTTGATTTGAAAACCATGCTCGGCAAAGACTTTTCTTCAAATAAAGTGCATCAGTTCTAACGCTACCTATCGGATAGTCTTTTTTTCAATTTTTGTAATTAGTACCTGTTTGCAGTGCACACCTTGTGTGGAGCTGGGTTGTGTACACAGTGCATCTCAAATTGTTTCATCCCCTTTCCCTTCCTTTCCCCCTCACTCACCCTCTTGATCCCCACCCCATTTGAAGATCAATCTCCCTGTTTTCTATTATCTATCTCTTAGTTTGCTCTTTATTTATAGTTTGGGTTTCTCAAATAAGAGAGACCATGTGATAGTTAAGCTTGTGTGTCTGATTGATTTCACTTACACTGTGGTCAGGGTGCATCCATTTTCCTACAAAGGCTCAAGCTTATCCTTCTTTACAGCAGAGTGGCGCTCTGTTGTGTATAAATACCACATAGGGTGGTAAACAAAAGTACTGGCAGGAATTTCTGACAGTTGAGCAAAGCTTAAGGTGTGTGCGAGGTGATGCTGGGAAGAGCTTTGCCTTAGTTTCAGGGTGAGAGACTTGGGGGAAGGGAAGCCAAGGAGCACAGGTTTGGGACTGGATCAGGTCTGGCTTCAGGATCAGGCATATTACTTAATATCTGTGTGGCTTTGGGCAAATCCTTTATCTACTCTGAGTCTCATTCTTTCATCTGCAAAATGTGGACGATCATTCCTGCCTTGCACAGCCACTGTGAGTTGAGATATAACATATCATAAAGCACCTGGCCCAGTGCCTAGTTCATAGGAGTCACGTGATTACTCTCTCCATCAGGCAGTGGAACTTTTCAAGGAAAGTCAGCAGGGACACATTATTTGCCCTTATAGGCTCTGACTTACGTAGGAACTGCATTTGACTTCCGCGAATAAGAGTCTTATGTAGAAATGGCTTGAATAGTGAGTATTCTTTTATATAACAAGGAAGTTGGTAATGGATTTTAGAGTTGGCTAAGACTCCAAAATACAATCAATGTCCCACTTTTTTGCCTTTCTGCTGATCCATTTTAGCATGTGCTTCCAGTTTCAGAGTTATGTCACAGGACGGCCATCATGGTTGAACGCCAGGTAGGAAAAAGGCAAGAAGACCAAAGGTCTCTAACAGAGAAATTAGATCCCCTTAAAAGCTTTTCTGAAAGCTGTATCCACTTCCATCTTATTGTCCAGTAACATGGGAAGTTGGGAAATAGACATTTTTCTGTGCATCTGTGGCTTCATTATAGAGAAAAAGAAGAGAAAGAGAACAGTTAGGTAGGCAGTCTTGGCTCCTTTGTGATTCTTGAGCCTTGGAATGTAAGGAAACAACCAGTGATGCTAGACGCAGCTCACGAGGGTACTCGAGACACAATGGAGGCACACAGGGAGCCAGGGGAGCGGTGCGATTGAGGGAAGAGGGGACTTCGGCATGACATGTCCATGGGCCCAGACCTCCTGGAGCAAGCCAGGGACTTTCTGGGCAGCTCTCTGCACTACTCCACAGGAGTCTCAGTTCAGGACAGTAGCGAAGAGACAGCTGGGCTTCGTGTGGCCATCTTAGGAACTACAAGGCACGCTGACCCTATGAGACCTGCCAGGCCTCTGTCTCTTCCTGAGCTCCTGACCGTGTGAACTAACACAGGGATCTCACAGGCTGTGGGGCATGGAGCCCTATCCTGTCTATGGGAAGGGCTGCTGCCTGATTGGGATTATTCAAAAGAAGCCAGACTCACTGATTTTTATGTAAAATCTGGGCACGCACAAATAAAATTTAAGGCTGGCAATCTGATGATTATTTTAACCACTCTGTAGGTTCTACCACAGCGCTGCTTGCCTGGAGAGGCCATGGTGGGAGTTCTGTTGTTGGCGCCCATTCAGAGGACTGTGACATTTATCCACCACCTAGAAGAGAAAACAGAATTGAGATTGGGCCTACCAAGAAAATTCCTTAAAAAACTGTTCACAGACTAGAACAGGGTGATGTCAAAAATATTGCTACCAACATGTCTCCGTGTGATAGGCTTTCTGGTTTTCCATCCCTTTGTTCTCTGTAACAAAGGGTATTTGCATGAGAAACCAATCTTTGAGAGGCTAGAGACTATTAGGTCTCTGCAGCCATGTTCCCAGGCTGTGGCTGAGGCTATCAGTGGAGCTATAGTGACCTTGACGCTGGGGGAGGGACATCTTCATGTGGGAACAGCCCACCTGAGATAACAAGCCTCCCTGCCCATGCCACAAATGTCTGTCATCATTAACAATGCAAGAAGAACTGGGCAAAATATCACACAATCACTAATAGACTTTTCCTTTTAAAATGTGCCAAGAAATCCCAACAGCAGCTTAATGGGAAAAGATGGTATTCTCTGCTTTCAGATTTATCTGGATAGGTTCGGTCTTGCTAGTTAAATTTCACAGCAAGCAGTTTCTCTTGCTAACAACTTTCTCTCTGTGTCTCTCCTTTCCACTTTGGTTTAAATTTTGCCTCATTATGAATTAATAATATTTATGCCATATGTTAAATTGAACCGAGTGCCCTTCTCAGGAGCACTTTGAAAAAGGCATACTCATTGGTGAGGTACACACACTTTTCCCACGCACAGAGCAGAAGGTGAACTTGGCTTCTGTGTCTACTACCCACCTTCTGTCCAAGTTTCTTGAAGAGAATGAGAGAGAAAAAAAAATAATAACAGCCCAAATGAATTTGTTTGCAGGGTCTATCTCTCATAATGTGTTGCACAGATCAGCAGTTTTCAGAGTGAATTATGCTAATGTCAGGCTGGCCATGTTCTATTCTTCTTTTTTCACCAAGAAATGAGAAATAATGAACTGTCGTTCTCTTGTCTAGACCTAAGTCTATCGAACCAGCTTTTCGTGTCATTTCCGCAGGAGGAGGCACGTAACTGCGGTACATGTCACCAGGAATTAGGCACTTCTTTTTTCTTTCTTTTTAAATATTTGTTTTATAATAATTGCTGGGGTGTGGATGCTTCTCTCTCTCTGGGAAAGAGAAATTATCTAATTGATTCTTCGGCTTGACAGCTTTCTTCGGGGGGGAAATGCGTCTTTGTTATTCTGGTTCGATCGGATTACTAATTTGGGAGAGCACCCGATGTAATTCATGCAGGATGATTTTGCCGAATGTATCTCATCCCATCGTGGAAATTGACCTCAATTTGCATTTGCTGCGTTTTCCTTGAAGGCAGCCTGAGAATTCAACAGTTGACCCAAAGCAGGTTTATTTCTAGAAGACGTAGGGGACCCTGCACCGTGAGCCTTCCCTTCACTCGGGGCTGTTCCACTTTGAAATCCCTGCCCGAGCCCTTGTGGCTTCTGATCCTGGGTCTCCCTTTGAATTAGAGAACTTTTTTCTCCTCTTTCCCTTTTCTCTTTTCACTCCCTTTTATCATAAGGAGATATTAATATGCTTCATAATGGGGAGCTGTAGGGGGTTTTATTCTCTGAGAGGCAGCGTGGTAGGTTAGCGCATTCTAGAATTGAAGTGTAAGGGGCCTTGCTGCCCGCTTTGCCATTAACTCCTCAGTGACTTTGAAAATCCCATGCTTTGCTGATCCCTTTCCAGCAGTCCTGAGATTCTACGCCTGGGCTATCCACCATGACTTTTTAAAATGCATGTTTTAAACCAGCCTTGTCTTATTCCCCCTCTCTTCAGGTGTGTGGAAATGTGCTTTTGTCTTTTTCTAAATAAATATTGATCATTTGTTAGCTTTTATATTTCAGGAGCCTCTCCAGGAAAAATAAAAATAAGCTTCTTGCTTATACAGAGAAAGGGTGAACATGAAAGAAATTCTATAAATAGGATTTTATGGAGTGGGAAAGTTGGTTCTTAAATTTCCCATGAGATGTCAGCAGTTAAGAGGAAATGGGAATGATCATTTCAAATCTTTCTATACTTGGGCTCCTAATGAACTTGAATGATTTGTGATTCTCTCCCATCATAATGCACAAATTCCTCTGATTCTAAAAAACAAAAAACAAGGCAACTAACAGAAGTAATTTCTTCAAACTGGCTCTACATCATAGAGGAAGGATGTGAATTGTCAGGCTCCATTTTCCATGTGTACCAGGCACTGAGTAGGTCCTTGTGAGGGCCTGGGAAGGGGAGCAGCCTTATTCTCAGCATACAAATGAGAGCTTCTGAGATTTGCTCAAGGTCACACAGCAAATCCAAGATTCAGTGAACCCATGTACCCTTGACTCCAAAGGTGATGTTTTCTAATTTCATTTCTAGCAAATCTTTCCCTAGGAATCTTTCTGGCTTCTCGTGTTACTATATTTCTTGAACTTCTATTCTGTTGAAGAATTTATTCTTCCACTCATGAGTCACTGGAAGACTTGCACCCCAGGCATAAGGGAAAACTGTTACCAATGATCAGGAGCTACCCTTTCACACAGAATACCACCCACACACAGTGGGCAAAAAATAAATTCTATACTGAGTGGATTAGATGGATGAAAAAAATCATTCCAGAGTTTTGACGTCTTGACCTTAGCTTTCTTCATTCCTTGTCTGAGTCCACTGAGAACATTTGGTGACCAGAGGGACAAATTTAAGAAAATATGTCACCTGGGAGCCTGGTTTTCTTCCCCTAGTCTTCTGTCCTGATGCTTCCCAACAGAAGAACTCCTATGGCTCCAGCCCTACTGGTCCCTAGTGTGAGACTCAACTCCTGGGTTCCTCCTGTGGCTCTGGGCTGAGCCTCTCCCCGTGGGTCCCACTCCATCCTCAGGAGAAACCATGCAGATGGACCGCAGCTGCATAATCCAGTGAAAGTCCTGTCCCTTCTCCTATACCTCAGCTTACCCTCCACTGAAATGGGATTAGGAAGAAGCTCCTTCTTGTAGAGTTGTCATAGAGATTCCTAGCGCTCAGGAGCAAGAATGTGCCTGGCATACAGATGGTGCCCAAGAAATGCCTACAGAATCACAATTCCTTTAAAGCATCTCCTGTCTCCTGCAGCCAGCATGGATCCCTCCTTTCTCTGCCCTGGCAGCAGATGTTGCAATCAGCTATATCGGCAGCATTGCCAGGGAGGATGAGTTACCTTGGAAAGGGATAAATGGAGAATTCTCCTTGGTAAATTACAGCTCCTGCTAAAGGTCTGACACTTCTATTTTCTTCCTGTCAGAAAAAAAATAACTATATACCAGTGGTCAGTTTGGTTTCCTTTTTTTATACTCCATTAACCTGCGGAGCAAGCCAGGCAGCACTTGGTCCTGTGGGGAAGCAGGTAGTCTGCAGGACACCGATATGGTAATTAGAGCAAGACTGTGGCCTTTTCTAATGAAGCTTTGGAAATTAGCAGTACAGGATGTTAGGATACGTCTGGAGAGACCAGAGCCTTGTCCCCGGCAGAAGCCAATAGAGATAGCCATCTCGGTGACAGGTGACGTGAAAAGCTTGGCGTCTACTGACATGTTGTTGCTGGTGCTCAATAACTGTGCACTGATGTGCTTTGAAGTCTGCCACGGTGACTTGTGATTGAAATACGGAGCAGGAGCCCCAGGGGAAGCAGGATGTGAATTGATGGCCTGGGAAATGCGGATAAGAAGGAAGAAAGGAAGGGAGGGAGGGAGACAGCAAGTATACCAGGACATGGGGCGTCCCAGCCTGTCCAGGCGTTAGGGTCTGCATAGGCCTGGGGACGGGTTTCTGGATGCCCTATCCTGCTGCCAATCAAGGCCCCACCTGTCCTCTTCCTAAGGGAACTGTCCACATAAGGGATAATGACAAACGCGAAATCAAAGAACCACTTTATCATTAGCCGGCACAATGGATGTGGATACATTTGAAAAGTTGAAGGCAGCGCTGAAAGTAGTTCAGCCAGCGTGACATCTAGCCCGAGTCTAGCTTCTAGGACTCCCGGGGAAGCTAGCCTGCGTGGGGACTCATCTCCTAGCATGAGCTTGTCCAGCAGGATGGCACAGTGGCAAGCCAAGGGCCACCTTCAATCTGCACAGACAGCCAAAGCCCTGTGACCCAGACTCTCCGGCCGAGAGCTCCCCCACTCCAGTGGGCAGGGTCACTCACTGACAGGCTGGGCTCAGGCAGCCTGCAGGGCCCACGGAGTTCTGGCTCGGGGAGAGGGAGAGGGAAAGGGAAAGAGAGATCAGAAAAAGAACTAACAATTGTCACAGGCTTTTTCAGTAAGCCAGAGTGTCCTGTCCCCGCTTCCATCCCCAGTAGGGAGATAGGATTCTAAACACGCCTTCCGTGGCTTAGATAGGGACTCCAGTTGCTGACCTCAGGCTGAAAACCTGGTGATCTTGGCCTCCTTGCATCTAAACAAGAGCATTTGGAGCTCAGAGGTGCCGCCCTCCTCCTGACGTTTCTTTCTCGGTGACTCCCCTAAAGCCAGCACCAACCTCGAGGGACCTCCCGGCCGTGCTCACACTGGCTCAGCCCACCCAAGGCATGGCCCAGCTGTGCTGTTCTGCTCTGTAAATCTGGGGCTTAGTGTGACTGATTTGGGACTTACGTAAAATCTTCAGGGGACAGATGAAGGCCAGCGAAGTACAGAAACACTGAGCCTCTGTCTGTAGGTGTGGCCTCGGGGATTCATCTAGTAAGCACCCAGCAGGGAACTGCTTCTGGACAGGAGCGATGGCTTCAGCCTGTGCCGGTGATGGCTGTCGTCACTGCGTCTTCTGAGCGTGACACCCGCCGCTGCCTGGACGCTGGCGGGAGGGAGTAGTGTGTACCCAGGGACTACTCAATAGGAAGTGGCGATACATGCGTCGGGGCTGTTTTTTGAAATGTGGAGCTCCCTGGTGGTGGGTACGTGGCTGTATAAGGTCAGGCTGGCGCTGTGACTGCCTATACATTGCCTAGGTGGTGGGGGCAGGCCGTGAAATCTCTAGCTAGCGGCTTCACTGCTCAGGGGCAGAGCCAGAGTTCAACCCCAGACCTGCATCCTGGCCGCTGTGTTCTTCCCAGCCCATTAGCCCTGAACTAACCCCACGGCTGCACCTACAGGAAGCATCATCCCCTAACCCCAGCTCACATTTTCTCCCTTTCTTCCACCCTTCCCGGCCTGACCAAAGATTCCGCCTCAATCAGTCTGAGCAGCTTTCAAACACTAGTACAGACAGGCGACTCACACCGTAAACTTTGATTCTCAGTGAGTGAGAAGTCAAGGTGAAGGTGCTGGCAGATGGGGACTCTGGTGAGGCCTCCTTCTGGCTTGCCATGGCCTCTTTCTCCAGGCATCTGCTCACAGTGGACAGTGCAGAGAGCAAGGAAGCCCTCCATGTCGCTTCCTATAGGGTCACTGATCCTATCCGTGAGGGCTCCACCCTCATGACCTGATCATCCCCACGGTCCCCACTTCCTTATACAGTGCTCCAGGGAACAGGACTCCAGCCTAGGCATCTGGAGGGGGCATACACAGTCTGTGCAGCGCAGGCCCAGAGGAGAGATGCGACAGGGTGGGTTTCAGCCAAGCAGTGACCCGTCTGCCTTCCCGTCTTCGGCAGGAACTGCAAGCTCAGCAGCAGCAGCTTGTCCATGGCAGCCGTGGATATTCTGTACATCGACATCACACGGAGGTGGAACTCCATGACCCTGGACCAGCGGGACTCAGGTACCTGATGACTGGCTCCACCACGTCCTTGTGGAGGCCCCATCTACGAAGCACGGCAAACGAGGGCTGGGGGTGTGGGGTAAGAGAGGGATGTGTCTTTTGTTCCCTCTTCTCAAGGGGGAAGGATGAGGAGAATCCTATCCATCAGAGACATCATTCCAGGAATTTGGCCGAACTCACACACCAGGGCACTGACTGCTAGCAAGGCATCGCCTTTCCCCAGTTCTAAATCCACCATTAGCTGTCCTGGTCTCTGCGTAAGGCATTCACTCCATCTGTATGGGGCTAGCGTACCCTGCCCTGCATTCGTCCGTTCATCCCTCGGCACACACTTGCTGAGCACATGCTGGCTAGGCCGCGGTGCACGGCAGCGAAGAGCGCTCTACAGTGGCAGCAGCTGAAGCTAGGACGCCGGTGCAGGTGGTGTGGGGTGGGATGGAGAGAGAGGGAGGCCGTCAGGGAGCCCTTCACCCAGGGAGGGTCAAGGAAGACATGGAGAAGGGTGTGAGCCTGTGAACAGACCGGAGACAGGCACGTAGGCAGGGGTGTTGCCCGGCTGGGTGTCAACACTTGTGAGAGGCCATTGTGCCCACACTACCCCAGCTAGCTCAACTGGGCTGGAGCAAAAGGGGTGGGTGGAGTTGTGGAAAGCCTTGAATGACACACCAAAGAAGTTAACCTTGACCCAACAGGTTAGTGGTGAAGGATTCTATTAGGAGAATGATCCACCTTTGGGTCAAGGAGTTTCTGATCTCTTTCCTCACAGAGGATGTTTTCTAAAAGGACAAAATAACCCTAACTGGTATTTGTACAATTCATCACAAAACTGCACATTCCTTCCTTAAATATCGCTGAGACCCAGTGCAGAAGGCCCCAGGAGCCTCCTTTCACAGACGAGTAAACTGCAGCTCAGGTGATCAAGGTGCCGCAGTGACTGTGAGCCAGATGCACTGCCCTCCACTCCACTTGGCTGCCTCCCTGCAGAAAGGATGCACTGAGGCAGGGTCCCGGGGAGCAGCTTGTCCAGTGGCCCAGTCAGAAAGATGTGCAGTCAGAGGTGGAGAGATCCAGATCAGAGCTGGCTTGGCCATTTCGTACCAGTCTCGGCTTGAAAGCCATTTCACCTCCTAACCTCGAGTTCTTCATCTATGAAAGGGCACTCACACTGCTTGCTTGCTGGGTGTGAATGAAGATGAAAGGGTCTGGGGTCATTGCTGAGAGCGCCAGGCAGTTTTTGTTTGTTTGTTGTAGAGCTGGGGATCGATCCAACCCAGGGCCTTGGGCACACTAGACAAGTGCTCTGCCACTGAGCCGTCTATTAGCAGGCACTGCTCGGGGACAGTCCTATGAAAAGAGTGTCTGACCACTGGTGCTGCCCTTGCTGCCCCATGTCCATGTGGGCTAGAAACCTCCCAACCACAGGGACACAGCAGAGACCTGGGGGTTCTGGCACTCAGAAATCATTTTCTGTGTGGCTTTGTGTTTGTTACTGCTGTTTGGTAATGGTGCTACTGGCTGCCAGTTGTTGGCTGTTTCTTGCATGCCAGGCACTCTGCCGGGCACTTCACATGTGTGTCACAGGCTAGAATTCTCCTGGAGGTAGATGTGATTGTGTCCATTGTACAGATGAAGAAACTGAGGCTCAGAGGCATGGCCAGTGGATAAAACACAAACACTAACCCACCAGGGCTTCCTTTCTGGGTCACTTCCTCTTATTAATTGGTCATTGAGTAAGATAACCACAGAGTTCCCCACTGTTCTTTTTTTAATTCAACAGCAAAAGTCAGGGAATACCAATAGCCACTGGATCGACAATAACTTGCATTTCTGCAGCTGGCAGCTCTCACACAGCCTCCCCTGGCAAGTAGGAGAGGCGTGAGATGGAGCGCCGGCAGAAGTAGGCAGATTAATTATCATTTCGAGGACCAAGCGCGCTCATGTGACAACTGAGTAGCATCACTTTTTGCTGACGCCTTGAGAAAGTGAAGTGCTTGCTCTGTGAGCTGAATGCAGGGCGACATCACCGGATCCTGTGGAGGGGGCCAGATGAGGGGGTGGGGGTGGCAGTGGAATTATTAAATATTGAAATTGATCAGAAGTAGCAGCAGGAAGCTATTTATCATGTTTTATTGCTTCAAACTAGCATTACCATCTGGCCCATTGTTAATTCTGGGTAGCTTTCCATGTTTTGTTTGTCTCTTAAATTGCTCCCTGTAAGCGGAATCCTCAGTGGCTGTCCCCAACACAGGCTCCCGAGAGGTCCTCAGGGGTCTGCCAGGGTCTCTCCACTCTGCTAACCACACAAAGGAAATGAGAAACATACTTATTTTGAGCATGAACAAATCTGGGGCTAGGAATCCCAGACCTTTTATATCCCTCTGCTCCTGAATGTGTGGAGTTGTACATTAGGACAATGTTTGGATTATCTCCTATGCAATGTATCACT
Organism: Chinchilla lanigera; assembly: GCF_000276665.1. Lineage (NCBI taxonomy): Eukaryota > Metazoa > Chordata > Mammalia > Rodentia > Chinchillidae > Chinchilla > Chinchilla lanigera. The sequence goes on from NW_004955419.1 coordinate 6,172,038, forward strand.
GCCAATTCTCAGATCATGACACCGAAGTGTATAGTAGTACCTCATTTTACAGACAAGGATTCTGAGGTTCCCAGGGCAAAAATGACTTGTCTGCAATCTGATGGCCCAGGAGTAGCAAAGGTGAGAAACAAACTCCAGCCCCCTGCCACCTGGCCCCAGGCGCACAATCTGGGGCCACACCAGCCGCTGCTCGTTCACCTGAGGGATAGTAGTGGGGTCGGATGGTAAGCCAGGGCCCAGAGAGTTCGGAGCAGCAGGGGGCAAGCTGACAGTGGTGGTCTGCACATTTGAAAGAGCAGGCGGAGATTTCACACGTTGAACCGGTGAGTGTTGAAGGTGGTGGATATGCTAATCACCCTGTTTTGAGGATTACACAGTGGATACATGTACTGAAACATCATACTTTATCCCCTAAACATGTACAAATACATATGTCAAGAAAATGACTTTTTAAGTCGCCCTACTCTGTCCAGGGCCCACTGGGAGGACGGAAGTTGAGGTTGGGAGTGTCAATAGTTTCTGTCTCCAAATTCTTTCACTCTTGGAGCTTATGTACCTCAATTTCCATTGCTACTAAAAGCAAATAATAGGATGGAAGGGCTAGGAGGCACTGAGCTTTTTTTTTTTTTTTTTTCCGGTACTAGGAATCGAACTCATGACTTTGCGCTTGCCAGCCAGGCGCTGTGCCGCTGAGCTAAATCCCCAGCCCCAGCACTGGGCATTAAAGCCTCTCTGGTGCCCACAGTCTTGCAGCTCTTGCAGGCTGTTTTCCTTCCTTCTCAAAGCCAGTCCCACACCCCGGACTCTCAGGAGAAATGGGCGTGTGGAGCCAGCCACCTTTCCAGAACCACTCAGGGAACACTTGCAGAACAGAATCCTGTGACTGCGGGGTGGCTGTTGCTTTTGTCCTTCCTTCCTTCCTTCCCTCCTTGGTATGGAGCCAAAGGATTCCCAGGCCAGGGATTCCAGTTAAGTGTTGACCAGCGCTGTGGACACTGCCAAGGTAGATGGCTCTGCCTGTCCCAGAGCTGCTGCGGGTTGGCAAAAAAGAAGTCTGTGGACCTGGGGGTGTGGCTCAGTGGAAGAGCCTGTGCTAAAAATGCAAGAGGTTCTGGCTTTGATCCCCAGCACCAAAAACAAAAGACATTTTTGAAGCATGGTAGAACATGGGTCTCGTTCTCAAAGGGCATGTACTCTTTGATTCATTCAACAAACGGGTAATGAATGTGTCACCCAGCATTGGGCCCTGTGGGAATATAAAGATAAATTACTCACAGATCCTATCCTATCTCTCTTAAGAAGAAATCAGAGCACAGGCCATTTACTGAAAATCTGCTAGGTGATGGAAGTAACAAATGTTTGTGTGTGTTAGCTCATTTAATTCTCATACAGTCTTATAAGGGTTGTTATTCCCATTGGAAAAATAAGAAACCTAAGGCTTATAGGGGTGAAATTAAACAGACACAAAAGCCTTACACCAGGGACCGTGGGATCGGAAGCAAGATCAGCCTGAGCCCCTTTGCTCTTTGCACTGCAGCCACGGTCTCTTGGTCACACAAATGACTCCAGCAGTTATTGGTAATCAGAGTAGGCTATGACCAGAGGTATCACAGAACCGAGGAAGGAGGGCTGCCGAGAGGGTTAGAACAGAGAACACACACACACACACACACACACACACACACACACACACACAGCACTTAGCATGGCAGGCAACCCAGAAAAGGCACTCGTTGTGTGTCTATACCATGCAGGGCTTACTACCTTACCTAGAACACACAAAGGCATCTCCCTCAGAGCCCAGCGAGTGCTCAGGGAGTAAACAAATACCAAAATGAAAACTGCCCGCATCTTCCAAGCAGAAAGTTCAGAGTGTGAGAACCACACCTTACCGTACAGGCATCTTGGACAGGGTCTACCTTCCTACCCCTGAGCGCCCAGGGTAAGACACTAGCCCATTTGGATGGGGTGACTGCCCACTCCCAGAGCCAGCTGTACCAAAGCAGTGCCCACCAGAGAGGTGAATCAGATTCCTGATGCTCGAAACTGTTAGGAACACGAATTACCTGTGTGACGAGAGACCTTGCTGTTGAAATGGAGACGGAAACGATGTTCTAAAAAGATTCGTGAAGAAAAAAATGAAAGCCAATGAGAAAGAGCATACCCATGGTGAAATCTCAACTCCTCCCACCCTTTTAAATAGCCTTGCTCTTTGCTTTGTTTTGCGGTGCTGAGGACTGAGCCCAGGACCTCCTGCACACTAAGCAAGCGCTCTTCCCTTGAGCCGTGTCCCCAGCCCTGTAGCCTTGCTTTTTGATTGTTCATTCGGTTTTCTTGGGACCTCAGGTGCACAGAATCGGGTTAATCACCATCCTTGGTTCACGAGACACTTCCACCATGGTCCACACCCCAGCCTGCTCTTGTGGACCTTAGCTTTTTAAATGTAGCATTTTAAATAATGGAACAAGCACCCCAAAACAAAAGCGAGGGCTCGAAAGTCACTCCGTCTAACATCTGGCTCCTCCACCCAAGAACCCTCATCTGCACCCTCATCTCATCTTCTCCAAATAGGCCTTCTTCGTCTCCCTCGAATGTCAAAAACTGTTCAGGAGCTTGATGGAATTTCGGAATGTGCCGTCTCGCACTCTCCAGCATGCCAATGTAATTGTCATTTTTTTTAAATTAAGGATTTTAATTTCCATTTCTAGAATTTCCAGCAGAACACAGAAATCTAAATGAGGGTGTTATCAGCAAAACTGGGGTGTCGTAGCCCTCTCCTGGGCCAGAATCAAATGAGAAAATGATTTGGCAGTGAGACGCAGTTATTTCATGTAAATTTCACTCACGAGTTCCTTCTTATCACAGACGCTTTCCTCTCAACTCCTTCCAGAGTGGAGTTGCAAGTCTCTGTGAGCAGAGATGAGGGTGGCAGCAAGGTCAGACAATAGAGGGAGCTGTCACTCGCGTCAGCTGAAGAGACAAACAGTTCACCTGCAAGGGGCATATGTGAGCCCAGCACCTAGGCATCTGGTCCATCTACACTCCTAACATCTGGGGACTCCTGAATCTCTGTTCACTTTGAAGCCAGATGTTTTGCTGTTTTAAGAAAGAAGCTAAAGCCTACATGTGTAAACATCATATTGTGATCCCTCCCAGTAACGAAATAAAAAATGGATTGGACCCCCTACCCCACCCCCACATGTCCCATGGAAGGGCACATGAACACACACACACACACACACACACACACACACACACACCTTGGTTGGACTGGGAAATTTAAGAACACAGAGTATAATGTCTGATATAGGCTAGACCTTTTGACCAGAAGATGACCCATTTCTTCTACAGCTCGTAGAACTCCTGAGCTATATATCCCCCTTTTGGAGCTGCCTTGGTTTGACTAGTAATCTACTCAAAGCCATGGGCTCTGGATTCAGACAACCTGCCTTTGAGCCTAGCCTTGATCACCCCATAGCCAGGTGACCTCAAGCAAGTTGAAAAACTTCCTCTGAGCCCCCTTCTCATGAGCTGTGAAGTGGAGATAATAATGGCGCCGCTCTCCCAGAAACACTGATGTGGAAGAAGTGAAAGAAAGCATAGAAGGTGCTCAGAGCAGTGCCTGCCCCTTTGTTCAGCAAACTGGACTGTCAAGATTGTGATCGCGTGCATCACCCTGCATGCCTTTCTCAGAGTTCTTCCCTGGGCACCTCCTCTCTCCCTCTCTGTCTCTGCCTCTGTCCCCCCCTTCCCACCCCTTCTCTCTGTCTCTGAATAGTTTTTTCAGTACTAGGGAGTGACATGGAGCTACGGCTCCATCTCTTTTTTATCTTGAGACAGGGTCTTGCTAAGTCACTCATTTGCCCAGATTGAGCTCAAACATGCAATCCTCGTACCTCAGCCTTCCAGAGTGCTGGGATTATAGGCATGCACCACTACACCATCTATCTGAATCATATTTCAACTCAGAGTCTACCACCGGCTACCTACAGCAATGCGCTTCACAATTCCAGCCCCAGAGAAAACACTGGAGTGACTGAGGGTCTCTCAGATTGGACCGCTGCCCCCTCATCTGTCCTATCACTGGCTACATTCTCCCTCCAACCAGAGTGGCCAGTGACCTCTGAGTCCTCCAGTTGGGCCTTGACCTCTGCTGGAAATCCCTCCCCCTTGGGCATTGTGGCCTCAGTCTACTTCCTCAAGTATCTGTCCTCGGTCTCTGGCAGAGTTCCAGTCCCTCTCGTCTGCTTTCAAGACAGACAGGTGAACAAGTGCGTGGCACCTGTCCTTAAGTTAGACTGACCTGTGCTAGGGCTCTTCCACTCTACTGAAGCCTAGCACGGTGCCTGGCACATAGTAGGTGCTCCAGAAACACACCTCAGATGGATCAGGTGCCAGACCACGACAGCCAGCCGGTGCTGTGGGCGTCTGCATCTTGTTGCCGTCTCTCACCGAATTTCCTCAGTCGACTTATGCTAATCATCTGACGCCTATACTTTCATCAGCTGGAAGGAGCCCCAACTGAAATGCATTTGGTTGCCGATGTACTGAAATATTTAAAAGTATTTTTACTTGGAATGTTTAGCGAAGCTTCCCTTATACATATACATGGGTGCCCCCGCCCCACGGGGAGACAAGGCCCGCAGATCGAGGCCGGTCTTGTGCTGCGCCACGTGGAGGTATCTGGCACTGACCGTGTTCTTCAGCCTTGAAATTATCTCGCAGTCAGATGGGCCTCTCTGGATGTGTGCCCTACACGTATTTACAAAATAGTTGGTGTCAGAATTATTTTTAATAGAAGCAAGTGAGCCAGCAGAAATGCCAGCCCACACTCCCTAGCCTGGACACTGGTCTTTGGGGCCTCAAAGCGCAGGCTGTTCTGTGCCATGTGCATTCACACCCACTGCCCCAGGCCTAGAGAGAGCCTACCCTTCCTCATCCTCCCTCACCGGAAGCCGGTGGAGAACAGGGTCTCTGCCCACCGCTGGGCCCTGCCCCCAGAAATAGAAGAGAGAGAAGCAGAGCTCTTATTCTTGAGGGTTCCCTCACTCCTCACACGTGCTGTTTATCATCCCAGATCTTGGGGAAGAGCAAGCTGCAGCAGTGCTCAACACCATGGACATGCCCAGGGCTGCTGCGTTAGGCTGGATTTCCCCACCTGCCATTGGCCACGGGGAGCCCTGAGAGAAGGCACTTCACCGCCGGGGCCTGAGTGGCCTCTAAAAGGAGACATCGGTCCGGGACTGTTGTCAGGATTTAGTAAGGAAGTGTATGCCTGGATTGAATGGTGGTTTTTTCAGCCATCGTCCTCACCATCCCTGATTCGTGAGTGTTCTGCAGGTTATAAAACAGTTTCCACTGAACTCACCCACTCCTGGAGAGCTGGGTCTGTTCATGACTCCATCTCAGAGGAGGAACGAGGGCTTGGAGGGTAAAGAGATCACCCGGGCAGGAAGCTGGGAACAGGAAGGGAAGCAGCCCCAAGTCTCGGGTCTAGGCTGCTCCTCTCAATGACAACACCCAACAAGCTCATGAGCGCTGTGCCAGTCCCAAAATGTCCCCAGACCTAGGAGCTGGGCAGACCTGTGCTTAGTGAACCAGTCTGGCCCCTGGTCCTGCCATCAGATGACCATAAGGTGATGGTCGCCTCCAGGAAGCACTGCATTTGGGAACGCTCCTTCCACACTAACAAAGGAGTCTGTATATGGTTTGCACGATCACTTCAAAGCACGTTGCTGGGTGCTCCTGACTGTGCTATGCTGAAGAATCTCTCTTACCCACTACTTCAGCTGAAATTCTAGACCAACGAGGGGCCACTCCAGTAGCACCCAGCTTGTTAGTGGAAGTGTTTGAACAGCGAACCAGCTCCCCCAACTAAATCTGCTCCTGCAGGCTGCCTCCTAACTTCCCGGCCACTGGTTGAGAACAATGCAAGCTACGCTTACAGAGCACCTAACCTGGGCCAGGTGCTCTACAATCCCTTGTCTAATCAACAAACTTTATTTTATTAGAACACAGAGCAAACAATACAGAGAATCGTCCCTTCTCAATACACAGTTTCCCCTCAAATACCATCTTGTGTTATTGTGATACAATTAACAAACAAAGACTTGTTATTATGACTAAAGTCCGTAGTTTATATTAAAGTTCATTCTTCCTATGTGCTGTGGGTTTTGACAAACACATAATGACATGCGTTCACAATGACAGCATCAGACAGAATAGCTTCACTGCCTAGAACTCGCCTCTGCTTCACCTGTTCAGCACTGCCCCCGTGCCCTGGCAGCTGCTGATCTTTTTTCTCTCTATAGTTTTGCCTTTCCCAGAATGTCTCATTGTTGGAATCATACCCAACTAGCCTTTTTAGGCTGCTTTCTTTCACTAAGCAACATACATTTAAGTTCTTCTCTGTCTTTTTATGGTTTGATAGTTCATTTCCTTTTATCTCTGGATAACAGTCTGTGGAATGAGTATTCCACAACTCGTCGGCCCATTCACTTATTGAAAAGTGTCTTAGTTGCTTCCAGGTTTGGCAGTCATGAGTAAAGCTGCTGCAAGTGTTTGTGTGCAGGTTTTGTGCAGGCATAAGTTTTCAATGCAGTTAGACAAATAATCAGGGATTTTCGGACTGTGTGGTGTGACGGATACTTTTAGGTGTCAACCTGACTGGCCCAAACTAAGGAATACCCAGGAAACTGGAAATATATTATTTCTGGCTGTGTCAGGGAGGGTGTGTCCAGAGGAGGTTGGTGTGTGAGTTGGTGGACTGAGTGGGAAAGATCTGCCTTCAATGTGGGCAAGAAATTGGGCCAGGGATATAGCTCAGCAGCATAAGCCCCTGCCGGGCAAGTGCAAGGTCCTGAAGGTCCTGAGTTCAATTCCCAGTACAAAAAAAAAAAAAAAAAAATTCCATTCCAATATGGGCAGGCATCACGTAGTCACCCTGGGACCCAGATAGAGGAAAAAAAGGCAAGGTGATTTCCTCCAGCAACTCCCCTGGACATTGGATCTCCAAGCTCTCTGGCCTTAGGACTCCTGATTTATACACTTGGCCTTCCCACCAGAATTGAATGGAATTCCTGTTGCTCCACATCCTTGCTGACTTAGTGTGGTCAGTCTTCGGATGTGGCCACTCTAGTAGGTGTGGAGTGGTACCTCACTGTTTTAACTTGAAATTCTCTAAAGATGTTTGATGTGAAGAGTATTTTCATATGCTTACTGGCTGGCTATCTGTATGTCTTCTTTGGTGAGGTGTCTATTCAGATCATTGGCCCATTTTTTTAACTAGGATATTTGTTTGTTTATTGTTGAGTTTTAAGATTTCTTTATCTTTTTAAGATTTCTTTATGTATTTTGGAGATAAACTCTTTATCAGATATATGTTCTACAAGTATTTTTCTAGATTTGTAATTTATTTCTTTGTTTCATTTTTTATCACCCCTTCCCCCCATAAACTCTACCTCATGTGTGTTAGGCAAGCCTTCAACCCCATTTTCCTAACAAAATCTTTCTCAGAAGTTTTAAATTTTAATTAAGCCCAATTTTTTCTCCCATGGGTCTTGCTTCTGGTGTTGTATCTTAAATTTCATACCCAAACCCAAGATCATCTACATTATCTTCATTTTTCTGTGAAATCATAAAGTGCTATTTGAAAATGGATGTATTAGTTAGAAATATATATTGCAAACTCTAGGATAATGACTAATTTTGAAAAAGTAGTATACGTTGAACATGGCATATACCTGTTATCCCAGCTATTTGGGAGGCTGAGGCAGGAGGATCATCTGAGTCCAGGAGCTCAAGACCAGTCTTTTAAAGTCTGTAGTCAGGCCTCAACTTTTAAAGAAGAAGGGAGAGGAGGAGGAAGAAGGAGAAGAGAAGAGATAAAAATTATATAAAATGTTCTATTAAAACCAGAAGAGGAAGAGAGAGAAAGAATTTAAAAAGAAGATGTACCATAAATGGAAAGCAGTTACAACCGTGGCAGCTATTCATACAACTATATCAGTAATTACTTCAAATGTGAATGGTTTAGATATATCAGTTAACATACACAGACTGTTGAATGGATAAAACACAAGACCCAATTAGGTATTGTTTACATTTGAAACATAAAAACATAGATAAAAAGTACAGAGATGAAAGTCATACCATGTTCACACAACCAAAATAAGGCTGGACTAGCTGTATTAATTACTGGATAAAGCAGACTGCAGGACAAAAGAAAATGATCAGAGATAAAGATCTGATAAAATTATCAGAGACAGGATCAGTTTTCCAAGGAGACAAACCCTTACCATGTATGTGCCATCAGAGAATCGAAATATGTGTGGCAAAACCAGAAAGAAGAGGAGACAAAGCTATGATTGCAATTGGAGGCTTCAACACTCTCCCATGAGTAACTGACAGATCCGGCAGGCAGAAAATTGGTAAGGATATATTTGAACTGAACAGCGCCATCAATCAACTGGGTCTAATTGACATATTTAAAATACTTCATCCACCCAGAGTAAAATATACATTCTTCTTGGTTCACATGGAACATTCCCAAGGATAGCGTACATTCTAAGCCATCACACACATTTTAGCAAAGTTAAAAGCATAGAAATCACACGAAGTATGCTTCCAGAGTACACTGGAATTAAACTAAAGATTAAAAACAGGAAGATGCTAGGAGGTCCCAATATGATTGAAGATAAAATAATGCATGTCTAAAAATCATATAGTTCCTCTGCTTCTATATTCTGGAATTGACTGAAGAGAATTGGTACCATTTCGTTTTTAAATGTTTGGTAGAATTCACCAGTGAACCCATCTGACTCAGTCCGTGCTGCCTTATTGGTGAAGCTGTTAATTATTTATTCAATTTCTTTAACAGATAATAGTTCTATTCATATTACGCTTTTCCTTGTGTGAGTTTTAGAAAGCTGTGTCTTTCAATGAATTGATCCATCTTATCCGAATTACTACATTTATGGGCATAAATGCATTCATGTTTCTTTATTATTCTTTTAATGTACCCGGGATCAGTAGGGATAATCCCTTTCATTTCTGATATTACTAACTTGTAATTACTAATTAATAATATAGTAATGTTCTTTTCCTTTCTTGGTTAGTTTGGCTGGAGGTTGATCAATTGTGTGGGGAGGATTTTTCAAAAAATCAGCTTTTGGTTTCATTGATTTTCTCTGTGAAATTCCTGTTTTTAATTTCATTGATTTGTTTTCTGATTTTTTCTTTTGCTAATTTTGGATTTAACTTGCTCGCCTTCTCCTAGTTTCCTAAAATAAAAGCTTAAACTATGTATTTTAGGTTTTTTCTGATATATGCATTCTATGCTATAAATTTCCCCCTAACCACTGCTTTCACAGTGTCCCACACATTTCAATAAGCTCTACTTTGATTTCCATTTAGTTCAAAATATTTTTAACTTTGTCTCAAAACTTCTCTTCTGAGAGGTTTTATATTTATCTTGCCAGGAGCCAGGCTGCCCAGAGTGTTCGCTGTAGCTGTGGGTACCAGAGACTTCGGTTTCCTGTTATTTCCTTGGTTGTGTTTTCTTTGCATTGCCTTTGGGTTTTCCTAAAACCTTCTTCTTAAATGGAGCCTCTGTCTTGTGTCTCTTTCAGCTGTAATCCATGGTTATGGTAACAGGTCCCTGTTAAGGTAGTAGCAAGGTGCTGAGGAGAGAGAACATTCTAGAATTTTAAGATTAAATCTCAGTTTCTCTGAGCTGTGATTTTCAGAAGTGTTTCTTGGCCCTTTTATCTTCCCTGTACATGGGACAGGAAGGCTAGAGGTGTTGGGGTTGTATAATTGTGCTCCCCCAAGCCCAATCAGACTCCTGGCAAACGAGTCTCAACTGAGGGAACAGGGCAGGTCTTGGTTACTGGAGAAGGTCCTAGGTATGTTTCCCCCTAACCCCTGCCTGAGGCGTGAGAGGATTTTCCCCTAATCTCACCTTGAAAACCTGAGGAGCCTTGGGAGCCCCACTCTCAGAAGATGAGGGACCCTCTGAGACAAGACCCTCAAGAGTTTTCAGCTCTCAACCTAGTTCCTGCTTAGCCTCCGGTGACTGTCAAGTAAGTCAGTTCTTCTCAGCTCCTGCTGGACAGCTCCTGCCCTTGGTAAGCTGTCTCAGGTGCTGATTCTCTGAATTCACCCATCTCTCCAGCTTTCACTGTGGCAACCTGCCCTGTGACCTCAATTCTCTGGCAGTCATTGATTTTCAGTTTGCTTAGCTTTATTTCTTGTGGTAAGGATGGGAGTGAGGACTTTTGAGCTCTTTACATGCTGGAGCTAAGGATGGGGCATCCAACGAGCATGTTACACATTGTCCACTAATCCTGAGAGGGAAGCTTTCCACTCCCAGTAACAGACAGGGAAGCTGCCACTCAGAGAGGTTAAGTAATATGCCCATGGCCACCCAGCTAGTGAAAACTAGAGTCAAAATTCTTTCTCCAACTCTAACAGTATTTGACAAACAATCCCACTCTTAAGCATTCCAGGAGCCTTTCCCTAAAGGTTCTTCCAGAGACTTTCTGTGCCATCTTTGGTCAAATCTAGGCTGAGCCATTTAACCTGAGAGTGAAGTGAGAATCTCATAATCTCTGT
>NW_004955419.1:6183374-6196997 GCF_000276665.1 Chinchilla lanigera
CCCCCCCCGCCACCCAGCCGTGGGCTATGACGCAGCTGCCAACCACCTGAGGGCAAAAGACAGATTCGTCAGCTTGGGAGACCCCGGGTAGGCTGCTGAGGAAGGGTCCGCACCTTGTCTGCTCAGTGCGACCTGACATGACTGAGACACTTTCTTCTCGGTAGCGGTGGGTGTCTCTGCCCACACTTTTCCCATCATGTCTGTGGAGGGAGGAGGAAGCCTTATGTAAGCACAGCCTCATACAACCTTCTGTCATTTTGGCACCCCGGGGCTGGGCAACCCCTCCCTCCTCACATCTCCAGGGGAACGCAGCTCTGTTCCGAACGGAGCCTCGCATGTCTGCCCGACACCTGCAGGGGCAACATCTGAGATCTGCAGCCTCTGAGGTTGGCCTTGCTGGCCGCGGCTCTGCCCTCTGCAACCCAGGTGCCTGCCTGTTCCAGCCCACTCCTCTCTGCACCCGGGCACCAGCCGCTGTGGGCTGCTGGGCCAGACCACTGTACCCCCTCACTGTGCCCTGCCTGAGTGCCCTGCCCTACCGTGATTGCCTGGACTGTGCCCACCTGTGGAGACCCTCCCTCGCGAAGCTTCCAGACCCTCCGTGCCAAGCAGTCACAGTCTCCCAGTGCCAGGCAGGTCCCCCCAGCAGGTCTCGCTGCCGTGTCTGTAGACCCGCTCTTCACGGCTGAGCGCCATGCAGCATCTGGTTCAGGTTTGGGGCCCAGGGCCTGGCGCAGTGAAGGCTGTATTGTAGCAGTAAGTGAATGAATGTTTGCACGAACTGACGGAAACGCTCTCTCTGGGCTCCTGACTCTGCGGCTACTCCCAGGACCTGCGATAACAGTTCCCTGTTGCTCACTCAGTTACCTGAGACATAGGACGTGGGACAGCTCTACCGCTTCCTGTGCCACAGAAGCTGGATGATCTTAGACAAGCCACTGGCCCCCTGTACCCCGCACACCCGCCGGCTGACAGGGGTGACCCTGCGGTGTGTGTTCCTCACGGTGAATCACACACCGTGGCCAGCCAGAGGAGGTAATCGAATCCTAGCCAAGTTCAGGACTCCTTAATTCTCCCCTCGCAGTGGCCCTACCTGGCCCCCAGACACTGCTCCTAGGCGTGAGTACAGTGAGAGAAACATTTTCGTGCACTAATAAAATTACCTTCTCTAAAGAAGGCAATTTGCATGTTAATGTTTTGGGTAATTCTGTGCAGCTCCAGTGCCCTCAGGGCTGCAATTTCTCTCTGACAAAGTGACAAAAATAAACTCCTGCAGAAAAGAGCATCCCTCTTCTCTCTCATTTGTGCTCTAATGTGACATTCTTAAAGGGAGTCAGGTTGAAACCCACTGCTCTGTCTTATTTCTGACACTGATTTGCCTCCTGTCATGGCTCCAAGTGACAGGCAAACTCTGAGGCGCTCCTTTGAGGGGTCTCTCCTGGATGACAGGGCTTGGTCCCCTACATGAATAGGCTCCACCCCATCACTCCAGCCCATCCCAGCCCCTCCGCGGCTGAGGCTTCTGTCTTTAGGACACTTCAGAAGGCCCAGCCAGGTGCCTGGAGGATGGGTAGAGGAGCAGGGAAGAGGCAGCCTTAGTGGATAAGTCAGGGTGGCCAACTCACCCCAAAAAGAAACAAAGACCACTAAAACAGGATGGGAATTTGGAGCCACTGTCTCGCAGGGGTGCAAACTATCCCACCAGCCTCTGACCACTTGAAGACAGGAAAAAAGGTCACATTTACAAGCTATCTTTCACAGCCCAGATACATTGTCCTGCCACCGCTGCCACCACCAAGAGCCAGGAGGGTGCCCACCTGTAATCTCAGCACTTGGGAGGCTGAGGCAGGAGGATGGTTGCAAGTTTGAGACCAGCCTGGGCTACCAAGTGAGCTCTAGACTGAACTGCATTCACTGGCAGCATGCAGGAGGCAGAGCCTACTTCTAGGTGTGTCTGATACCCAGCCTGGTTCTTCCCATCCCAAGTGGATCCGCTCATATGCCATGAACACCAGCCATATGCCAGGCAGGGCAAAGAGAGGGCCTAGCCCTTGTGCCCTGATGTGTGGTGGCTGAGGCATACCTTCAACACAGAAAGGCAGACACACACCTGGATTAGGGGAGCAAGGGATGCACCCTGTGATATATAATAATGAAGTTTTAATAACAGCGAGGACCTAATTTGTATTAGGAGATGGGTTAGAGATGTCAGTCACAGTAACATTGAGCTGCGACACCAGGGTCAGCCAGGGGAAACACATGGGCAGGGCCGAGGGAAGGCAGTGAGCAGAGCACACAGGCCTCAGGGTGTGGCAGGTTCTGGGTGGGCTGCGGCGTGACTCCGTGGTAGAGCGTTTGCCCAGCAGGCATGAGGTGCTGGGTTCTGTCCCCAGCACTGCGATAAAAGGAATCAGAGAAAACAAGGGCCACTGGCATGCCAGGCAGCTGGAGAAGCCGGCGGGGGCAGAGGAAGGTGTGATTGACTAAAGTCTCTGAAAGTCCCCCTGGAAGCCGTGACCAAAGCAGGGAGACCTCAGAGGCTGCGAGGGGATGGGGAGCAAAGACAGAGGGCCATTCAGGCGGGGCGCTGGCCCATGGAGAGCAAGGGTCCTAAAGCTCAGGCTGCGGAGGTGAGGGAAGGAGGCGCGGCGGGAAAAAGGTTTCCAAAATGAGCCCAAGCTTCTCAGCAGCCCGGTGAGTGCAGATGCCCTTTATTGCCAGAGTAAGACTCTAAGAAACGCAAGATTGGGAGGCAGGACCCAGACATTCACGCTAAGGGGCTCTTTGAGATGCTAATGAGGTGTCCCAGTGGCAAAAAGCAGTCTCGCCTGGAGATAACTAAGGTGGATTGTGGCCGGCAAGGATTCATTGAAGATATTTAAAGCCTAAGGAATGCATGACAGGAAGAGAGAGCACAGAAGCCAGTGCATGCCCAGTAGGACCCCAGGCAAGGTAAAGCGAGGAGCCGGAAGAGAGAGCCGGGACAGGAGTCAGCAAGGAGAAGTGGGTGGGTGGGCCGGGGCATAAGTAGGACGGGAGAGTTTCCTGGAGGGAAAGGGGTTGCCACATTGTCACATGCCCACCGAGGCAGAGCTGTGAGGAGCTGAGCGCCCAGAGGGGAATGGAAGGGCCCCGGCATCTGGCAGGAGCATCCAGGGGAAAGGCAGGGAGAGAAGTCCTCTCCCAAGCTGAGGGGAGGCTGTGCAGGCAGTGACGGACCAGCTGAACAGAGCAGAGGGAGGAGGGATGCGTGGGAGAGATTCGCGTCAGACAGCCCTTCTCACAACGGGAGACCCGGAGCTGTCCTGTGGCTGCCCAGCGTCTTTCAGAAGCCGGGGTGAGACTGGCAGGCAGCACTCGCAGGGTGAACTCGGAAGCGCCTGCCTTTCCTCCCTTCAGTGCCCCCTACCAAGACCTCCCCGCTGGGACGTCCCAGGAGCTCCCGCTCTGCTTCCCAACGCCTAGAGAAGCCCTTCCTAGCACCAAGGTCTTACGTGGCCTCGCTGGGCTGCTCAGGTGTCTCCCTCCCCAACTCTGAGTACTAGCCCTGCTGCCGCTTGGAGACCCCAGCCCCAGGACACTTTGGCCAGAGCTATTGAAATGCACCTACCATTTGACCCAAAAGTTCCACTGGAAAGAAATGATCACTCATGCAAATGCTATATGACAAAGATGTTCACTGCAACATTATTCCTAATATCAAAATAAGAAAAGAAAGATATCTTAAGTGTCCATCAGTAGGGAAAGGATTTTTTAAAAAACATGGTACATACAATCTACAGATTCTATATAATCTGTGAAAAATGGAACAGATCCATATATGCTGGTATGGAGACCTGTCAAGACACATGGTTAAAAAGCTCAGTAAGACTGATGCAATAGCACACACCTCTAGTCCCAGCTACTCAGGAAGCTGAGGAAGGAGGATCAAAAGTTTAAGATCAAGACTCAGTCTCAAAATGAATTTATTTATTTATTTATTTATTTATTTATTTATTTATTTGCTTGAGACAGGGTCTTGCTATGCAGTTCAGGCTGTCCTTGAGTTCACTTTGTAGCCCAGACTGGTCTCGAGCTCACAACGATCTTCCTGCCTCAGCCTCCCGAGTGCTGGGATTACAGGCGTGCACCACCATGCCCAGCTCAAAATAAAAGCTTCGGATTGGGGATGTAGCTTAATGCTGTAGCATTTGCCTAGCATATGGGATCCCCTGGATTCAAGCCTCAGTACCATGAAAGAAAGACAGAGAGAAAGAAAGAGGATGAAAAGGAAGAAAGAAAAAAATAAAAGAAGGAAGGGAGAGAGAGAGAAAAGGAAGAAAAGAGAAAAAGGAAAGAGAGTGCAACAAAGTACATATCATGTCTGTGTGCACAGAAGCACATGTATATGGATGGGACACACATGAAGATGTATATATTCCATTTTATGCAGTGCTCACGAACCAGCCACACTTCTGGAGCACAGGAATTTGAGGAAACCAGGCGGAGGAGGAAGCTTGTTCTTGCTTTCCGCTGCATGCCCAGCTCCTTTTCCCGTTTCCTGCCTCTCACAGGCATTGAATGATTCTTCCTTTGTATTCTAACCAAGCCACACCTCCCCTGCTCTCTGCATCCCTCTCCCAGCAGTCTGTCCCATGCTTCCCATCCATCTCTGTGTCCCCCTGCTGGGCGGTGGGTGGGTGTTGGTGGAATTGGACTGCCACAGTGGCTGCCTTGAAGATCCTGGCAGAGCCAAGCTATCATGGGGAAAGAGTCAGATTTGCTGTTAAACTGGGACCAATGGGAGGCTTGGCACATTCTCACTCACAAGCTGAGAGCAGAGAGGGGTCTCCTAGAGCATTACCAAGTGAGCACCCCATTGCTGAAGACAACCAACTGGGGGTTGCATGACGTGCGGCTCCT
Organism: Chinchilla lanigera; assembly: GCF_000276665.1. NCBI lineage: Eukaryota > Metazoa > Chordata > Mammalia > Rodentia > Chinchillidae > Chinchilla > Chinchilla lanigera. The sequence goes on from NW_004955419.1 coordinate 6,188,277, forward strand.
TCTGGCATCTCTGAGAAAGCCTGAGGCCCAGGAGCAGCACGGCAAGAGGTCAGATTCACTGAGCCTGGGTTCAAATCCAACCACCATCTCCAGCCTGTAAAACTGTGTCTTTGCCACCTTGTACCCAGGGAACAAACAGGACCCAACATCAAGGCAAACTTTCATGATGTCATTAAACACAAGCAAACAACCGCAGGAAGAAGTTGAGGTCAGAAAAGCATCTATCACCCAGATTTTCTTTGGGAAGATTAGACGAGAGGCGCCCCTAAAGCACGCACCACAGTGCCTGACACACACCAAGCTCATGCTGTGTGCTGACCACTCTTGGAAATTCCCCTTACTATATTATTTTGAGTGTTGTTATCTTTGTGGGCCTGGATTGTGTTATTACTGAAGCCCTTTCCCAGCCGGAGATCTGACCACTTGCTGAGAAATGAGCATCAAGCCTTGGAAGTTTCCACTGGAGCAGATAATCTCATGAGAAATGTCTGGAATGGCACGAAGCGGTCGCAGGAGTTGGTGACCAGTGCCACGGCCCCGTCTTCACAGGTGGTGACTCAGGAACTTGTGTCTGTGCTGTGGTGAGATCGATGGATGGGACGAGGACTTTGGACTCTGCTGACCAGCATATGACCTGTGATTAAGGACAGAGGGAGCGGTTGCTTTCCCTTTGATTGTGTTTATTTGGATGCTGCAGGCTTCTAGAGGTAACGATTTTTCTACAAGGTCTATTTATGGTTCCGTCCTGACACTCATTTCTCCGTCCAGCCAAGGACAAGGGTGATGGTGGTTTATTGCTGCTGTGACAGACTTACTGACTGCACGTGCTGCTGCAGCGGCAGGAACAAGGTTTCTCTCCTTTCTTCCTTGAAGGCTGGGCCTTGAGGGCATCTCCTGCATTAGGGGGAGAACAGAATAGGGCTGCAGTGAACTACTGATGTGTGCTCTTGGGCAACTGCAGCATGACCTTCGGCATGAGCCTGGGTCTTTGGCAGTTCAGCAGTCTCTGTGCTAGGTTTAACAGTGCCAGCTTCTCAGGGCTACCACTGGATACAGAAAGTCCCCAGGGATGGGGTGGGGGATCCTGACAGGGGTTAAGGTCCTTAAAAAATGCAGTTTGTGGTTTTAGTTATTACTATTTTAAAAATTCACAATTCACCCTCCATAATCACTACCAGTACTTCTAGAATCTCGCGAGATTACCATTTTACAGAAGGGAAAAGTGAGGCTCCTAGAGAGGAAGTGACCAGTCCAAAGCCATGCACTGCAGAGGGACAGAGGCCTCTAGAGAAACCAGTCACCTGGCTGACTGGTCTTGTGAAACTGAGGCTGCTGAGGAGACCAGCAATCTGCAATGGCCATAAAAGAAAAAAAAAAAAAAAAAAAACTGGAGCAAATGATGCAGAAGCAGGAGGCTCCCTACTACAAGTTCACAAGCACTGTACTAGGCTTTTTCTGGGTGATGCTCTGTGAAAGCCACTCTGAGCAGACATAACTGTCCCTGCTCTCCAGATGGAGAAACCAGGACCCAGGGACACAAAACACCTTGACAGCTGCTAAATGGCAGAGCTGGGACTTGAACCAGCCCATCTGAGTCCCAGTCACCATTCACAGAGCGCCACGTCATCTCATGGGAACGACCCAGGCGCGATCTCCTGCACACGGAGTCCTCAGACCCCAACCCCACACCTGGGGAGATGGTGGCAATGGCTGGGGGCCGTGCAGCAGCAGACAGGAAGCCAGGGTGCCAGGGGCCCTAGGGATGGTAGAAGCCTGGGGTTCTAGAGGCGAACCTCTTCTGTGCTGGCTCAGCCCTCATGAATGGCTCTTCTGGGGGCCGTCTCTGCAGACAGAGGGATCACTAAGCTAACTCAAGTCCTGAACACTCCACTTTATTTCCTGGCGATAATTCCAGATAGAAAACTTGCACGTGTACACATTTAGAATTTCACTGTGAGACCAAAACATCTATTCTAGGTCAGTAATAAGCAAGAGATTTAAAGGTTGGGTAGAGAGAGGGCATTGGCAAGGACTGTCCTCACACACCAATAACTTGAAATAGAAGGACTAGCTGAGAAGCTTAGGTATTTTTGAGAGGAAAAAAAAAATCTCATATTCAGTCTGGGATAATATCCCTGGCTGTCAGCAATGATTTGGATTTAATTATATCATGTATGCAAATGTGCTCTGTAAACTGTAAAATAATACACAAATGTCAGGCGTTAAGAACACCTAATAATGTAGGGAAAAGAACGTGGGTTTGAGGGTGAGGTCAGGGTGGGTTGAAAGGCGGCCTCATCCACTGAGGGGGTGGCCTTGCCAAGCTACGTGGCCTCTCTGGGCCTGTGTTCCCCAACCATAAATGGGCAATACGCATGCTAATGTCCTCCCCTGACCATTTCTCTGAAACTAGGTAAGAAAACAGATATTCCTTGTAAATTGAAAAGCGATATTCACATGTAAAGTATTATTCTTGTTTCCATCCTTAAGCCCCAGAGTAGATGATGGGATTACTGGAGATCAGCTACCATGCTTGCATTAAGTCTGCAGGCAAGGAAGGCTCCCTGGGAGAGACAGGAGGGCTTGGGCCGGAAGGAACCGGTAGGCCCACCCTCCCTGGCTGATTGACAGAATGAGGCCAGGGCCTGTCAGGGGCTGCATCTCAATATCCCAGTGGCCGTCTCCAGTGAGAGGCGTGAGTCTGGCTGCAACTGGCATGTTTCAAAGGCTGCTTTCTCCAGTGACATCTGTCAACCCAAATGAAGTTTTGAAAATACTCAATAGCTTATCTTCAGGTGTGGGAGGCAGGCGGAGAACGCCTGTTTGCTAAGGCCCGCAGATCTGACGGTACCGCCTTGTTGACATCCAACAGAGATGGATGAGGCCCGTGTCTCACTTCTGGAATTTTTTTTTTGTTTTCCTTTTTAATCTTCTTGGGGTGCTGGAGTAAAATGCCATCTTGGAACCTGGAAAACGCCATCTTGAAAAACTTTCAAGGCAGCTGCGAAGTAAAGAAGTTAGGAGAACTATCCGTGGGTGTCCACCAACCAGCTCTGTGACTTTGGCGTGTCATTGAATGTAAAATGGAATCAAAGATCACACTTGCTTCCTAAGGTTTCTGTACGATTACACTGAATGTGTATGTAAGCCCAAGGCCATGCACATAACAAGGGGTCATAACATGTAACTGTGCTCTAGTATTTTGATTGCTCATTACTGTTACTAGAACAGGTCAGTAAAGCAATGATGCCATGAGATGCTTCCAACTCCAAATCCCAGCCATGAAGGCTTTTCCAAGTGGCCGGTGGAAGAGCAGGGAACAGGGATGTGACTTCTCTGATGTTTTCTAAATAGCTCCAGCAATCGCAGAGACTTGGGTAGTGGTAGGAGAGTGCTGGGGGACCTCAGCTGAACTGAGAGTTTGAAAGTAGTATGGACTGAATTGTGCCCACAACCATTCATACTAATCCCCCAGCTGACTCTATTTGAATGCGGGGCCTCTGAAGAAATCGTTAACATTAAATGAGGTCAGAAGGGTGGGACCCTGATCTGATAAGATTAGTATCCTCATCAGAAGAGATAGAAAAAAGCTTAGTCACTCTGCCGTGTGAGGACACAGTCAGAAGTAGATGCCTGTAAGAACCCAGCCATGTTGGTACCCTGTCTGAGAAAGTAAATTTCTACCACTGTAGGCCACCTGGTCTATGGCATTCTGTTATGGCAGCTCAAGCACTTAACAGCTGGTGCAGGAGTGGACAGTGTCTTTCAGAGGAGAAGGCTTTCCCAAGCAGCCCCAGTCTTGAGCATCCACCGGAGGTCTAGCCCAGCGCTAGGTTTCTCACAGGCCACACTCGTGGCTTCTTCACCGCGCTGCCTTCTTGAGAGCTCTTCAAGACGCAGCCGCATCAGAATGCTCATTTCTGATCACACATGGAGCTGGACCCCCGAAAGCTGCTGCGACCAGTGTGGTTTCTGGGCTCTGCTGCCAGCAGACAGACTCTCTGGGGGGAAGGAAAAGGAATGTGCATTTCTGGCAAGGTCTTCAGATTATTTTATATGTAAGATTTTTACAAAGCAGCCAGGCCTGATGGCACTTGTGGGAGACTGAGGCAAGGGAATTGCAGGTGTGAAGCCAGCATGGGCAACTTTGTGAGACTTTGTCTCAAAATAAAAAAAAAAAATTAAAGAAAGGGCTGAGGATATAACTCAGTGCAAAAGTGCTGGGTTCAATCCCCAGACATAAAATAAATAAGTAAATAAAATGTTTAAACACCACTGTCCTCAAGAGGGAGGCCAGTGTCCTGGCATGGTGTCAGGTGTCCACCTTCATAATGACTGCCTTGCCTTCACACCCAGAGCCAATCCACAGGCAGGTCTTGGTTCTCACTGACTATCCTCAAAGTCTAATCAGCCCCACAGACTCCACCTCACCCACCATCGTCCACACCACCACGATCAGCTCCTGCTTGGACTAGTGCAGTAGTCAGTCTCCTAGCGGATCTCCTTGCTTCCTTTCACCTTGTACCCCGTGTCACTTGCTCTCAGCAACCGTGGTGATGTCACTTCCAAACCGGCCCCATCTTCTTCAGCATAAAGTCTGTAGAGCCACCTGTGGCCCCGCCTTCTAGAGCCTTTCCAGTCTCTGTCCCCTGGGTAAGAGAGAAGAAGGCAGGGCCTGGGACGGGGCACGGAGCTCGCCCCACCTAGAGGGCCAGCGATGATGCTGGAGGAACCCGGGGTGTGCAGTTGCTCTGCATGTAAGAGAGGGCTTAATGCACAGTTGGAACGATTTCATGGTTTTCCAGCCCCATCATTAGTCTTTTAAAAATAAGTAGTTGAGTTTTCTCTCAATCAATGTCTTTTTTAAAATGTAGATATTTTTAGCCCAAAGTCAAGCTTCTCTGGTGTAGGGCAGGTCTTTTTGCCAATAGGCCTCTTTTTTGCAGTTTGGCTCTGAATCAAGTATATACAAATGTGGGGACAGGGGGGAGTCCTCCCAAAGGTGGGTCCCTGGTCCCTAAGCCTCGGCTCAGAGACTTGTTAGAAATGTAAATTCTCAGGCCCTGCCTCAGAGCTCTGCAGCAGAAACTCTAGGGGTGGCATTCAGTCTGCATTTTAACAACCTCTCTGCCCTGGAGGACTGGGGGGACTCTAAGGTTCAAGAGCCTCTGGTCTGTAGCCTTGAGGTTTCCAAAGCTGGCAGATCTCTGGGAAGCAGTTTCATAAATTGCTCTTTTCCCTTCCCCCTGGCTTAGCTCAGTGTCCACAGCTGTCAAATGGAAATAATCACACCTACCTCACAAGGGTGTTCAAAGGCCCATGGGCTGCCTAAGCACATTAAATGGTCCTTTATTGGTACCTGTTGTGTGTCCAGCCAACCTGCACACTGGAAAGAGAGACACTGTCTCTCAGGGCATCCATCCGGTCACGTACCCATGAGTTTGTACAAATGTAGGACAAGAACCAAGAGAAAGTGCGAAGAAAGGGCAATAAATGCCACTTGGGGCCATGCAAGAGTCACAGAACCACTGGCCTCAGAGGGCTAGGTTGGGGGTATTTTTCAAATAATGTGTATTTTTTTTTCTAATTATTGTAAACAATGAGCATGCATGATCTTACCTGGAAAATACGGAAAGGAAAAAGAAGGATTTCATAAATGCCCTAGAGCCGGGAGCAAAGGTGTACAACTATAATCCTAGCTACCCTGCAGGCTGAAGCAAAAGGATCGCAAACTCACAGCCACCACAGGCAATTTAGTGAGACTCGATCTTAAAATAAAAAAGGCCCACGGATGTAACTCGGTGCTCCTTGGGTTCCACCCCGAGTAATGCGTCTTTCACCACCAAATGCCCCAAAGTCTAGCACCACCCTGCCCCCACTGTACTGTAAGTTGGCAATGAAAACCATGCTTCCCTTTTCAGGGGATAATTTGTTAAGTAAAATTCCTAGGATTATGATCACTGTGTGAAGTTATATAAACACTTGAGCGGCTCTTAAACTCCTGCCAGATTGATTTGTAAAAGTCTACAGCAATCATACCCACACTTCATGGTCACTATTGTCTTACAGTTTTGGTAGTGTAGTGAGTAGTCACCCCCCGCAGCCTGGGTGACTCGGGATGTTCACTCACTTCATTCATTCATGTGCTTTGTCTAGTTGGGTGCCCTATCAGGTTGGAAGTATTTTTAGCATGCAATTAATTACCAAAGCAATCTAACATTTACTATAAAACAACAACTCAGATTCCCAGGGTTTTCCTGTTAGGAAACAAATGAATCAGAAATAAAAACAATGACATACCAACTGTTTGTTATAATACTCTCAGAAAGAGTGAACAAATATAAACAGTGTTAGCGTTCAACAGAGAGGAGGTGGGAAAAAATTATATCCGAGGCCAAGATTTGATGAAATTTTGTTTGTTGTTTTGAGAGAGGATCTAGCTATGTTGCCAAGGCTGGTCTCAAACTCCTGGGCTTAATCTATCCTCCTGTCTCAGCCTCCTGGCTTTGACAGAATGAATATGCATCCATTAAAATCATAGTTATGAAGTTTGCACAGGCATCTAGAGCAATGTTTATAATTTGAAGTGAAGTGAAGCTCCACATGTGTTGTCATTGCAGTAGAGTAAAATCGCATCTTCCTGTAGACAGGCGGTAGAAGCAGGATGAGTACAGTCACATGGCTTTTAGCGGGAGAACAGGGTCTGAGGCACACACTCTGCCAGTGTTCTCATTGCATTTAATAATAAATAGTAACAAGGAAGGATAAAGACCCAGATCCACCTGGTAGAACATACTGACCATCTGGGGAGGCTCTGGAAAATGCCAGAACCTCCAGCCAGGTAGGAGTTGTCCCTTCGCCTGGTCCAGGGTCACCTCTCAGTGGGAAGTCCAGTAGCCCAAATCTTGACTCCGAACTGTCATTCCAAGTTCCCCCGCTCCCTCCTCCCTGCACACCCCAATGCCTTCCATTCTCTGAAGCTCACTGAACGTGGACTTGGCTCAGGCCACCATTTCTCGACCCACCTTGATGAACAAGGATCCAACTCAGATGCAGAGCCCCTTAGAATGGGCCTTGGTGGGGTAAAGTCTCCTGCTGCCCCCAGCCCTCATCTCTGTCTACACTCACAAGGACACACTCAGTAGGACTGAGCAGAGCTCCTGGGGCTGTGAGCAGTGGGGATGACCTCTCCCCCAACCACTGGCTTGAGAAGTATTCGTGTGAGTTTTTGTTTTAGTTTTTATGGAGGTGGTATGTCATGTAGTTTGAAAGTCTCCCTGGGAGGCCTGGTGCCTGGCCCTGTTGTGCCCCGTTACTGAGTGATTTGTGTGTCACCGGAACCTTTGGTAAAATGAATGACTGTGGAGACTCACAGGTCCTCAGGGTGGCACACGGCCTGTGTGGGCAGGACTATGAGCGGCCACACCCTTGACTTAAACAGAGAATTGTCCTTTCTCCTGCTAGTATATTGGGCTGCAGGACTCCGCACCCTCACGGCTCCTATTCACTTCCTCTAGCATTAGTTTCAGCCCCTGAGCAGCACCCAGCACTCTCGGAGTCCAGTCCAGCTGGCCCGTTCCCAGCTGTCCTCCCACAGGTGCCCTGGGTGATTCATGTGCTGCTCATCCCTGTTCTGCCCCAGCCCACCACCCTGTCCTCTCCCTTGCCATGGCCCTCCCACCTCTTGAAGGCCCAGCTCGTGTGATCCCAAGGCTGTTTTGATACTGTACCCGCGACACCCTGCAATCACGGTCTGTGCTGTGTGCCCTGTGTACGCCACATATTTCTATATAAGCCTGTCTGTCCTCCATATAAACTGTGTGTTACCCGCCACAGTGCTTTTAGTAGGGATGCTTGCCTGAGGCCTGGGTTCCAATCCCAGCCCTGCCACTCACCAGTATGAAGCCTGAGAACAAGTTCTTATTGCTGTGGGCCTCAGTTTTCTCATCTGTACAAGGAGAATTTTAATGAGGATTGGGATACCTCTCATTGTCTGGTTTGTGTAAGGGTCATTAATGTCCATTACCTTTTGCTTCTTTTCCTCTTTTCCCTTTACATCAGTCCGCCTTATCTGAAGTTTTGCTTCCCACACTTACCCACTGTCAATGTGTCTGAAAATATCTAATGGAAAGTTCCAGAAAAAAAAAAAAAGCAAGGTCTTTTGGGGAGGTGGTTACCAGGAATCAAACTCAGGACCTCACGCTTACCAGGCAGGTGCTGCACCACTAAGCTAAACCTCCCAGCCCCGATAGTTCCAGAAATAAACAATTAATAAGGTATGAATTGCACATCCCAGTAGTGTGATGAAATCTCTCCCAGTTGCTCTATCGCACCTGGTCTACAAATCATCACCTTGCCCAGTGTATCCACCCTGTATAAGCTGCCAGCCCATGAGTCACTCAGTAGCCGTCTCTGTTACCAGATCAACTGTCACAGTATCACAATGCTTGTGATCAAGGGACCCTTATGTACTTAATAATGGACCCAAAGCACAATACTGATGTGGGGGGAGGGGACAAGGTGTAAAACATGGTGGAACACACTGACTCTGATATTGTGCGGCAGTGCTGGAAGGCATATAGACAAAAAAAATATATAGGATGTGGTTTGGTGCTTTCCGTAGTTTCAAGCATTTGCTAGACATTTAGACCATATCCACAAAGATTAGAGAGCTTGGAGGACTCAGTGTGTGTGTGTGTGTGTGTGTGTGTGTGTGTGTGT
>NW_004955419.1:6197162-6265569 GCF_000276665.1 Chinchilla lanigera
ATTCAAATAGTAGCAAAGTGTTCAGAATTAAAAGCAGCTGTCTCTGTATTGCCTCTTTCTTCCTGCTAGAATTTCCTATTGCAAACTTTGAAATCACACGTGTTTACTACAGAAAATCAGAAAGTGCGGTCAAGCAAAAGAAAACCAGGTAGAATATATCAAATGCAACTTCTCATTTGAGAATGTCTTCTTCCAGGTAATGTGGCCACATAGTTTTGGTTTTTTTGTCCAAATAAGTCCTTATTGTATTTTTTTCCTGTGCATTGCAGCTCTAATCGTAGATGTTTGTGGTGCAGTGAGTTGCCCTTTCTACCCCAAGTGTGGTCCAGAGACCAGCGACTGGAGTACCACCCATCCAAAGCTAACATGCAGCGTCTTTGCCCTTCCCCGACCCACATTTTACAAAGGCTGGGGTGAATGGACTGCCTATTAACACTGCTACAGGCCTTGTAGATCAGAGGTATTCAAAGCTGCAATGCACGAACTGTTTGTTACAGTCCTGGCCAAGAGGTTTGAGCCAGTAGTGTAAACAGCACGCTGCTTCCTTTATAGGGAAAGACTTGCTGCAAAATACTGTCAGCTGAACTAAACAATGTGATTGATGAGTTGGGTGATTTACATTCTGGCTCAAGCTCCTTATCTTGTCAGGGCTGAGACATGCAGTTTGTGAGCTTGGCATCCTTGACCGGACACACTTGGAGCAGCACAGATTACTCAGTTGGGAAGCGGGGGCTGGGTTGCTCTGGCTTTAGATCGTGGTCTCTTTCACCTAACTCTGATGTGCAGGCACATGCATACACACAAACAGACACATGTTTGTGCATGCACGCAAACACACATGCATACACACACACACTAGGAAAGCCTGACCCGAAGTTAGTGATTGGAAACATTTGTGTCTGACTTAGACTGAGGCCCCCATTGCCCTGTGTGTCCATACAAGGCCTCTGTTTACACTGACAGCGTTTCCCACCAGGATCGGGTTCTCTTTATCAACTCCTCCTGCCAGGGCCAAACTTGCAGGGCCTCTGAAGTCAAGAGAGGCAGAGCCCAAAAACGGATAGACCTGGAAGGAGACAAAGAACAGCTGCTTTGCTCAGTTCAAATTCCCAAGGCAGAATATGCTCTCAGATCCCAGCATCCAGGTATCATCCAGAATCCACAAACCCCAGGCCTGGCCTGTGGTGACAGGCAGGTGAATAACACTTTGGCCACTGGGAATGTGTAGATTAACAGGGTCAGAGCTGATCTCGGCTAAAATGCTCTGTGACATTTGGTCCAGCCTCAGTGTCACCTTCCCCAAGGAACCCACAGAGGCCCATAGATGTAGACTCCAAGATTCATTTGTACTCGCTGTTGAAAAGACTCAGAACCCTTCATACAGCACAACATAGTTTAAAAATTTTTAGTTTCCAGGGCACTGTTCTCTGGCTGTGTGACCTTAGAGAAGTCACTTAATCTGAGTGTCAGTTTCCTCATCTGTAAAGCGAGACATGATAATATTGACCTCACAAGGATACTGTCAGGACCAGTGGTGATGTCTGTAAAGTGCCTAGCACCAACGCACTCACTCATTCATTTGTTCTTTCATCCCTTCACTCACTCATGTACGCATGGTCTCTATACCAAGCACTCCCTGTAGCAGTGTGGAAGTTCCGAGATGCGCTGCAGCTCACAATCCAGCAGGGAAGAGGGAGACAGTTAAAGAGCCACACAAACACCAAGCAAGCTGCTTGCTCTTGTCGTCACTACAAAGAGAAGTACAAGAGGGCTAGGGGTGGAGCTCAACAATAATGCACTTGCCTAGCATGCGTGAGACTCTGGGTTCAATCCCCAGCACCACCGAAACAAAGCAACAAAAAAACAGCGCAGATGCTGTACCAGGGGCCCCGTCTAACCTGGAGGTGGAGAGTGTTTCATTAAACAAATAATTTCAAGCTCAGATCCTAAAGATGAGTAGCTTATGAGGCAAAGCAGGGAAAGACGTTCCAGAGATGCCGCGAGGGTTACACATCATATGTTTCTGAACATAAATTTGGTCAGAGAGTGGCAGTTGAGTTTATTTTACTTCTTGAAGATTGACATACAGCAAAACACCTAATCTAATTAGATATATTTTGACATGTAGCCTATATCCCTATTTGTGTATAGAACATTGCTGTCAGATAGTAGCTATCTCAATAACTTTTCTTACTTGTTATAGAAGTTAGGGGCTGAGTTTAGGGGACACTTCACTGTGGCATCCAAGGCTAACTAAGGCTTTTGGCTGGGTTTAAATTCAGACCCAACCACTTTCCACCCTGGTCTCCCTATTCCTCTGAGACTTAATTTTCTCACCTGTAAAGGAGGGATAATTAAGCTTACTTCCCTGGGACATTTAAGGCATTGAATCTACAAATGCCTAGAAGACACCCAGCTAGTGGGTGCTAGGCATTCTAGGAAAGTTAGCCTGCTTTGGAGTTTCTAGAATGTGCTGGTAGGGAGAGAGGTTTGTTCTTGCTGATGGCCTTGAGGTGGCGTGAGCCTTCCCCGGGGCAGCAGTGCACACCCTGACCCCTTCTTTCTGTCCACAGGGATGTGTTTGCAGGCCTTCATCGAAGCCTTCTTTTTCCTGGCCCAGAGAAAGTTCAAGATGCTGCCACTGCATGAGCAGGTGGCCTCGCTGATCGACCTATGCGAATACCACCTGTCCCTGCTGGACGAAAAGCGCCTGGTGTACGGCCGGATCAGCACAGTGAGGGGCCGGTCCCCCCACAGAATCTCCCACCAGGACACCTGTCCCCTACCCCGTGCCAATGGTGCTGAGTTCTCCCATCCCAGACCCACTCTCTCCTGAAGGCCACTCTGTCCTCCCAGAAGAAGACGGTGCCCTTCAGGGCCGAGGACAGCGCTGGGCTTCTGCCCGTAGAGGGACGACAGGTATGCTGCCAGGATCCCCGTCTGCGACTCCTGTTCATTTGCCTCTGTGTTCTGCTGAGCTCCCGCTTCGCAAGGCTGATTCTTGCCGCCTTCCTCCTGGCACTTCTTGGTGACACACCCTGTTTGCCAGTCAGCAGTGGACATTTGACATCTGAAATGTGACAGATGGCACCTTCTATTCTGGGCTCGCAGGAAGCACTAACTAGGGCAAATCTGTTGTGTTTGGGGTGAAGAGGCACAAACAACCCCAAAACCGAGTGCTTTGGAGAGGAAGCTGAGCCCTGGATCTGCTGAGGCCTCTGAGAGCTGCTGGTTAAAGCCCACCGGCATCACGTTCATTTCCTACCCCCCAAAATGAAGTGGAAATACCAAGTAGGCAGATGCGAACCCCCCAGCCCCACCCCCACCCGATCATGTGCTACACTGGTGTAGTCAACAGATTAGCCTCGTTTATTTCACTAGCTCACCTGTTGCTGCAATGTTTGGTTTGTTACTAATTAAGATATAATTAAGATACAACTAAGTTAGACCCCTACGGCCTGAGAGCTGGCAGGAGCCGGAGTGGTCATCTTGTTTGACTCTGACCCCAAAGCAGGGATCCCATTATCAGCTATCTATGGTCCAGAGGATGGACCCCTGAGTGGACCCCTGCAAGGGTGGAGCTCTGACTAAATGGTCAAGAGGCCCTGTGTGCCCAGCATTGTGTTGGGGGCCCTGGGGGAGGGGACATGCCTTCGGCCAGGAGTTGAGGGCCCAAAAAGAACCAGGGCGAGCGGAAGGATGCTTGTTGAAAGTATGGAGGCCTGGGCCAGAGCAATCGGTGCTCCCCAGGGCTCCTCTGGGAGAAGCAGAGTGTGAAGACCCTGACACTGCTCTTCATGCCACCCGGACAGCACACAAGGATTTCACCATGAAAGGCCCAGGGGACGTGCCAGGAGGTTTGCCAGCAGCTGGGAGCTGAGGAGTCTTTCCTCCCCGGACACTGCTTCTTGAAGTGGCTCTGTAGAAAGTGCTTACTTGCCAAAATGGAAGACAGTCTTCGGGCCTGAACCCCCACCAAGCACACTGGACTGGGGAGAGGGGAGGATCAAGAGGTTGAATTCCAGCCACATTTTTGGAGTGATATAAAAATGTCGCCACTCATGGCGAGCAATGTCCTCTCCACTCTGCGCCTGTCATCTGGAGGCAGATCACTGTCAGTTATGGGGCCCTCTGTCCTGGATCACACCCTTTCCCTGTGGACAGAGCCGTGGGGGAGCCCCACACCTGAGAGAACACAGCCTCCGAAGTGATTATCAGAGACACGAGGCTGCCGTCGGAGGAGGGGCTCATCAGGGACAAGCTGGGTCCCTTCTCCCCAGTACTGCTGGTCAGAGAACTTCAAGGCGTCTTCACTCTCAGATCTCTAGGAGACTCCTCCCACCCCCTCAGTTCCCAGGAGCAGTCCCATCGTGTCTGTCCCCCTTGGTAACCAGCCACCCGTTTGCAGGGTGTGATTGAAATGAGACAAAAGCAGATGGGTCCTTCTTCCTGGCAGAGGGGAGACAGCCAGGGAGACCGGCTGGCTCAGAGGCCTCTCTGTGTTAGAACTCAGGGTCCCTGTGCTTGACTGTGACACGAGCCCATCTCTTGGAAGGTCCCTTCGGACCCATCCCAGCCTCTTCTCTCCCCCACCTTGCCTGCCCTTCATCCCCCTCCTGCTCATGCCATGCTGACCCTTGAACTGGCCCACGAACTGAGTTCCCAGAGGGCTGGGGGGTGGAGAGAGTGTGTAAGATCAGGCTCAGTGGGGGCTGCATTTGGGGTGTGGTCCCCCAGCACGATAAGTCAGTGGGTAACCCCAGGAAGACAGCTTCAGCCCGAGAACTGATCCACCCAACTGGGCCCTGCCCACTTTTTCCCATGGGCCACTCTGGCTGTGCCCAGCGAGCTTCCTCATACCCTCACGCTGCCCTTGCCTGCTGCCTTCTTCCAGCACCCCAGGGGACTAGACTCGGCTTTGCTGCCCTTCAAGGGGAGCATTGCTCCCACTCACCTGGCCAGAGGGCCCCCTGCAGTGCATGCTGCAGAAAAGCACGAGGTCCCTGGGCGCTGTCAGTGTGGGTCTTAACAGGCCTGTCCTCACGGGAGGAGGCAGGGCCTGCTGGAGACCGAGTCTCAACTCCCAAGCGGGCCTCCGTGGCTCCTCTGGTTTCTCCTCCAGAACTGATTCCACAGCGTCCGTACTCCTCTGCTCTGCCTCCTACTCCGACCCCTACACCCATGTCAGCCGGGAGGGAACTGGAGAGCCCTGGAGTGGACACAACGAAGGCTGCCTTCAGCCAGACGTAATCATAATCAAGTCCCTCTCTTTCCACACCTGGACCCCACCCTTCCTGGGCGTGTCTCCAGCAAGACTCTCGGGGCTCTTTCAATCTCTCTGTCATCGGACAGGAAGACAATGTGCCATTTCCTGCCCAGCGGGAGGTCACCAGCGGGGGCCTGCTCTGTGACCTCCACCCCTCTACCCTTGCTGCTCCCCCTGGACAGCACAAACCTATGCCTCCCTCAAGGTCCAGCTCAGCTGCCTGCTGCAGCCCAGCACAGAATGAACGGCCCCCTCCGTGCAGACTTCCTTTGCCTCCCCGTGGGACCACAGCATTCGCTCCCGCCCAGCCGTGACTTCTTTCAGGGCCAGGCCTATGTGGGACCCGTGTCACCCCAAAGTGAAGAGCAGGGGCCACCAGGTGCTTACTGAGGTCAGAAGGTGTCGAGCAGTGCTGGTGAGGGGCCAGCGTCCCCACGCCCTTGCTCCTGGTGGCCGGCAGATGCCCTTGAGGACTGTGCGTTCTAGGCCTTGCCCAGCCAATTCTCCAGTCACCTCCGGATTCCAGCCCGGCTCATTCTCTGTTCAGTCACAGTGGCCATCCCATGATAGAGCCACTCCACCCCAGTGACAATGGCTTTTCCCACACTAGGAACCTCTCTCTGGCCAAGCTGCAGGTGCCCAGGCACAGGTCTTGGCTGTGTCCCCTAGGCAATGTTCTTTCTCTTATTCCTGGGGCCTGAGGAGGACCCCCAGCTGATGGTTCCCACACTGTCCAGTGGGGCACACAGCCTGTCCCTCGCGCACTGTACATCAGCAACCCAGACTGTCGGGTGCTTCGCTCAGAGAAGGTCGTCCCGCTGTGGCTGCGGGCAGTCAGGGAGAGGCACTGGGTGAGACTGGGAAGGAATCAACATTCCTAGAAGGAATTCCCTTACTATGTGAATTTAACAACCCATGCTCGGTGCTTCACAGTTTACAAAGTACTTTTAAGTTTGTTTTCTCATCTTGATCCTCCCAACCACCTACTGAAGGCTGAGGGTGATCATCGCTGTCTTTTCTTCTGCTCAGGAGGTTGCACGGCTCGTCCTAGGGGTCTTGGTTGATGAAGGGCAAAGCCAGGATTCTCACCGAGCCCCTGGCTCCAGACCCCTCTGCTCTTTCCTCTGCATCCTCGTGGGTCTTGGCCCCGTTCTACAGACATGGGCCCTGGAGGCTGCTCTTCTGCCACTGAGCACCCCAGGAAAGCTCTGCAGGCCATGTAGATTGTAAGGGTTCCAGTCCTCAGCCACACAAACGGGGGTGATTTCTTCCCTCCATTAATCTTAGGAACATTAGGCGAGGCCATAGGAAGCATAATAAATGTGCAAGTGTTTCGTAAACCAAAGTGCTGCTGAGCTATAGTGTTACCTTCAGAGGAGTTTCGGGTGTCCTACAAAGTGCAAAGGGATGACGGTAAAGCTCTCTTGAATAATTTTGTCTGCCAAGACAAATGAAGCCAAATGAAGCCTCTCCCTCCCGCCTCCTTTTCAGCCTCACTTATTTAAAGACATTCGCAGGCTGAAAAATGGTCCCTGCCCGCTCCTCCGACGTCTGGAATTTGCCTTGTGATTGGCAGTGTTACTCCAAAATAGCTTGACTTTTTTTTCTTTCATTTTTTGATTAATGTCCTATGCTCCGCGGCCCTATAACTGAAAACTGGGCTTGCCACATTCAGTGTCTGAGCACCTTCTCTGAAGCTCAGAAATGATAGACGCTCCCTTCGGGGAGTTGCTCCCAGCAGCTGAGGAAGCTGTCCCTGCTCGGCAAGGGGATTCACCACAGAACAAACTAACCTAAAATCCGCCTTGCCTCCTGAATATTTCTGCCAGTCTCCTATTTGGCTTAATGAATGCAAGATCGATTTTTCCCACATGGTGTATGAATTTCTCCCTCACAAAGTAAATCCAATTTTTTGTTTTTGTTTTGTTTCATTTTGTTTTTCTTTTCCAGGACACAAAGGAGCCCTTCTGAATAGTCAGCAAATCCCATTGCTTTCGTCTCTTATAACCCAAAGTCTTGATCTTTGTATTGCTTAGAAAAACCATGCAGCAGAATGCACATACTTATCGCACATGTGTGCCCATACACGGAACGCCCCTGAGCACTGGTATAAGATGATAAGATCCTTAATGCTTCCCTCATTTCTGGCAGTTTGCTTCTGAGTCTCATTCAGAGAGCAGAGGAAGAAGGGCTCTTTGCAGCCCTGTGGCACAACCTGCTCAACAGGAGGCTCCTGGGAAACGTTGCCTCCAACTGGAAGCACGCCTTTGCTCGGGTTCCAACCCAGACTGTCGTCCTGGGCTGCAGGACCTTGCTGCTCACTCAGCTCTCTGGGGCCCAGCCCAGGCTGCCTGGATATTTTCCCTGCAGAATATCTTGCATGAGAATGGGGAATCCCAGAGTAGCTCCAGGCGGTTCTGGAAAGACCTATGGCTTTGAAACCAGACCTGAGTCTGGATTTTGCTCTATGTGACCACGCACCAGTGATTTCTCTCTGACCCTATTCCTCGCCTGTGAAGTGGAAATCACGTCACGATGGATGCAAAGAGCCTGGCACAGGGCTTGGCACCTGGGAGGTGTCTTCATAAATGTCGGTTGAGACGAGGCATAGTCTCCATATGCTGAAACTGTCACATGCCAAGGAACACTGCTGCCACCTCGTCGGCCCTGGCAGAGGCTCCGGGAGGTCTGGTAAGACCCCCACAGGCCCCAGCCTCCCTCTTCGTGTGCCCAGCACTGCCTTTAAGAAGCTGCAGCTCCTGCCTCTTAGAAGCCTTTAAAAATTCTTTATTAAATTTTCATGGCACATGAAGTCAAGGTTCTGTTCCTTGGCCTCAGTTGTCTTGGTAACTTCTTAAAACGCAATAATAAAACAAAGCTGAGCATTGCTAACCACAGGCTCATTGTACAACAGGCTGCGGAGTATTGACAGTTTCTTCTGCGTGATAATTTTTGACAACAAATCCACGGGGTGGGCAGTGCTCGTTCAGTTTGGGTCAGCTGGTAGGAAAAGGGCACCTTTTAATTTTTTTCTCCCCTTGCAGTTAATGTCTGCCTGGGAAGCCAATTATTCCCTCCAGGAAACTGTGAGGTCCTGGGGGAGGCCGTGGGAGGAGTTTGGGGGACCCTCCAACCTGGGGACTGTCTATCCGAGGAAGGAGGGCCCTGTCCCTAGAGTTCAGCCACCTGGTAGAGACTCTGTACCAGGGACGCCTGCTCTGGGAGAAGGGAGAGCTCTGTGGCCCTGCACCAGCCCTCAGCCCTGTGCCTGGAGCAGATGTTCGGGGCAAGTCCCAGCCGCTCCTGGGGAGCTCAAGGCAGGGCTGGGCCCCAGAGAGCAGGACCGCGGAAGCCGCACCACTGAAGCCATTCCTGGTGCTGCTGGTGCACCTGGTCCTGCAGCTCTGACCCTGGGAGCCAAGGCCCTCACCACCTCCCAGCACCGCCTCCCTCCGGACCCCGGGGGAGCAACATATGTTCACTCTGAATTTTTCCCAGACTCTCGACCACCCGGTGGAAAGTGGAAAGCAGATGGCCTTGAGTTAAAAATAAAATAAGACCCCAGCTCGGTGGAAATCTCCCCCACCTCCTCCCGAGAGGCACGAGAGAAGCATTTGTTTTGCAGGGCCCCTCTGCCGAGACAGAAGCCACTTAGGTAGGCTGTGACTGCTGGCAGCTGCGTAGCTCCTAGGCCCTCTCAGGGTTGCTATTTTACAAAACGATCAGTTTCTATGCTTGCTTCATGTTCCCCGTGTGTGCCAGCCTCTCGGTCCTAGGCTACCGTGTTAGAAGTCGTGGTCCTGCAGCGTGACAGAGTTGTCACCCCACCCAGGTTTGCCTGCCAGATGCCAGAAGCCAAGTGAGGAGATGATTGTGGCACCCAGTGAGGTTACCCCTGCCTTGGCCCTCTGCCTCCAGCCAGGCATGATTTGGGGGCGTGTTGAGTGGGGACTGCTGAGTCCGGAGGGGCCTCCCACCCTCCCTCCTTCCCTCCAGGATCCCTGCATATTTGGTGGTGACCCCTCAGAACTCAGGCCCACCTCTGTCTTTGACCCAAGCAGCTACAGCTGTATCTCTCATACAAGCAGTTTTGTTACAACGCTGCATCCGTGACCACCGCAGTCCAACCTTCCAATTCTTTGAATGAGCCAAGGAAGGCTCAGAGGAGGAGGCATCTTGCCCCTTTGCCCAGCGAGTTAGGGACATCAGTTAAGGACCATCACTCTGCAGTGAGGACATCTATTTTTCTCTAGTTGATCAGAGAAATAGAGCAGAAGCCAGCAGCATCCTTCAGCCCATGGCTATATGTAGTATCCACCGTGGAAAGAGTCCAGAAAGCTCTAGTGGGCACAGCGGTTCATGGCTGGAGCCAGAGAACCTTGCAGCTCAGCTGTTATCTATTTTGTATATTTGGGGTTGCATGTAAGGTTATCATTGTTCTTCCAACTTTTAACCTGTGGGGTAAATTCCAGTACATTTTACATTCCAGCCCTTCTACAGAGCTGGAGGTGGTATGGTCAGGGGAAGTAACCCATCCAATGTATAACTGCAAGAGCGTCTTCTCCCAGCCACCTGAGCCTGGCTGTGAACCCTGGCACTGCCCCAGTCAGGGCAACCTAGAAGACGTGTGTATGCCCACTATGGCACGCAATTGACTACTGGGCTGGCCTACCCTAAGGTGCAAGGAAAGATCTAGGTTGCTATCTTAGTCTACTGGGGCTGTTATAACAAGCTATCATAAATCAGGGGGCTTATAAACAATAGAAATTTATCTCTTCCAGTTGTGAAGACTGCATGTCCAAGGTCAGGGTATCAGCATTGTCGGTAAGGGTTCTCTTGTAGGTTGTACACTGCCATCCTCTCTTTGCGTGCTTACCTGACAGAAATAACACTATAGGGTCCCTTTTATAAGGGCACTAATCCCATTTGTGAGGGCTCCCCCTCATGCAAACTTCCAGATAGCATCATATTAAGGGTAAGGAGCTCATCAAATGAATTTGGGGAGGACACAGCATTCCGTTCACTGCAACTGGCTCCTCCCGACCCCTGGTAGAGTGGTGCTGAGGACCCTTGGAGGCTGGCTGAGCAGCATGTCTCACTTGGCTGTAATCAGCAGACTCTTGATGCCTGAGACATGATCTGGTGCAGCACTCCAGTCAATGGCTCCGCTCTTGACACTGAAATGCATCTGCCTTGAGCCATTTCTGGAACCAGCAGCTGTTGGCCTTCGGGAGCCGGTGGGTATATCACGAGCTGTGCTTGGAAAATGAGCCCCATGTGGACAGGTCAGAAATCTGAGGGTACAGCCCAAAGAGGCCAGCTGAAGGACCCGCTTAGGTGAATCCCCATGTTTTAGCTTTAAAAGTTCTGTAAGTACTGAAATAACAAACTCTCAGGTGTCAGTAGCTTTACCCAGCACCAGTTTCTTTTTGCTCATGCAATCTGCCATGAGTCAAGTGGTCCTCCAGGGTGACCCCTTCCACGTGACTCCAGCTTCCGCCAGCCTCGGCTCTTCTTCTCCCCAGTGGCCTCCTGTTGCTTCAGGGAGGAGCAGGCAGAGGATGACAGGTGAGTTGTTCAGGGCACAGCCAACTCTACCTACAGCCGTATGACCATGGCCCAACCCCATATGCTGGGAAGGAAGGAAATCCACTCTTCTGTCCCTCAAGAAGAGACGGGGAAGTGGGACTTTGGGGACATAGTGTTATGGTTTTTGCCACGAGACATTTGCTGTGAAGATATACTTACTTTAACATACACACGTTTTTCTCCTCCCGATCTTCAAGTACAGTGGATGCCCCAAGAAAATGACTCCCACAGTACATGTAGCCATCCCTTGGGACCTGCTGGGGGCTGGTTCGAGGGCTTCCCAGGGGTACCAGAATCCCTCACCTCTTTACAAGCTACAGCAGGACATGTGACCACATGGTATACAGACCACACCCGAGCAGGACACGCAGAAACACCCCGCCAGACTCCTGCTCACCTCCCGAGGGGTGGGCTCCTCCTGTGCCTTCATCACAGGACACACCCATCACAGCTGGGACAGTGGTCTCTAGGTGCAAAGTGTCTTGGTCCAGGGTTCCCCTGTGGACACCAAACTCCAAGGATATGTAGTGTAGTATTGGGGTATAACTTTTGCACATCCTCTCATATACTTTAAATTATTTCTACATGTAAATGCCATGGAAATGATTGTTAAGCTATAGTATTTAGAGAATAATGAAGGAAAAAAATCATACTTGTTCTGTAGAGACACTTTTTTGGGGTGTTTTATTGTTGCTTCTTCCTTTGTTCTGAATAGCGTCTCTATGTAGTCCAGGCCGTGATCCTCCTGCTTCAGCCTCTTAGGTTCTGGGATTACTGAGCGCACCACCACACCTAACTAGACACCCTTATTTTTGCAAATTTTTCTTTTCTTTTTTACATGGTACTGAGGATTGAACCAAGGACCTTTGCACCGAGTCCATTTTTATTTTTTATTTTGAGACAGGCAGGGTCTGGCTAAGTGGCTAAGTGGTCCAGGCTGCACCCACACTGATAACCCTCCCATCTCAGCCTCCAAGAGTGCTGAGATTACAGGTATGTGTCATAACATTTGGTTTTTGCAGATAGTGTTGACCTCCCCTCATTGGTTGACTCCTCAGATGTGGAACCTTGTGGATCTGGAAGACAATGGTACCATCTTGTCACCCCAGGCTATAGCAAGGAAGCTGTGGCTCAAGGGTTAGATGAAGTCCCTTGTCCAAGGTAACACTCCGTAAATGCCGCTGCTGGTCTTGGATCCCAACCTCTGGAGCCCGTTCTCCAAACTGCTGCTCTGTGCTGCCATGTTGATGGGACCCTTGAGCCCTGAGTGGGCTCTTCCAAAGGGAGGAGGGGCCTGGAAGATGAGGGACCGGCACTGTCAGGGGAGGCCCAGCAGAGTGACACGTCACAGGCGTGTCTCTGATGAGCCCTCAAGCCTAATAAGGTTGCTAAGGAAATGCCACCAGCATCCTGGAGGTCACCCCATGCCCTTCAGGTCTACACAGAAGGGAGGCTTAGGAATAATTCCAAAGAAAACTGGTCTTTTGATAACTGAGACTTAATAACTGAGACGGCTCTGGCCTGAATGTGGGGACGGGGGTGCCACTGAGGAAAAGGGTGACTATGGGTTTGTCTAGGACATGAGAGTCTCCCAGGCATCACGGCAAGGTGGTGGCATTGCTCTGCTTTTACAGCTGAGGAAACTGAGGCCCACAGTGCAGGCTGAGGCCCGAGGCCACAGAAAGCAGCCCCTCCCCTGCAGTGTGGCCATCCGGAAGCTGAGAGCCCAGCGGGTGCAGTGGTTCATGGGACAGCAGGGGAAGGAAACAGCTCCACATCAGTGTAGGTGGGAAAGCGCCCCACTCCAGCCCCCAGGGCTACCCATGTCGGAGGGGACAGCATCCAGAGTCAGTACGCCCCTGGAGTGTCTGCCCCGAAGCTGGGCGCTCAGCTCAGACTGTTGGCCAGGAAGGAGGTTGCCCTCCCATGGAGCTGTGGCTTCAATTCAGGATCCTGAAATGCCACCCCTGTTTAGTTCTTTCTCTGTGCTCACAGACTGCGTGTGAAATGGTGTCTGACAGGAGGGCAGGGCACAAAAGTGCTATTAAGGGAGGGGTCTCAGGTGCAGGGGCAAAGAGCCCTCGGCTTCAGGCCATCCAGAAAATGCTTACCCCATTCCATGTGCTTTTGATGAAATATGGATGAATGCTCTATGTGTCACATTGATTTCCTTTTAAAAAGCTTTAAAACCAACACGGTGGTACATGCCTATAATCCCAGGACTCTGGGAGGCTGAGGCAGGAGGATCACAAGCTCAAGCCCAACCTGAGCAACTTAGTGACTTAGTAAGATGTTGTCTTAAAAGAAAACATTTTAAAAAGGCCTGAAGATGGAACTCAGTATGAAGGCCCTGAATTCAATCCCCTGCTAAATGCGCACAAACACACACACACACAGTAAGAGAGAGAGAGCTATTAATTCTATGGAAACTAGAAGACACTACACCATCTGGGCCTTTGTTGTTATTTTATAAAAATATGCAATGAATATACACAGGTACACTCACATAAATGCACATGCGTCATCAATACATATGTATGGTTCAAACAAATAAAAATGGCCCAACAAGGTTTACAGTGACAAGTACTTTCCCTCCCCCTCCCCCCCGTCCCTCAGTTCTCCAGTTCAGTCCCCAGAGGCATCTATAATTTGTGGGTTTTATGTATCCTGTCAGAGATAGTCTGTGCATATATGAGAATTCCTGTGTGTGTGTGTGTGTGTGTGTGTGTGTGTGTTTTCCTCTTCTCTTTTTCACACCCTGGCCTGCACTCTGCTTTTTTTTTCACCTAAAAACCAGCTTGGACACAGTTGACGACACACCCATGAACCCAAACCTTGATTTGGTATTGCAATTACTTATAATGTTACACTTTACTAAGTCTGTAGTTTAGATCATTTCTAGGTTTTTCTTACTGAAAACATGTTGTGGGGACTGTTGTCTCTGGGTCTACATATAGGTATCACGTGTCAGAGGCTGAATTTCTCAGTCAAAGAGTACATGCATTTTAAATTATAATCAGTGTAATTCAATTGTCCTGCAAAGAGGTTGAACCAATTTTCATTCCCACCAACAATATGTGAGCACACCAGGTCCTCATCCTGCCCAACGCAGCGTATTGTCAGAACAATAACTTACGCCAATTGATGGATGCAAAACATGGCATCATCTCATTATAGATTTAATTTCCACTTCTCGTGTTGTGAATGCAGCCGAGACTCTTTTGTGTGTGCTTAAAAGCCATTAGTGTTTCCTTTTCTACCAACTGGCTGTTCATACTCTTCATTCATTGTGTGGCTGATCTTCTTGTTGATTTGTAGCATCTCTTTGCAAATGAAAAGAATTGGTCTTTTGTCATATTTCTGCAAAATCTGTACTCTGTATGGACCATTTTCTGGCAGCCAACTGACTCTCTGCCTCCATCCTTCTCTGCAGTCACCCGGGATGGCCCTTCTAAACTGTGGAGCTGGTCATGTCACTTCCATGAACGTTAAAGAAAAAAGGACTTCTTACTCCCAGCATCCAGCTCAACTCCTCACTTGATTTTTGGGGTCCTTCCCATTGGGGGCCAACTTCCCCTGCCATGACCCATGAAAAATACAATGTGTGCTTAAACTTTAAAAAATTATTATAGTAAAGGACATATTGCCATTAATCTCCCACTCAGAATACATTTCCTCACTTCAAACACACTTACCCCATTGTTCTTGCCACTTTCTGAAGCAGTTCTGATGTCCTCTTTCGTGAATGTCTATTTGCACTGCTGTGACTGCCTCAGTGTTCTGAATCAATTAAAAAATTGTACTTTTTATGCTCATTTTGACTTTAGGGAAGAGTCAGAATCTGCATGGTGCCATGGTGAATAAGGTACACACCCTGTAAGGTTCTCACAAGTCTACCTTTCAGTTGGATGGTACCTGGCAGGAGCATTGACTGTATTTTTATCACACCTCATGAAAACATCACAAAAGAAGAGTTCAAGAACTGCTTCAGGAAGTGGAAAGAATGATGAGATAAATGTGTTCAAAGCAAAGAGGAGTGTTTTGAAGGGGATTAGTGTGAGTGTATCTTTTACTGTAATAAAATTTTTTTTTTGGTTTTTCTCTGGTACTGGGAACCGAACTCACGACCTTGCGCTTGCCAGGCAGGCGCTTTGCCGCTGAGCTAAATCCCCAGCCCCAAAATTTTTAAATGTAAGCATTCACCATATCTTTCAATCACCTCTCGTACAGTATCACTATCTAAAGCCAGGAAGGTTGGGTTTCCACAGGGAGACACTGACACACCGAGGTGGCACCCTGTCTTAGTTACATTTCCCTCTTTGCTGAGACAAAAATACCCAGTGCCAAAAATTAAGGAGGGAAAAGATTTAGTTCAGCTCACAGTTTGTGGAGGCTTCAGTCCATACTCAGCTGCTCCAAGGCAGGGTGGCGTGGCTGAGGGGAAACAGTTCATGGTGTGGGAAAAGAGCAAAAGCAACAAGAGCAAAAGAGGAGAGAAGAGACAAGTCTTTCCCTTCCTTATATTGTATGCAGGCTACCAGCCCTAGGGCAGGTGTAGCACTCACATCACTAATCCCAGCACTAGACAATAAACCAAACTCCAGATTTAGCCTCCTCCAAAAAGCCCCCAACTTCCAAGCTCCTATAACCCCACCTCCCACACCTACCTCTCCCCCGGAAACAACCTGTCCTATCTCCAGGGGAGGCCCATGCGTCTCCCATGGCTGCTAAGGTCCCTCTCTCCAGCGGGCCTGCTGAGTGCCTCTGTTCTCCTGGGCTGGTGGCCACTGTCTCGGGGATCCTGCAGCCCTTTGTGTCCCTTTAACTACTTCATGTGACTCTGTCTACCAGGCACTGTCCTTTGTGTTCTAATCCCCTCGTCAGCACAGAGAGGCTGCTAGGAAATGTTCGTGGAAAGATGAATGCATGAGCAATGAAGGCAGCCCTGCCAGCGGAGCTCAGTGGGCACAGGCGTGAGGGCTGAAGGTCCAGAGTCTCCTTAGCCTTCTCAGCCCGACTGAAACTTGTACATTTGCCCAAAAGGCTGTTTGTTCATGTAAACATGCACTGCACACTTTGTTAAATGCAAATTCAAGAAATGGAGCAACCAGTCCTTCCCCAGGTAATCGTGCCCTGCCCTGCCGGCTTCAGTGAAGACCTTCCGATCTTATGATTTAGTGGGGGCCACTGTCCCTTGCAGGTTACAAACCAAGGCCTTTCCAGAGGGTGGATGCTCTGCCCCCACCCCCGGGTGGAGGACCCCACCCTGTAGGCACAAACACTTCTGCCACTGGGACCTCCAGGACCTCAGGGGACCTTTGGGTTGGCAGGAATCAGTGGGAGGTAGGCCCTAGACCAGCCCTTTCTCCCCAGATATAGGCTCCCTGGCCCCAACCACTCGTCAAATTGAGAATATGTTGGCAGCTCTCCTTCCTGTGGCCATCACTCCCTGAGACAAGGGCAGGTCCTCCTGCTGCTCTGCCCATCTCTGCACCTGGGCCCACCATCGGCTGCTCACCTGCATCCTGAGACCCCTTAAAAACGTAAATGGGCTGAGGGTCATCCCAGCTTCTCTGTTCTCAGCTTTCCATGTCTCTGAGAAGCAAGACCAGGTCCTCCCCTGGCCCCTGCTGACCCCCTGGCCTCCCTGAGGGCTGAGGTCTCTGCCTCCTCACAGGCATCTGCCAGCACCTCCACTAGGGCCTCTGCAGGGCCCTCCCCACCTGCTGAGCCGCCCCCCTTCAATAAGCACTAGCGCTGAGGTGCCAGCTGAAGCTGGCCCTCATGCCACAATGGGGTAGCCATGACCAGGTGTAGCCCCTGTGTGCCCAAAGCCAAAGGTCAAGGAGACTCTTGCTGAAGGATGGGCAGGGGTCGTCTGAGGCCTGAAGCCCACGTGGGAGGTCTCCTCCCTGCCAAGGGAGAGGGTTCAGACAGGACAGTAACAGCAGGGTTGTG
Source organism: Chinchilla lanigera (assembly GCF_000276665.1). NCBI lineage: Eukaryota > Metazoa > Chordata > Mammalia > Rodentia > Chinchillidae > Chinchilla > Chinchilla lanigera. The sequence goes on from NW_004955419.1 coordinate 6,213,976, forward strand.
TTCTTAGATAATCCAGATTACCATTCTGGTGGAAGAGTGGCCACCCAAGAGTGGCCGTGGAGGGGTACAGGGCCCAGGAGGAGGGGGTGCACCTCTAACCCAGCTGTGGCTCTGGAGACAAAGCATACAGGCTCTAGAGGTTTCTTGAGGAAGCAAAATGGAGGGGCTTCCTGTGGCAGCTGCTCAACTGCTATCCAGCCCGCCTCAGGGCTGGAGCCCGTACGTGCAGAGCTGGTCCGTCCTGTAGGCAGCTGTGCTCACTAACAGAGCAGAGCAGGTGGAGAACTCCGGGAACAAATGAATGCCAGGTGAGAGAGGGAATAATGAATCGATGAATGGATGGTTGATCACATGGGTGGAGTAATCACAGGCCAGCAAGAATGTCAGGCGCGCAGCCTGAGGTCTCTGCCCAAGCCTTGAGGCCACCTGAGATCTTCCTTTCTTTCCACCTTGTTCACATAACAGGTTGTTTTCATAACTTGTTTCCCCACACACCCACAGGCAGGAACACGCACCATCCCAATAGGTAAATCTGGGCCACTTTTCAGCACTGTTTCACATCCCGAGAAGCCTGGGTCACGTGGCATCCAGCAGCCCATTAGCCGATGGGCTGATGCATGTCATACTGAATGCCACGGCCCTCAGAGCCCGCGAGACCCCGTGCTGCTATGAAATCTGCGCTGATTTATTAGAACACAATTGTGCTCCTCATTTCCTATAATGAACATGTTACCCCTTGCTCTTACCAGGACCTACCCTTACTTCCCCCAAACCTCCCCCGGGAAAACAGAGGCACAAGGATCTTGAATGCCCTCCCTGCTACAGTTCCAAGGAAGAAGAGATGGCAGGGAAGGAGATGGCAGGGCCCTGGGGCTTGAACCTGGGTGCAGCTTGCCGAGAGATGGTCCCAAGGCATTGCACTGCCTTCCTGCCCCCTCTCTGTTCCCGCTCTCCATCCACTACCCTCTGTCTCCCTACCTTTCCCCCAACCCCCAGGGCCCCTGGCCCCATCCGCCACCACACTGTCACCTGCTGCAGCAAGACCTATGGACTAGCCAGCCAGGGACACAGACCCTGAAGCCCACAGCCCGTCCACGGCATTTAGCAGCTGGCTCTGTCGCATGGCACATCTATCACATCTCTTCACACACTGAAATGGGCCAGGTGCCTACACTGGCATACATACGACACAGGGACAGAACCACATGCAGAAACACACCCACGGTCCAGGCTGTCATCCAAGGAGTAGGCTATGCCTCCCCACACCAACACACAGGACACTGTCATGCTGGTAGGGTCCTCTCTTGGTGTCCGAGGTGGGTTGATTCTGAGACCCACTGCAGATAACAAAATTTGGGGATGTTCAAGTTCCTCTATAAATGGCATAGTATTTGCACATAACTTGTACACATCCTCCTGTATTTTTAAAATCACCTCTAGATTACTTATAATGCCCAGTGTAATATGAATACTCTGGCAATGGTTGTTGTACTGTATTGTTTAGGGAACAACAGGAAGAAAATATCTGTACATGTTCAGTACAGATGTAATTTTTTTCAAACATATTCAATGTTTATGGATGAACTCATGAACACACGACCCTTAGATATGTGTGACCAACTGCACACACAATACTCACTGACATTTTCACATACATAGACATCTGAATTTTGAATTTGCAAGCAGTAAATTGTCGCTATTAATTTCTAAGTTTATTGCTCTGTAGTTAAGAAATATGGCCTCCTCTGTATGAGTCCACTATGTGGCAAGCATCAGGTTTAATGCTAAGTATGCAAAGCTGGATAAACAGGCAGCTCAGCCTAATAATGGGTAAATAAGTCAACACTGACAATCTGTTGTGATGTTGCTGCTGAGGGAACCCCAGCACCTGCATTTAGTTTAATGTATCTCATATATTTTTCTCCACTTAGGTTGATTCTTTTTCTGTTTCTATTATCCAAACACTGCTGGACAAAAAAAAAAGATTATTTAATTGTTATTTTCATTTGCTTTTCTTGAATTATTAATGTGGATGAGCATATTCTCATTTATTTATCATCTATTTGTATTTCTTATTTTTCAACTTGCCATTTCATATCCTTTGCCTGTTTTTCTGCTGAGATGATTGCCTAATTTTTCAAATGTCCAATTATTTGTCCTTTGTGTTTTCTTGGATAATTCTTCGAGCTGAGGTGCTAGCATGGGGATGGATCACAACTTTGTCCTGGCACACATGCTGTTTTTCAATGTGCAGTGGAGAAGGACATTTTCATTTCATTTTATTTTTTTAAATCAGATTTCACTGGTACATTTTAGATATACATAATGATCACATTCATCATAGAGAATTTGTACCTGTACAGGATACAACTTGTTTCTTTTTTTCTCCATTCCCCTCCCCTCCCTTCAACTTTCCCCGCTCCATTTACAAAAGCCTTGATTGCAGTTTTCCTTCTTTTCTCATTTTTTTTTACTTTTCCCTTCTTTCCTTTCCCCCTCCCCTCTCCCTTGTTCCCTCCACATTTGAACATTTGCTTCCTATTTCACAATACCTATTATAGATTTGGGTCCTTATTTACACTTTTGATTTCTCACACCAGAGCAACAATGTGGTATTTATACATGGCGTCTGATTTATTTCACTTTAAAGTATGGTCTCAAGGTGCATCCATTTACCTAGAAATGTCTTGAACTTTAAAAACATGTCTTCTTTACCTGTTCACCAGTTGGTGGGCATTTGGGCTGTTTCCATGATTTGGCTATTACAAACTGTGCCACTATAAACATGGGTGTGCATATATTACTGTGGTATGCTGATTTTAATTCTTTCAACAGATACCAACAAGGGGGATAGCTGGGTTAAATGGAACCTCTAGTCCTAGTTTTTAAAGGAATCTCCACACTAATTTCCACAGTGGTTTCACCAGTCTACACTCCCACCAGCAGTGGAGAAGTGTTCCTTTTTCCCCATAGTCCCTCCAGCATTTGTTACTGGTTGATTTCTTGATAATAGCCATTCTTTCAAGGGTGAGATGCAACCTCAGTGTTATTTTAATTTGCATCTCTTGAATAACCAGTGATGCTGAACATTTTTCATGTATTTATTTGCTGTTTGTACTTTATCTGAGAAATGTGTCTTCATCTCAGATGCCCAGTTTTGGATTGGGTCTTTCAATTTTGAAGGTCTGATTTTTTTTGGTTCTTTATATTTCTAGATAATAATCCTTTTTTTCCCACACTGTGGGTTGTCTCTTCACTCTGTTAGTGATGGGATCTGTACAAAAGCTTTTTAATAAGATGAGATCCTAGGTATTGACTTTTTGTGATAATTCCTGTGTCACTGGGGTTTTGTTCATAAAATCTTTGCCTACATCTATGTCTTCAAGAGTTTTACCTAGCCTATCTTTCAGCAGATTTAATGTTTCTGTATTAATATTTAGATATTTGATCCATTTCAATTTTAGTTTAGTGCATGGTGAAAGATACAGGTCTAGTTTTAATCTTCAGCATGTGGAAATCCAATTTTTCCAGCACCATTTATTAAAGAGGCTATCTTTCTTCCAGTGAATGTGTTTGGCACTTTGTCAAAGATACAGTGGCTGAGTATGTCTGGAGTCGTTTCTACATCTTCTAATCTGTTCCATTGATCCTTGGGTCTTTTTTTTTTGCCAGTACCATGCTATTTTTATCACAGTAGCTTTGTAGCATAATTTCAAGTCAGGCATTGTGATGCCCCCTGTCTTGCCCTTGTTGCCCAGAATCACCCTTGCTATTCTAGGTGTATTCTAGTTCCAAATAAATTTTAAGATTCATTTCTCTATTTCTGTGAGATTTACTGTTGGAATTTTGATCAAAGTTGCATTAAATCTATCTAACAATTTTAGAAGTCTGGTCATTTTCACTATGTTGGTTATCTAAGCCAAGAGCGAGGGATATCTTTCCACTTTCTGATATCCTTCTCAATATCAGTAAGACATTTTCAAATGACTCTTTTCTTTGAGAAGCACAGTCCAGTTTAATGATTGAACATCATTTGAACCACTACTCCAGCATTCACTCAAGACCCATGAAAAGGCTTGGGCATCTCCAACATGCTATGAGTCCATGCAATGGAAGTAAAACAACACTCACCATTGCTCTGTGCAGATGATGGTCCAAGAAGGAATCTCGCTATGAATTTTCACTGCAGGTTGGTGGGCCCCGTGGGAGGCCCCCTGCTCTGGATGGAGAAGCAGAGGGGAGGGAGCAGCCCGCTCTCCCTCCTTCAGGTCTCAGTCCCCGCTGAGCCTATGCAGCTTCCTCCTTCCGTGATGTGGGAGCCACCTGGGTGGCCTGTTGTATCATAGGCTCATGGCATTGGAGGCATTAAGTGCAAGTTCATGATTTCCAGAATGGGTGTGTGCTGTTGACGCGCACGCCTATGGGCATGGCTCAGTATTCACAGTACGTGTAGATGTGTATATACATATGTTCATTTACTCTCTAGTTCTGTCTGCTACAATCAGGAAGAAAAGACATGCTAGTAGCTCTCAGAACCATTCTCCAGGGTTCCTCAGAGAAAATGATTCCAGAGCAGTGGGAGGATAGATATAAGGTAAGCTCAGGAATCTTGTTAGGCCAGGAAGTAAGAAAATATTCAAAACCATTGCAGCATGTCGGTAAGACACAGGCACCAGCTGGAAGGGGCTCCCGGGGCCACAAATTATAAACCCTTAATGATGGGAATTTAGGAGTCCACACCAATAGTAAATAAATAAATCAGGGAAGAGGACTTTTGCTGAATTAGAATTAGTAGAATTGTGAGGCTCAACTGCAGAAGTAGAGGGAGGGTCAGAACTGGAAAACGATCTTTTACAACCATCATAGCAAGGAAGGAATCAATTAGAAATCATTCATGGTTGCTAGATCCCAGGGGCAATTTTGTTGTTGTTGTTTTTTTGTTTTTTTTTGTGGTACCCAAAATTGAACTCATGACCTCACGCTTGCCAGGCAGGTGCTATGCCGCTGAGCTAAATTCCCAGCCCCCAAGAAGGCCTTTTGATGAGGGCCAATATGTTTTCATGGTCTACAAGTGAGTCCCCATAAACTGCTTGTTCATTCCAAAGAAGATGACAACCAAAGGAAGCAGTACTCATGCAGCAGAAAAATTGGACAACACGGTGATGAGGTGATCAAAATCAACATCACCAACAAAGGACAGGCGGGTGTCTTGTGCCTTCAAACATGTCACTCTAAGAAGGACCCACTATGCTCTATGTGGTGTTCTGGCCAAGAATGAATAATCAGAAAGTAGTCATAAGTAAGTACCAATAAATGCAAAGTTCTACATCTATTTTATGAAGGGAAATGTGGTGTAGTTGGCTCTACTCTTCCTAAATAGTGCCATAAAAGACAAAAAAGTGGTATGGAAATGTTCCAGATTAAAAGAGGCTTAAGAGAATCAAAACTAAATGCAATCTCTGACCCTCAGCTGAGTCCTATACTAGTGGGGGAAAAAGACTACGAAAGGACATTATTGGTTCAGCTGGGAAAATTGGAATGTGAATGTTAAAAGTAGATGAAGGTAGCAGTGCTAAATTGATGAAGTTGATAACCACACTGTGACTGTGTAAGAGATTATCCCTAAATCCCTAATCTTAGTAAATACACAGTACTGAAGTGTTTGGGGGAAAGGATCACAATATATGTAACTTTTCTTCAAAGAGCTCAGAAAAGTGTGTGTGTGTGCGTGTGCATGTGTGTGTGTGTGTGTGTGTAAGTAGAAAGATAAAGCAAAGATAAAGCAAATGGGATATTCTGGGTAAAAGGGACATGGATGTTGTACTTTTAGTCACCTGTAAATTTGAAATTATTTCCAAATCAAAAGTTGAAAATGAAAAAAATCTTTAGATTCCAAAGCTTGATATTTTAGACTATGTGCAAGTATAATCATTAAAAAGGAAAAAATATTAAAAAGAGAGTAAAAACATGAAGAATTTTATCTGTAATGAATCATGACTATAATCTACTGCCAAGTGAAAAAAGCGAACTATTATTGATCAGTGTGCAGCAGTGTGATTCTATTTTTGTCTTTGGATGGGAAGGAATAAAATCTATGAGAACTTTGATAAAGCATGAGTAACAGGCATCTACACAGAGGGATTTATGGCTAAGAAAGTCCCTTTTAACTATATACATTTCTTTCTAAAATAGATTTTAGAGCTGGGATAGTGGTGCACGCCAGTAATCCCAGCATTTGGGAGGCTGAGCCAGTAGGATGGATGTAAGTTTAAGACCAGGCTGGGCTCCAGAGTGAGTTCAAGCCCAGCCTGAACTGCATAGTGAAACCCTGTCTCAAAAAGAAAAAAAAAAAAAAAAAAAGACATAACATGGACAAAGGTCTACACAGGGGAAATTTGAGGACTTAAAAAAAAAGACAGAGGGAAAGAAAGAAAGAAAGAAAGAAAGAAAGAAAGAAAGAAAGAAAGAAAGAAAGAAAGAAAGAAAGAAAGAAAGAAGAAAGAAAAAGAAAGAAAAAAGAAAGAAAGAAGAAAGAAAAAGAAAGAAAGAAAGAAAGAAAGAAAGAAAGAAAGAAAGAAAGAAAGAAGAAAGAAAGAAAGAAAGAAAGAAAGAAAGAAAGAATGAATGAATGAAAGAAAGAATGAAAGAAAGAATGAAAGAAAGTAAGTAAGTTAATTTTAGGAAAATTTATGAAACATTTCAAAATGGGCAAAAAGGATAATTACTTCTGAATCCATAACTTGCCTTTCCTCATACTGGAGCTACTCTACAGCTCTGTGAGTATGTAAAACTGATCAGAGTGCACACAATCCTCATCCACAGAAAAGCAAATAAATTGTGGAGTGGCATGCCTTAGATTATTGTGTGTGGATAGACTAATTTTGCATCTACTTATAAATATTTTTCAACACTTCGGAGTGCCTGTATGTGTGGCTCTTTGAATTCTCCTTTGAATTGGTTGTGACAACTGACTGCTTTCCTCATTAATGTGTAAGGTTAGAAAATGATAAACATATGTTCATTTTATACTTGTGCGTGAGTCTGTGTCGTACCATTTTTTAAAAAAAATGTCTTATCACACAAGCATTTGTTGTTATTTTTTATCATTAAAGGTAAAAATATTCCTAGAGTCTCTGGAGGCCTCCTCAATCTGGACTTCAGGGGAGCCCCACACTCGCCATTCTGTAGTTCACCACTGCTGGTTCCAGTGGGCACACATCGGCTGGTTCCACACTTCACACAGTGGCAAAGTATGGACACCACCAAGTGTAGTCCTATGATTCCCACCTGACCTGTCTGTGGACGAGTGGGTCCCCGGACCCTCATAGCCACTGCACTGGTCACTGGATGGCAAGAAGGACATGGCCAACGTCAGATCACCATCCTCTCGGAAAGAGACAGCTTGGGCTTCTGACTGGCTGGGGCTCTCAGAGGGTTGCATTGTTCTAGATGTTTCAAGGATCTATATAACACCACATGCCAAAAGAAAGTCACAAAGGTGGCAGTAAATTTTAAACATATAAGTTGAATACACAGATGTCTTAATACAAAAATCAATGAACTGTGCAGCATAGCTTTACTGTCCATCAGATAATAAGATGGAGATCCTGGGGCACTGCAAGGGATGCTCAGGACACAGGCTCTCTGCCCTAGCCAAGGGTCTATTACTGTCAATGCTATGTACAGCCCCATTGGGTTGTCCAGGTTTCTGGTCCCCTGTATACCACCTTTCCCAGAAACAGTCCCCTACATATCCTTCCTCACTAGCTTCCACTGACTGGTACCTGGGAAAGCAGTCTCAATTTTGTATATTTGTTGTGTATTCAGCCACTTTACTGAACAAGGGCTATTCAATTGAGTTCCAGGAAAACTAAGAAGACAATCCTATCTTTTGCCTCTTTCCCAATAATTATAATGTTTCTTTTTTGCCTTTTTCTATTGAAATATGGTAGACTCCTGCATCCAAGTATTGTTTCTTACCCTCTCAGGAAGGTCATTTCTGTTCTGCTTTTAAGAATGATGCTGGCTATAGGCTTGAGATAGTCTGGGATGAAACCCAGGACCTTATGTGTGCTAGGCAAGCACTCGATCACTGAGCTCTATCCCTAGCACTATTCTTCTCTTTGATCATGTTTTATTATAAAAGCAGAAATATATTAAGAAAAAGATTTAGAAAATACAGATAAGCAGAGAGACAAAGAGATCATTTATTATTAATGATCACTAGGTAAATATTTTGTTAATACCTGGATATATATCCTTCATAGCAGTAATTATTAAGATTTTATTGGAAAAGTATTATTCCTCCCATAGAAAACAACATTTTTGTTTGTTTTTTGTCTTTTTGAGACAAGGTCTTGCTTTGCAGTTCAGGCTGGTCTTGAGCTCACTTTGTAGCGCAGGCTGGTCTTGAACTCGCAATAATCCTCCTGCCTCAGCTTCCTGAGTGCTGGGATTACAAGCGTGTACCACTATGCCTGGCCAACATTTACTATTTAATGAGTCAATAACTGTCCTAAGTACAGGGCTGACAAGTATTTTAGCCAATCTTACTAAAGACCTCTATGGTGTAGTTATCCCCATATGACGATAGAGGAAACTGAGACTGAAAAGGCTTTCCCAATTTACCTAGACCATATGCTAATCAATAGCCGTTAAGAGCAAACCCAGGTCTCCCTCATGCCCAAGCTCAAGCTCTTACCTAACACTCAGTTGTCTCCTAATCCAAATCTGATTTTACAAATACAGTTTAAAAACTAAATCAGAATCCTCCTGGACATATAATTCGGTTATCAGCTTTTACCCTTAATATATTATTAATATCTTTCAATGCCATTTATTATTCTTCTACAAATTTAATGGCTGCATAGTGTTTCATTATATGGATATGTTTTATTTATTTTTAAATGGCTCCATTTCAAAATAAGAAATAAAAGCTGGCTGTAAAATATTCAAACACAAAGGAATATAAAGCAGAAAGTGCTAGTCCTCCCTTATCCTGAGGAGTCCCACTTTCCAGAGAAAATTACCATTAACAGTATGACGTGTTTGCTTCCACATAGTTCTCCCATGTAATTTATCATATGCAATGGAGTTCATCTGTTTTTCTTTAAAGGAATGAAGGCATACTGATTGACTACTGGCAGTTCACCCACAGTGTTCCAAAGCTGTACATCCCTTTTAACACACAAGAATCAAGAAGTCACATTGAGTTTGGAGTGTGCAAATGGGAGGATATTACAGTGCTTTTTATTTTCTGGGGAGGGGGATTGAAAAATGAGAAGAATAAGTTTGGGGGATCATAAAAATCAAGAGTTCTGTTTCAGACATGGCAAAAATTCTTTTTGCCTGTAAGATACTGAAGCGATAATGCCAAGCAGGCACTGAGCCCTGTGAATGTAGTGCTCAGGGAACAGTGGGGCTGGGTATACAAATGTAGGTATCAACAGAGAATGGGTGGGTAATAAATCCATGACAACGGCCCCTGCTACATTTAAAAGGGAATGTGCTCTTTAGGTCACCCAGCATGAATCAGCATAGCTCTGGCTGTACAAGGGAATTTCATAGTCTTGTGCCTTGGAGTAGGACTTTTTCCATTTATGGTGCTGAGATTTTTGTTGAAATAGTCAGACGCTCTTTCATAATCTTATCTCTTTTTTATAACATCTATTCTTGTGTTTTTCTGACTTTTGTGTCACTTGGACAAAATACCTAACCCCTACAACTTAAAGGAGGAGAGGTTTATTTTGACTCATGGTCTCAGTCAATGGTTGGCTGTGTCCAAGGCAGAAATGGCATGGTGAAAGGCACGGCATATGAAAAGGTGCTGAACTCATGGCAGCCACTAAGCAGAGCATAAAGGCAGAAGCTAAGGAGGGATATCTATCTATCTATCTATCTATCCATCTATCTGTCTATCTACCCACCCTTTCAGGTCATGCTCCCAGTGACCCACCTCTTCTGACCAGGCCCCATCTCTTAGGAGCACATATAGCTCTAAAATAACCAGTGGCTTTCCACTGATGAGTATAGTACCCCATCCTATCATCCAATCACCTCCCAAAAGCCCTACCTCTGAATACATGACATTCTAGCTCTAAATCATAACATTCCACCACTGCCCCCAAAAGGCTCTTGTCGATGTCATGTATTTAGCCCACCTCTAAGAGTTACTAAAGTCTTAACAGTTCCAGCATTCCTGGAAACTCAAAGTCTAAAGTCTCCTCTGAGACTCAAGGCAAACTCTTAGCCGTGAGACCCTGTAAAAATCAGAAAGTTAAGCACTTCCAAAATACAATGGCACAGGGTAACATTCCCATTTCAAAAGGGAGAGATATGGGGATAGAAAGGAATTGGACCAAAACAAGACTTAAACTCAACAGAACAAATATTTATTCCTATAGTTCTCTATCCAGCACTGATTGTATGTTGTAGAAAGATGTGAGCTCCAAAGGGCTTTGGTAGTCCCACTCCTATGGCACTGCCATTCCAGTCCTCATGACCTCTACCTTGGGTTATCACTAGTCACTGCCTGTGGCACTCCTCAGGAGATATTACACATTCCTGGCATCTTCCATATCCCAGGATCTCCACTGCATGCACAGCTTCATGCACTGCCCTCTCAGGGGTACACTGCCTCGCCTTTGAAACTGTGTGGAAGTCTCCAAAACTGCACAACTCTTGCATTCTGCATGCCTGTAAAACCAGCACCCTGTGGATGATGCCAAGATCTGAGCTTGAGCCATGGTCACAGGAGTTTCTCTGTGCCTGGATAGCTGAACACTGTTAAGTGAACCCCAGAGAACCAATTCTATAGGTGGGCATTCTGCAGCAGGGAGCTTAGTTTTACAGTTTTGTACCCTTGAGCCTTCCAAGGATGGCCAGTTCCTGAGCTGCCTTCAAGCCATCTTTCCTGTTGTCCCTATGCAAAGTACTTGACATTTCAATGCTAATCTTTTTAGCATCCATGCTTTCTGTGGCTCCAACTTATAAAGGAAGCAAGTGCTTCCTTTCTTATAAAATTGGAAAATTTTAATATTTGTCTTTTACTCTTTATTTTCACTGTAGATCTAGTTAAGAGCAGCTAGCAATATTCATGTTACAGCTTAGACATTGGGCTGCTTTGAAATTTCCTCACCAGTTTAATTAGTACACTACCCTTAACCTGTTTCTCAAAAAGTGTCAGAACATGAGCAAAATGAAGACAAATTTTATGCCAGAGTGTAATATGCATGGTCTTTAGTCCACCTGCTAATGGAGTCTTCATTCTCAATTGAAAACTCCTAAACCTTGCTTTCACTGTCTGCATTTCCATCAGCACTGGTCTTCCGAGGTGTGACCAGTATCAACCAGCAAGCTCTGATGACAGCATTCTAGGACTTCTCTAGCAGACATCTCTCCTACATACTCTTCCCACAAACCACTTCTAAAGTGTTCTATGGTCAGGCAGTCACAGCAATGACCCCACTTCTCTTTCACCAAAGTCTGTCTTAGTTCTTTTCCCATCACTGAGACTGAATACCTGACACCCACAGCTTAAAAGAGAAGTTTATTTTGGTTCATAGTTTCAGTCTATGGTTGGCTGGCTCTAGGGCAGGAACAGGATTGGTGGAAGAGCCTGGACAGAGGGTAGCTGCTTATCCCATGATAGCCAGGAAGCAGAGAGAGAAGGGAGGAGCCTGGGACAAGAAGACAGCCTTCCAGGTCACATGCCCAGGGTCCCACCTCCAGCCAGGCCCCATCTCCTAACAGTACAACCAGGTATGAAGTCATCAATGGGTGAATTTACTGGTGAGTACAGTGGCCCCCTGATCCACTCACCTTCCACAAACAAGCCCCACCTCTGAACCCATGAACCTTCTGGGGGATAATCTAAGTCTAAAACAAAACACTATAAGGATACTGTAGCTTGTTTGTTTAATCCTCTTCTCCAAATTGTCTGTTTCTTTTTTCAGATTAAATGATTTTGATGAATCCTTTCATATGGCAAATGTTCCTGAATCATTGGGAGCTGTTGGCTGTGTGTACTCTTTGAGAGTTTGTGTGCACATATGTTCACGCCAAGTATCTTGACAAGTGGGTGCTAGTCTGTGACAATGGGACAATGATTCAGTTGTTTCATTGAGGAAACATCTGCAAGACTCTCTGAAGTTGGCTTTTGGAAAGAATGTTCCAGTCAGCTGTGCAGTGGATGGGTACCTGGCTGGGGGAACTGGGAGCATCAAAGCAGGTGTGGAGAGTGGGAAGGGGGTGTCACTGAGGACGGAGGCTCACTTTCCCCCTCACCCACTATTGGTCCTGTACTTCACAAAGCCCTCCGCTTTGCCTGGTGTCCCCAAGTCCAGAGCACACCTGGACTGGCTTCTCTAGTGAATAAATGTCTAGCTCCTTGCAAGGAGATGAGGGAGGAGCAGTTTCCTGGCTGTGCAAAGCAGGGGACGGGGACTGGTCTCCATTTCCAGCCCCTTGGCTCTGCCTCACAAGGCTCCATGAGCTCAGAGGCCTCCTTGGGCTGATCAGCACATTCTGGCCCATCTCTCCCTCCACTCTGTGTAGTCAGCAGTGCCTCAGTTTCCATGACAGGTTCTCAGGTTCTCTCATCTCTTTATATCTCCTGCCACACTAATTTTGTCCTTAGAGGTGACAGCATGTGTTCCTTTCCTGTCAGGAGAGTGATGTTTGTGGGAGGACAACAAATAAATGCACACGGTCAATATACCTTGTTTAATGGAAAGACTAATTTTGTTTGAAGTCTGTTAGTTCAGTATTTCTTTTCAAAACTTTTTGATTTTTTTTAAAAAAAAATCACATTTATTACCAATCTTTAGGGTCATCGCTTCAACAACCAGGCTGTGGCTTGAACTGGTTCTCTGGGCTACTGGTTGAAGTTCCTTATCTCAGTGCATGGTTACCTTTCGATAATGTCGCAAGTTATAATCAGAAAAACAGGGTATGTTCTCTTGGAACTTGATATATCCCTGCTTACTAAACCTTACTATTCATGAAAATCCTCTACGTTCTTTTTGCCTCCTTGATCTGTAATAAATTAATGCTGATGCTGTTAATCTCAAATTCAATTGCTTCTGTTGGTTTTTCCTCTGTGCTTTCAGCAGTTTTTGCTTTCAGTTCACCGCTCTTTTATCCAGAGGTTCGTGGCCTTACCTTTGTTATAAACGCCACCTGACTATGAAGGGGAATGGTCTCTTGGCCATTCGTTGTGATTTCTTTGTGCTCTGTGTCACTTGTGTAGCATGGCCCCGACAGAGGGATAGCAGTGCCTGGCCACCTGCACAGGGGACAGCAGTACAGAGGCACAGACGGGTCCACAGGCTTGGCACTGAAGGGCTGCGAGTGGGAGGAGAACCCGGTTTCCATGGGCTGGGTCACTGGGAGGTGAGGGTTTGGAGATGGCAGGTGCCTGCAGATGGGACACGTAAGCCTGGCTGAAGGGAGAAAGCGGTGCAGCTTGGGGCAGAAGAGGAGCTGGTCCTGGCACTGTAAGGTCAGGTGGAGAAAAGCCAGGGGCAAAGGCCACGGAGAGGCTGAACCAGGCAGAGGTGTAGAGACCTGCGAGGGGCTGCCTGGGAAGGGGCAGGTCCCGTCTCTCCTGTGCTCTAGAGGGCTGGGGTAGCCGGGCTAGTGTGGGTCTGCGGACAGCAGGTGTCCTCACGTGGGAGGATGCCTGGCTGTCAGGAGGGCTTAAAGAGGCAGAAGGCCCAGTGGCTGGTTCCAAGCTGGGGGTGACAGCAGCCAAGGGCAGCTGGTTGGAGCGGAGGGAGGGTCCTCACAGGAAAGGCCAGGGTGCTGGACAAGTGGCTGTGGTCACCCGAGGCTAGCGAGGGTGGACTGAGGCTCCATGGCACCTTGCCTCTCACGGGCTGCATGGGCAGGGACAGAAGCCCTGGGGCTCCCCTGGGGCCCGTCGCTCATGCTGGGTATCAGGGCCCCAGTCTCCAGCTGGAGCCAGAGTCCTTGGGCAGGAGACAGACCCAGGGCTTGAAACGGTGATTTGAGCACACACACCCCTGCCCTCGGCAGAACCTCAGCCATGTGTATGTCTCATTTTTCAGAGACAGGGTTGGGGCTGACCTTCTCCCCTTGAAGCTGGACTCCGAGCTGACCTCACTCTGGGACCCCAAGAGGCTGACCAAGAACAAGCAGGACCTGGGGCCGCAAGGCCCCTATGTGGAGATGCAGCTGAAGGATCATGGGGGCTGGTTTGCTGCCAAGGAGGGTTCTGGGTTCCACCTCGCAGGGGTCTCTGGCTCAGGAGAGGTGGAACTGGCCTCTTGGGTCACTGCCAGGTGCTGGAAACGTTTAGTCCAGTTCAGGCATGACCCGTGGGTGACCCTGGACGAACGCTTGCCTGGCCTCTTCCCTCGGAGTCTGATCTCAGCGGATGGGAGAGCATGTCATGCGAAGCATGGCAGGATCGGGTGTCTGCCATCTGATCTCCCAGAAGATCAGGGGACCGGCAGAGACCTCCCTGTCAGGCATGGGAGCCAGGGGAGTCTTTAAGGGATCGTTTGCTCCACTCCCTCCACAACCAGGAGGAGGCGACAATCCCAGGTCATCCCCTCCCACAGCTCTGCCATGGTGAACCACACTTAGGGCCCTTTGGAAAAGTACAGGATCAGTCCGGGGCTTTGAGTCACCCCTATAGAGTCACCCAAGACACAGCTTAACGGAGAGGCGAGTCAGGCTTAAAATAGCTAAATAAATCTTTAATATTTCTAATTGCAAATGTACAGAAATTGCACAGCCACACAGAGTCTTAGAACACCAACAACTTTCTCTGTACATTATTACATGGTTAAAAGTCACGGCTAGAGGGAGGAGCTCCAGCCAAACCCCAATGTTTGCATTTTTTCTTTTCACATACTTACAAAAGGGGGAGCGGGACGAAGTAGGGGACTGGGGTGGCTTTGTTGCTGAGTGTGTAGAAAAAGGGGCTGTTTCCCTGGACAGTCTGGCTCCCGCAGACGGACAGGTGCAAGGGAGCAGTGTCCCTCAGGTAGGTGCTCTGGGGGGAGGGGTCTGTGTGGAGCTCTGGCCCTGGACCCCACCCCACCTTCCCAGCAGTAGGAAAGTCTTTACAGTGGAAGTTTGGCAGTTTCCTTCACCCTGAACGTACGAGTTAAGCAAAACCAGTCAGGATACTGTGCTGGCAGGGGAAGAGGGTAGCTTTCTCCAGCAGAGTCTGGGTCTCGGTGGCCAGGGGCCCGGGGCTTGGTGTTCCCTGAGCAGGGACTGCCCCTCCCTCAGGGACCTCTGGCAACCTGCAGCAGCAGGGCCCAGCCCTGGGGATGCAGGGTCTCTGTGGTCTCAGACAGGCGCCCTCTTTACTGGCCCTGCCTCTACCCGGACAGCACGCAGCAAAGCCAACAAATAAATGCCACAGGCAGGGAAAGACACAAACAGGCAGATCCCAACGCTTTTCGTCTTGCCCAGCACCATCTCCTAGGTTACAAACTACAATACAAACCGTCGGGAGAGCAGCGGTCCCAGTAAGCCCTCGCAGCACCAGGACTAAAGGACTATGTACAACCCTTGGGTGAAATAGTTACATTACAGTCAAACACCAAGTACATTTACAAAAATCGTCAGACTTGCAATTAAGATAAAAATTTGTGAAGAGTCTGTACACTTTTACAGTTTTTGCACTAGGTAAATAAGGCTCTCGGCCTGAGAGCTCACAACCCCTGCCGAGGGCAGCCAGCACCACCACAGCGGCTGGTCCCCACACCCTGCTGCCCCGGCCCTGGGGACCTCCCCGTATTGCTAAGAGGCGCTCAGTCCAAGGTCGCTCTACCAGGCATCAGTGGGAGGGCTGGAAGGAAGGAGCAGGGCTCCCGGGAGGATGATGCTGACCAGAGGAGGCTACAACTGCAGCCAGGCCCTGCCTTTGTGGCCACTGGACTGAGCACGCAGGTGCAAGAGGAGGGCGGGAGCGGGCACGAGGGTGGTGGCGGCAGAGCCCCAGCCCTACCTCCTTCCCTCCTCAGGCCGCTGACCCGTGGTGGCCCAGGCTCCCCAGCAGCTCCTGTCTCTAGCCTAACTGGACTGTAGGCTACGTCTAACAGCCCTTCACAGGGCAGCTGCTATCGCCTGTCCTCAGGCCCAAGACGGGGTACAGTGTGGCTCTGGGCCTTCCTTCTAGCACTTGTACCCTTCTGGAGGGGGCTCTGGCACCTGCCGGCCCCAGAGGTAGAGGTGGCAGCTCTTGTAGCTCACCCAGCCCTGGCTCTGCGGCCTGGGCAAAGAAAGGCCCCAGCTCCTGCCCTAGGTGACCCAGGGCCAGGGCTTGGAATCTGTAGGGCATGGGACTACAAGGGGCTGGGAGAGACCCAAGCTCTTCCCCACCTAGGTCCCACAAGCGGGGAGGGGCAGATATGCTACAGAACAGCCTGGAGCTGAGGAAAGCCAGCCCCCGCTGTGGGGTGCCCCTCCCCTGTCTGCAGCGCCTGGTCCTTGGCTGGGGGCTGGGAAGGGTGAGGAGGAGGCGGCTGCACACACGGGGCCTGGTGCAGGCTGCTGCTGTCTTGGAGAGGGAGCAAGTCTAACATCCTCCAGGGCCGCTATTTCCCATGCAGTGCGCACGCTCAATTTAAAAGGCCCCTGTGTTCCAGCAAGCGAGCAAGCGGGCTTTTGTTTCTAATGCATACTGTGAAAGGAAAAAAAATCACAGTTATCCACCTTCCCAGGGCCTGCGGGCGCCTGAATTTTTCTTTTCTTTTCCAGATTTTCCATCACAGGAAAGACCACCTCTTTGGGGAGAGCACCAGCTCGCCACTCCCCACAGGGCCACTGTGCCCTGGATGCATGGGGCCCAGGGCAGGCAGCTACAATGCAGAGTGCCACCTGGCCAGCTCTGCCCAACGTTTTGGCTCTGGGAGCCCCAGGCTGTCAGCGGGGCCCAGGTGGCAAGTGGGGGAGGCTGTAGTCCTGCCTATAGGTTGGCGGGGCCCAGAAGAAAAGCCACAATCCTCACTGGTTTACTTGGCAATGCAAAGAAGGGTGGGACGGAGGTGGAGGGCTGAGGCCGGCACAGTTATAGGAGCAGGTGACCCTCGGCTCCTCACAGCCACAAGGGCCCCAGGGGGCTGCATGCAGTGCAGGTCTCAGGGCAGGACACACAGAACCCTGCTTTTGTGTCCCCCCACTGTCTCCTGCATTCCAACCACTCACCAGCTTCTAGCCTCAGGGGCCAGGGGAAGCCACAGAGGTGGCCCCGGGCCTCCCCATCAAGACTGCAGGCAGCTCCCTCTGCCACCAAGAGGGGGTACATGCACTTGGCCAGGTCAAGGCAGAGGAGGTGACACACCAAATTCAACGACCAGACATGAGCGTGGCGGGACCCCTCCCTCCCACCAGGCTGCCCACGCCCAGCGTGCAGTCTCTTCTGCCCACAGCGCACACGCTTCCTGGGCGGAGGAGCAGGCGTGTTGGGCACCCGCCCCGCGCTGCAGCAGCAGTCTCTCCAGCTCCCTCTGCGGCCGCCTCCTGGACAGCGGACAGCGGACACCAGGTGGGGAAGGGGAGCACCTCAGCCTCTGGTCACCTGCGCTGGGGCTGCCACTGTGGGGCGCCTCCCCGGCTGAGACCCTGCCCTGGGCCAGCGCAGTCCCCCTCTCCTTGGGCAGGTTAACAATTGCTGCTGTTTCTGAACTCGCCGTTCTCAGTAATCTGCAATTTGGTGGGGTTGGTGGGGGAGATGCCGTTACGGGCTTGCATGCTGTACCTCTCTTTCAGCTGAGTCAGGGCACTCATGAGGCGGGCATTGGCGGCGTCCAAGGAGGCGATGCGCTTCTCCTGTGGGCAAGGAGGGTGTCAGTGGGATAGGGGGCGGGTTCCTGGGCTGCAGGGAGGACAACCCCGCCTGAGGCCGCACGATCTATGAGAAGCACTGGCCGGGCAGAGGTGGGACGGGGCACAGGGCACACAAAACCGGATGACACCAGGCCGAGGGACAATCAGCACTCCAGGGAGGCGGCTCCCACCATCGTGGCCAGGACCTCAGTGCCTGCTTCTGCCTGCAGCAGCTCTAGTGGTACTGTCCACCTGCGGCCTTGAGGGTAGGCACTCTGGCTGGTATGCACATGTGGCACCCACAGAGGCCACAGCTCCTTGTCTGCGCAGAGCAAGGCCTCACCTACTCCTGGGCCCCTGAGAGGAAGGGGACAGAGTCCCAAGCGCAGGGCCTGGGGGCTCAAGTCCTCTGCACGGTTCCCCTTCTGGAAGCCACAATGCTGAATGAGACCCTGCTGGTGTCTCTGCCCAGCTGCTGTCCAGCCCCTGTCCACTCCCACACAGCAGGTTCTGCTTCTTTCTCAGCAATTCTTGCAAAAGACAACACCTACCCAGTTCTCCGACAGGGCAAGAACTGCCTGCGCCCTTCACAGCCTGTGCTATGAAGCCGTGGTCTACTGAGACCACAGGCTTGACTTCTCAGAGTAGAGCCCTCCTCAGCTTCGGCGATGAGGACGACTGAGAATGTCACCCCGCAGTCACTCCTGCCCTGTCCCGGGCCCTCTACCACCTGTAGCCCACCAGCGGGCCAGAGCCCTGACCCCACCTGGGCATCGATGATCTTCTGCTTAGAGTCGACAGCTGCTTGCATCTCTGCATGGTCCTTCTTCAGCTCCTCCTCCACGGACATCAACCTACAATAGAGACAGGGACAGTCAGGCTGACACTGGAGGCAGCCTGTGATGAAGGAGAGGACTTGTGGGAAACCCTCTTACAACAACATGGAGGGCACACAGTGGGACAGCCCCCTCCTTGAGCCAGATGCCTCCTACACTTGCCAGAGCAGAGGACCCCAGCTGCCCCCAGCCACAGACATGTCTGAGTCTGCTCCCTCCTTACCTCCACTCTCCACCCCCAGCTCTGTTTCTAAATGCCCAGGCTGCCCGGGGCAAGGTGGGTGGGGTGGGGGTGCGGCGGGCAGTGCTGGCATAGCACCCGGGGTGCAGGGGGAGGATGAAGATCTTGCAAGGCTCTAAAACTTCTTCCATTTGCACCCACATTCACTGAGGTTGGGCTCTGTGCTGGGCAGCCCAGGGCTGAGATGCGGGCCGCACAGACTGCCCCCTCTGCCTCACAGGCGTCAAAGACACTGTGTGCAGGTGCATAGCTGCATGCTGCGCCGCTGCCCAGCTGGTGGGAGCCCGGGTCGCCGAAGCCGAGGAAAGGAAGCAGCTACTTCTCGTGGGGGAGTACGGTGTGTGGGTAGGGTGAGCCGAGAGGCAAGGAGGAGGAACACCCTCTATAAATGTCTTGGCTCGGGGCATCCACCCCTTTCCTGGTGCCCCCAGCCTCATTTTGCCAGACTCAGGTGGCATTCCCACCCTGCTCTCTCGGCATCTGCCTATCTCCCAGGCTACTGCTCTGCAGGTGTCCAGTCCCGCCTGCCCCGGGTTGCAAAGGTTGCCCAGGCTCTGGCCTCAGCCTCCATTCTGCTCACTTGCTCACCTGCTGCTCCTAAGTCTGATTTCCTCCTGACCCTCCCACCCCTCCAGCCCAGCATGCCCCCAGCCGTGTGCGGGGTCAGCCATGCTGGGCAGGGGGAGCAAAGCCTGTCAGAAGATGGTTGGATTTACACTCCTGCCTTGAAAACAAGCAGAGAGACTAAAAACCAGAGACAATGCACAAAACAATGGTTTTTCACACACTGGTCAGGGGGCAGGGATCAACGATACCTAAGAAAGGAAACCGGTAAGGTAAGCTAAGCCCACAGTCTGCAGGCTGGGAGGAAGGGCAGCCTCACAGCACCGGGTACACAGAGAGTCTGGGGAGTCCAGCGGAGTTTGGGAAGTCCAGGAAAGTACGGGGAGTCCAGGGAGTCCGGGGAGTTCAGGTGTAGGGTTTGTGGGACAAAGTACCACACAGAGACTGTGCATCGACTTACTCCCCAGAAGGGTCCCCTGAGTCTTTGGGTGAATCCTAATACAGATCTGTACGCATGAAAATTACCAGGAGCAGGCTGGACAAGAACTACTGGAAAGGAGCAAGCAGAACAATCCCAGGAACAGGTCATGTTCCTTCCTACTGGCTACAGTGGAAAGATGCACTAGCACAGGGCTTTGAGGGGAACCTCCGGAGGAAACTGCCGCAGCAGTGTGGCCAAAGTAGGCCAAGACTAAGGCTCTACCGGCCCCGCCCTAATATAGCTTCAAAGTGAAGCTTCGAAAGGACTACACTGATTCCAAGCAGCCTGATTCCAAACATATTTAAACCAACACAAAAACATCCAGCACCTAACTGTAAAATTCACACATCTGGCATCTAACCAAAAATTATCAAGCATACAGAGAGGCAGGAAAATAAAACCTACAACCAGGAGAAAAACTTGTAAGCATAAGTAGACTTGAATGTCACAGGTGACAGCATTAATAGGCAAACATATTAAAAGAGCTATTATGTACACATTCTACACGTTCAAGAAAATACAAGCAGGATGAGGAAAAAAAATGGATGGAATTTAAGGCACAATGCAATTCTAGAGGTGAAAAATATAATGTGTGAAGTAAAAACTACAGGGTAAGATGAAATAAGTAGCAAACTTAAAGAAAGTAAGATAAAACACAGAAAAATATGAGAAAAGAGGATCAGTGAGATGTGTGACAATATTAAGCAGCTTAATGTACTTGCTATGGGAGACCCAGAAAAAGGGGGGGAGGCAGAGAAACAAGACCTATATGCCCAAGAAACACAAAGAAAACCCCACCAAGGTAAGCCATAATCAGATTGGTGACAGTCAGTGATGAAGATATTATTTTTGTGGTGCCAGGGGTCAAACCCAAAGCATTGTGCATTCTAGTCAAGGGCTCTACCACTAAGCTACACTCCAGCCCATGGAAAGTTTAAATACTGCCAGAGAAATGATACAGTAAGTATAGAAAATAAAGAGAATGACACAGTCCCTGTTGTTACAGTCTGAGGGCAAAGGCCAAATTGAACCTACTGCCTGCTTTTGTATGGTTGACACCACAGAAACAGTTCAGCTGTAACAGGGGAGTTCAAACACTGCAGTGTGACTGCAAGGTCTGCAAAGCCAGAAACTCATTATCTGCCCTTTACCAGAAGCCTGCCAGCCCCTGCCCTAGAGAATCAGAGAGTTAATAGGCCAAGAAAGGTGATACAATGTAATTAGGAAATATTCCACCCAAAACAAGGTAGGAAAAAAAAAAGAGGTGCTACCAACAGGAAACAACATCAAAAAAAAAAAAAAAATCATATTGATAACTACATTAAACATAAATGGTCTAAATACTCCAAATAAAAGGCAGAAACTGTTAGACCGAAAAGAAAAAAGACACAACAACAGGGTAATTATAGAGGAAACTCTTTTTATGTAATGTACATAGATAAGTGCTATGGTGTAAATATTTGTGTTCCCTAACAAATTTATATGTTGAAATCTAAACCCCAAAGTGATGATGGTATTAACAGGCAAGGACTCTAGGAGTTTTTAGGTCATGAGGTCTTCCTCATGACTGGGATGAGTGCCCTTACTAAAGAGGCCAGAAGGAGCTTGCTCAACCCTTCTGACAAGTAAGGACACAGCAATAAGGCACCATCTATAAAAAAAGGCCCTCACCGGGCACTAAATCAATGTCTGGTGATCTTGGACACTCAACTTTTACAACTATAAGCAATAAATGTTCTGCTACATATAAATTATGCAGTCTAAGGATGTAGTAGTTTGAATGGACTAAAGCAACAGGTTAAAAATATAAGGACAGAGGACATACCACACTCACTCAAGTCAAAAGAGTTTAGAGTGTAGGAGAACATGATTGTAATACCAGTACTCTGGCAGGCTAAGGCAAAGGATCTCAAGGTCAAGCCCAGCTTAGGCAATTTAGTGTGAGACAACCTGAGTACCTCAAAATAAAAAATTTGGAAAAGGGCTAGGACTGTAGCTCAATGAGAAGGCTCTGGGTTCAATTTGCAGTTACCTCAGAAAAGAAGAGAAAAAGATGTTTATAATAATAAGGGGGTCACCTCATCAATAGTACATAATAATCCGAAATTATAAGGACCTAAGAATAGAGTATCAGGGCAAGTAATATAAAAACCAATAGAAATGAAAGGAGATAAAATAACTCATGATTATGATTGGAAAGCTCAATATCCTTTCCTCATTAATTGACAGAACGATGTAAAAAAGCAGACAGAAAAAGCAGCAAGGATACAGAAACACAAGGAAACACACCAGGACTGGTTAGTAGAAATAAGCGTGTTAAGTTAGCCGTGGAACTCAGGAGGGCACGTGCCTTTCACAGAACACACACCGCGGGGAGGCAGGGAGGTTGAAAACTTTCTTGGAACCACACACAGTGGAGCCCAGGGCACAGCTGGAGGTTGGGTGAACAATAGGTCTCTAGTCCCCTCCCTTCTGGTCACGTTAACCATTTTATAATGAACAAAAGCACAGGTACCTGTAGCAAACAATGGTCAGGAAGAGACATCAGGAGGACTACACAGGAGGAATTTGCAAAGGGTTTATCTGTAGACAAAGCATGAAGCCAGATAGGGAACTCCCTGGCCACCACACACCTGCTCAGTATGTCCAGGTGATGGGGTCTGAGATAGTACAAACAAACAAGCTGTAAATCCACACCACCTCTCCTCTCGTGCTAGTATTCCGGCCATAAGGAACTTAACTCCAGGACTGGGACTACGTGTGCTTGTTTGGAAGCTACACCTGGGCTGCGCCCGTTTGCACACACGAAGGTGAGGTAGATCCACCCTGCTTCAGGCGGAGATGGAGGGACACAGGGGAGTCACACAGGACCTGTGCAAGCCTTCAGTGAAGGTGAGTCACCTTCAAAACCAACAGTCCTCCAGACGGCCCCCAACAATCTGAGCACCTTGAAACCAAACATACAAGGTCTAACTGAAAAGTACTTAAATTTTAAAAATTTGTTACAGTAAAATACACGTTGCCACTAATCCTCCTGAAAATACTTCCTTTCGCTTTGAAAACACTTATCCTGTCGTTCTTGCCACTTTCTGAAGCAATTTTAGAAGTCGTCTTTTATGAGTGTCTTTGGTTGTGCTGTTGTGGCTGACCTGATGTCCTGAATCGATTCGAATGTTTACCCTTCGTGGTCACTTTGACTCCGAGGGAGTGCCAGGAGCCGTGCGGCTCCAGGTCTATCTGGTGAGTAAGGTGGGTGAGGACACACTGCTTTTCTGCTGGATGCCACTCAGCAGCAACAGTCACTGTATTTTTGGCCACACCTCTTGGAGGCACTCAGAACAGGACTTCAGAACTGCTTCAGAAAGTGGCAAGAACCACGGGATAAGTGCGTTCAAACCAAGGGGAGTCTTTTCAGGGGCGATGTGACTTTCACTGTAATAAAATTTTTTAACTTAAATAGTCCTTGTGTATTTTTATCACACTGCACATCCAGACCAGCACCGTCACCGCCCACATCCATACTGCTTCTCTTCCACAGCTGGCACCGTGACACGGCCCCACCCAGATGCTCTTGGGAGAAATCTGGGGGTCTGGTCGGGCTGCACCCTTCCTCCTCTCTCCTCCCACCTCCACCTGTGGAGTGTAGGTATGTGCACTTCTCCTGCCCTAAATGTGGTCTTCACTGTCTTTCCTGACACCCCAAATCCAGCTTCCTAACTCCTCTGAGAGCTTAGCGAGACACCCTGACTCTCCGCCCTCAGGAAGCCGACCCTGGCTGGTGCCACCCTCAACTCTGCACCCAACACTGCACTCAAGGCCTGTATCACTGCCCCACTGCCTGCAACACCCTCCTCTCCTGCAGCAGGCCAGCCTGCCCTAGGCCAGGGGCCTTGCAGGCCGGGGGCAGGCCACCTCACCTGCTGATGATGCCCTTCATCTGGATGTCCTTGTCCTCTTGCTGCCGCCGCAGCCGCTCCTCGCCCTCCTCCAGCCGGGCCTGGTACTCCAGCACCAGCTTCTGCGTCGTCTCCTCTTGGCACTTGAACAGGGTCTCATACTCCTCCAGCTTCTTAGTGGAGATTCGCAGCTTGTCCTGCAGCACCGCCAGGTCCTGCCAGGAGGGCAGCGTGCCATGGGCACAGCACCCGGACAAAGAGCACAGCCCGTCAGCCTGTGCGGGGCACTGGGTGGGCAGGAGCCCGACAGGGAATGGACCAGCATCCGGGATGGAGACTCTAGCCTGCCCCCACACAGCCCTAGGGCATACAGACTCAGACCCAAAGCTCAGGAGTGAGGGCCTTGAACTTTTTGAAAGAAATGAAGGTACCAGGCTGTGGGGCCTCTGTGGAGGGGAAACTGAGGCCCAGATGAGGTAACCAAGCCATACGGCATGACTGTCTTCATGACCCTCACACCACGGGACCTGGGGTGGCGGATGGGGAGAGGACAGCAGAGGGATGAGGAGCAAGGTGGACTGGGCTCTCCGGACCCGACTCAGCCTCTCAGGAGAAGGGAGGCAGAGTGCGCAGGAGGAGCCAGCTGCATCGGGCTGCAGAGAGAGGCAGGGGTGGCCCAGGAAGCAAGACAGGCCAGACCCCTGAGGACACAGGGCTACCGGAGGCAGACAGCCTGGTGAGGCTTCTCGCTCCCCACGAGGCTCTAGGAGCACTGTGGGTCACGACCCCTGGTCCCCTTCACACAACTATGGAGAAAGCAGGCAGATGCAGCGGGTCAAGTAGGGGGGAGGGTGGCGAATGCAGCATGGAGATGGACTGCGCCTGAGACCAGGGAGAGGGAGCACAGCCACCCTGAGCCGTGGCCCCTGTTTGAGAGCTGCTAAGGGGTGAGAGCACCAGAGCCAGTGGGGAGGTGGCTGTCTTTCTGGGGAGCCTTGCACTGGTTCCTCCACTGACCTGGGTTTTGGGCTCCCAGGACAACCCACAGATCCCAGGCAGCTGCCACACTGGAAGAGCCGGGAAGATGATCGAAGTGTTCCACAGCCCCAAATGCCGGAAGAGCGTGTGGGGTGTAAAAAGCACCCAGTGGCAATCTGACTCCACCCCCATCTTGGTGACTCTGCTCTTTTCCCCAGACCCTGGTGAAGACCAGCAGGACAAAGGCCCAGCCTTGGGGAGGCACCAACTTGGAGGGACAAGGGCATACGGAGTGGCTCTCCCAACTGTCCTGGAGACCCCGCTGCCTCTGCCTCCTCACGCATGAAGGGGCCCCACCTTTGGCAGCCAGTCCCTGAGCTCAGCAGCTTGGCAGTCCCCAGGCTAAGCCATCTTCCCACTTGTGGTCATCAGGTCCCCTGAGTTTGGACCCAATACCATTTCCTGCCGACTCTACTGTGTAGCCTGTACTAGAAACCTCAGGTCTACACTATGTCCCTCTTGCTGCTCTCCTCCAGATCCCACTAACTGCTGTCCTCATGTGGGACAAGGGGCGGAAGGGGACTGGCCATTGGCAGGATCCAGCAGCCCCGCCCTGCCCTCCCTGCCCAGGTCCAGCTTTACCTTTTCTGCTTGGCTGAGCTCCTCCTTACTCCTGAGCCTATCCCTGTGGGGGGGGTCTGGGCCCAGGCCCTCGTCTTCTAACAACTGCGCGTTCATGGTCAAGAGCCAAGCGGCTGTGCGGTCCAGGGCATTGGGGCTCACAGGTGAAGGGCCCTACAATGAAACACAGCTGTGAGGGGTTACAGAGAGGCAGAATGGGGAGGAAAGGGGTGAGGCTGGTACCAGGCGAGCCACAGGGACAAGGGCTTGGAGGACAGTGGCAAGAGAGACCTCTAGCTGCCTGAGCACCTCCATGGCAAGATTTGTCTTCTGGATGGCAGCCAGAAGCAGTCAACAGCCCAGGATGCCCCTGCACACTGCGCTTTGCTGCCATCAAGGGCGCCGTGACAGGCCAGGCTGAGAGGCCAGTGCTGGGCTGGACAGCCAACCCAAAGCACATCCAGCCCTGTCCTGCCTGCAGTCTTTAGTGGCAGGGATTGCCCACCCTCCTGGCACCTGCACCTAGGGCTGGCTCAGCCTGTGCAAGCATTTGGGGAGACAGTGTTTACATAAGAGGGGCAGGCGGATTCTGGCTCTGGTGGGCGCTTTACTAGGCAGGGAACTAGAGATGGAGCCCCTACTCCTTGCTCCCTGACTCCAGGCTGTCCGTGGAACCTGCAGAGGGCACTGGCACTTCTTAAGGCCACAGTGTCCCTGGTTCCTGGGGGAGGGCAGTATGTGTGGCAGGCCAGTGGATGGGGTGGTCGCAGCGTCACTCAGCATGGGATGGCAGCTGGGTGCAAGTGGAGTGAAATGACCGAGGGAGCATGACATAGGGTGTGACACCAGGGTGCCGAGAGCCCCACCCCGCCCACTGACCCACAGCACTGACCTGCTTGTGCACCGTGCGTGGCTTCAGCTCGGGGCTGTCTCCCTTGGAGGAGGAGGACTGCTGCCGCAGCCGGGCCCCAGGGCCAGCCCAATCGGGCGAGGCTGATGCTAGGGTTCCACTGGAGGGTCGTGGGTACTGTAGAGTGCTCAGCAGGGTAGGGGGTGTCCGGCCCCGGGGGGCAGGAGGTGGTGGCGGCGGTGGAGGCGGCGGCTGGTCGATCCTCCGTTGGGGACCAGCACTGTTCTGCCGAGGCACCGTGGGCTGCCCACCCTTCTCAGTCAGTGACATCTGCCGCCGCGCCAGCTCACCAGGCCGCCGCACCAGCTCCTCTGCAGCAGTGCTGAAACTTCCCAGCTTGGCAGCAGCTGCCAGCTCTTCACTGTTGCTGTGAGAGCTCAGGGAGCTATGGCCCTCAGAGCCTGAGTCTCCAAGGCCGCGGGGGGACAACGGCAGGCCGGCCGCCATCTGGTACACGGGGTTCTGGAAGGAGAGTGGTGCCAACAGCTGGGGCCGGCCCGGTGCGCCCTCGGAGGTGCCTGGCGTAGTTGGTGTCTGGCCTGCCCGCCGCACGGTGGCCAGGCCTGCCAGGCTCACTGGTGCTGCCCGGGATGGCCATCCAGCCACCAGCTGAGCTGCAGGGGCCTGCCCGTCAGGGGGAAGGACGTCGGGGCCCGCTGGGGAGCCCGCCTCCCCGTCCAGCACACGGGCGTCTTGGAGGTCCACCATGGACAGGCTCTTGCCGCCGTTGGCCATCTGGAGATCAGGCTCGTTGGCTTCCGAGTAGCTCGAGCTGCGGGCAGGTGAGGGCTGGACCCCGGAGGACCTTGTGACAAAAAACAAGTCCTTGTTTTCGGGGGTTGGAGACGGTAACCGGGTGAAATCTATCAGACTGCAGGGAGACAAGCACACACAGGGAAAAAAGGGGAAGAGAAGAACTGTGAGAGCAGCCACGTGGGTCCAAATCAACAGCACCTGCCAACCTGCTGGGACCAGGCAGCCCGAGCCAGGGCTGGGGAGGCAGGAGGGGGAGGCTTCCAGGGACTGGTGGCTGAGACGGCTGCTCCGGTGCAGAGCTTCTAGAGAGCAGCTCGCTACTCCAGGCCCCTTCCCTGCTCAGTTGCAACATGGGACAAGGGGTTCTGGGGTCTGTCGCGCTCTGGAGACTCCCTGCACCCAAGCCCAAGTCCTCAGCTCAGTAGCTCTGCTATCCACAGGCCCTGCATCGCCAGCCCTAATTTCAAAGTTGCAGGGGCCGGGCTCCCTCTGCCTCTTCCCACTTGTTCCTATTCAGAATAATAGCCCGTGTGGGGCCTAGTGAAGCCTCCGCCTGCCCAGCCTCCTGCTGACACTCCCAATTTGACTGGCAGGTGGGGGCAGGTGTTCTGGAAAAACAGGGACTCAGAGGAGGATCCATTAAGGGTAGGAGGCAGGTGGATGGGTCTGAACCTGTGCAGAGGGCTGCACCTTCCTTTGGCGCACCACACCGCCTGGTCTCCCCCAGTGCCACACCTGTCCGACCCTCCCCAGAGGCCAAGCACAACTGCGGAGGGGTCAGCAGGGCTGTGGAAGGAAGAATGTGGGGGCAAACACATTCATGTGGGTGGGAGGCAGCAATGACGCGCTCGACAAAGGCAGTCTGACATGGGCTTAGAATGAGGAATCAGGGTCAGCTTGCCTCAGGTGGGGCAGATGCCAAGGCCTCCGACAGGGCAGCTGCAGGCACCTGGTGCCACAGCACTCAGGACAGGGAAGAGCTGGACAATGGCTGTAGACAGAGCCAAGAGAAACCAAGCCCAGCCAGAGTCTAAGCTGCCCATGCTGCAAATCCAGTGAGCTTTTCTCAGCACCCATACTCCTGGCCCCCTCACAGCCTCTAAGTGCACCCCACCTCAACTCTGCCTCATGCCCTGCTGTGCCTCACCTGGCAGGTTAGGAGAGCAGAGCTCCAACGCAACGTTCAGAGGGATGGGCCCCACCGCCTCCTGGGGCATCCACCCCTCAGATCTGCTTCTGACGCCCTCCTCCGCCTCAAACGTGCCTTGTGTCCATCTCGGATTGAGACCGCATTTCCCACTAGCTGCTCTGCCCGCTCCTCACAAGCTGGTCCAAGGTGAGCCACCGGTGGCTATGGGGGTGAGGCGCGAGGAGTGCAACACAAACTCCAAGTTTCCTAATCAAATGTTTCCATTCTGACTTAAACCTAGAGCACTTGCCCTCCTTTCCTTCCTCCCGACGGGCAGGTGCATGTGTTACGCATGATGTGCAGCCTGAGCCTATGGCCACGGGCTCAGTGAGGCACGGGGCTCAGCACCTCTATGTTCTCTGGCTCCCAGGCACAAAGCCCGGCTGTTACCTGAGGTGGGGATGCACTTTAGAGGCTGCGTCTAGGCTGCCTAGGGTGCACTGTAACCCACTGCACCCAGCACACCCGGCAGCTCTTACCCAGAGAGATCGTTCTCGATCACCATCTTCTGCAGCCCAGCAGAGATGCTGCTGCTGCCAGAGCCCGGTGTGGAGGCCAGATCGTTGGTCCCTGGGAGTGGCCCGCTGCCTGGGGTGCTCAGTGCCGTGTGGACATCCCTCAGGATCCGAGGCAGGGGGCCCAGTTTGGATACAATATTCTGCAAAGACATGGCACAGGGCAGGTGTGACCAAATGGGGTCACTTGGGAGGCTAAGAGTGCTGTAGCCGCAGTGGTTCAAAACTACTGAGGAGCTTGTCAGAAACGCAGACTGTTGGCGCCCACCGGTCAGAGCCAGCAGGTCTGGCAAGGGCTGACTCAGGGATCTGTAACGCATATTTTGTCACCCACTCCCCAGCTATTTCTGGACAGATATGTAAGGCCACAGAGAGAGATGATGACCTCACCCAAGCACCATGCCAGTTTATCCTAGCCTGATGTCCCCAGAGAGAGGAAAGCCCGCTTGGAAACCCAGAGCTTCTACCCTACACCTCCCTATCCAAGAGGCTTCCGTGGGCAGCCCCTTCCCACTACCTGCTCTATAAAGTGGACTGGGCCTGGCCCCTCTGATGCTTGAGCCCCAATGGGGACGGCCAGGCAGAGCTCAGAGGACAGTGCCTGGGCCTTTCTCAACCTTGCTGTCAGGGTTTAGACACAGTGCAGAGCACAAGGAGCTAAATAAGGGCTGGGGGCACAGCTTTTACATGAAGTCCTTTGTATAAACAGGTGAAGGCAAAGTATGAAAACTTGTAGTCAACACAGCAGCCTTGTAGAGGCACTTAGGCAAATCTTCCCTGAACCCTAGCCGCTGTGTAACAACGCCGATCACTCTCCGTACTTCCTGCCTGGCTGTGAGACCCAGTGAGGAGCGCAGGGACTCAGCAAGCAGCGGCAGTGAAAGTGACTGGTGTAGAGTGCAGGGCAGGGCTGCCGACTGCAGGAAGGGAGGGGCCTGGCCTTTGTTTCCACTTCGCCCTCCCGTGTTTTTCTCAGCCAAAGGCAAGTGGATATAAATGAGCAAAACTGACCGCCTGTGACTGCAACTGAGTGGTTTCAGTGAAAAGCGGGGACAACCCAAGTGTCTATCGCCAGGGGCCTGGTGATATAAACTGTGTTCATGTGGCAGGACAGTATGTGGCTGCTGAAAAGGGCAGAGGTGGTGCAGGAAGCAGAGGTGGAAAGAGCCCCACAACACGAGTGAGAAACATACACGGCAGTGTACACAGTAAGCTTTCACATGAAAAGCTTAGACATGGCGAGAGCTGTCCGTATTTGTGCCTGCATGTTTGTGTTCCTGCACATGCAACGATGTGTGTAGAAGGCTGCGTACCGAGTGGTTACTTCCTGGGATGGGACTGAGAGGCAGAGGCCTTCTAGCTGAGTTCTTTAGGATTACTTACTTTTGTAAGAGGGTCCCCCGGAGCTCTGGAAAGCAAAGGATTTCCTACAGGGTCAGCCCTTAATGCCAAGAAACTTCATCATGTGGGTGGAGGGTCCCGGGGGCTTGGGGTGTCCATGGAACCCCAGCCTGGGGAGGGCTCAGTCCAGGTGATGGCAGCCATGTTAGGGGTGTTTAGGGAATAACCTTGTCAAGTGACAGTGGAGGGCAGTTCTAGAGAGGTTTGTGTGCTTTGTTTTTCAGTCTAAGGACTGAACTTTGGGCCTCACATGTGCTAGGTAAGTGCTCTATTACTGAGCAGCTCCCCATCCCTGGAAGGGTCTGAAACCTCTTAACTGGCACACAGAAGCACAGCATCTTCAGAGTCTATCTTTTCCATCTGAGTGGCTTCAAAACCCAGAGCAAGGACATCTTTAGTGACACGGCTAAGTCTGAGCCCATCACTCCCAGGAACTCGGTAGGGAGTGAGCCTTCAGATGTGGAACTCAGCTACCAGAGGCTGGGCATGGGAGGCGTGGCATCAGCCAACGCTGGTGAGGGAACACAGCCCTCACGCACTAATGAGAAGTTTTAAAAAGGGTCCCAGAGACCCCTGGTCCATCTACGGGGCCTGGGCCAGAAGCCCAAGCTGCTGGCACTTGGGTGGGCTGATGCATGCCACACAGGAAAACCCTCTGACTTCAGGGCTACTCTGGAAGGAAGAGCACCAAGGTGAGCTCTGCAGTGGCCCTGCACCCCGCCCTCTGACCCACGGCCACAGGTACCTGCTCTAGCTGGCTGACAGCCTCCCAGAGCAGTGAGTGCAGGCTAGAGAGTTCACGGCCCAGGTCAATGTAGCCCTCGAAGCCGGCTGTGTTGGAGATGGTCTCGGGGTTGGAGATCTCCAGCAGGAAGCGCTGCATGTTGGTCCACTCATGCTCCAGGAACTGGTTCATGAATGACATGTACTCTTCTTTGCTGCCAAACCTAGAAAGAGTGTGTGTCACGTGAGTGCCTCTGAGCTACCTGTCAATACCACTAGCTCCGTCCCCCCACCCACTGTGGCTGGCTCCACAGCACTTGCTCCCCAATAACTGTGTCTGCTGTGACCAGGGCTGTTCTTTCTCAAGGCCAAGACCAAGGTGAGCACTCAAGGCCAAGACTCTCTTCCTGACCTTCACTCACAGGACACAGAATGCTCCTGTGTCCCCCTAACCTACCCATTGCAGTCTCCTTCCTCTTATCTCCAAGTCTACATGCCTGATGCAAGATGATTCTCAGACCCATGGTTGGCCCAGGTCTGTCTGCTGAGCTTCCAGGTCTCCTCTGCAAGTCCTTCCTACTCATCCTGGTTAAGACCGGAGTCAAAAGCAGCACCCTGAACTCAGGTTCTACTTCTAAGCTCTCTATCCTCAGTTGAGACACCACCATTTACCCAGATGCCCGGCACTTGTCAACCCCTTCCTCTTCCTCATTCCCCAGTGGCAAGGCCTGACGCCTTTATTTTCTAATCACTCTGACTTCATTCTTTGCAACCACTGCCTCCTGCACCACTTCCCTCCCCTAGTACTTCTGCCATTTTTCCTGGAAACATGGCTATCCTCTCCTCCTGGATCTCCCAGCTGCCAGTCCTGCGTCCTTGCTGACTGGGAGGTCTTTTCAGGATCCAGAACAGATAAGGCCACCATCTCCCTTAGTGACTCCCCATGACCAGTGATCTTCAGGTCCCTGCTGTTCTCTTGGGCTTTGTCTCCTGTTTCTCCTGGCCTGACACTTGAGGCTCCACATTTTGCTGCACCACAAGCCTCCCTGGCACACCAGCCTCTGTCTTGCTGCCCTTCTTGGAGCTGGATGAACGCCTCATTCTGACACAGCTGGGAGTCATGCCACCTCAGAGGCCGCCCCATCTTGTCTCCACCAGCCTGGGGTCCTCCTGAGACACTGGAATGTGTCCTGGCCACGCCTCTGTTGTTTATCCCACAGGCCTCCAGGCTAGAGTGCTAAGCTCTTGGGGGCTGGAGCCAGGGCTGACTCATCTTTGCATGGTCAGGCCCAGCATAGAGACAGCCCTGGAACCAGGCAGAGTCCACGCGTTCTGAATGAATAACAACAATAATAAGATGACCCAGCCCTTCCACTGCCACCCACTTGCTCTGAGAATGCAGCCAAAGACATCAGATATGCCGAGCAAAGACATCCATCAACCTGAGACGGACTGGAACAACCGAGTCCCCCTACCCGCTCAGGGGACTCACTGAACAGACAGAGGCTGCTCCCCTTGGAGGAATACTACTCCATTTTGAAACCGAGATTAGGAATGTTAGGGGATATGGGAGAATCCTTACGATTAATATTAATTCAAGAGCAGAAGGGAAGAATAACTTGTCTTCTCACCTTTGAAAAGTAAGGCAACACCAAAGTGGTGGGTACTTTTTACTACGCAGAGGGGCTCTGGAGGAGGTGCTGTTTGAAATAAGGGGAGGGAGTGACGGGGACAAGCACAGGGCCTGTCCCCTTGCCCGGGCCCAGGACTCTGGCACTCACTTGGCGAAGTTGGCCAGGTTCTGAGTGACCTTGGCAATGAGGGTGAGGGTGCGGGCGGTGCGGTCATCGGGGTACTCCTGCAGCAGGCTGAACAGGGAGGGCGACATGATGGCTGGACAGAGGAAGCGCAGAAAGAGGGAGGCGCTGATGAGCCGCTCGCTGATGTCGGGCCGGCCTCGGTTGCTGCACTCTTGTCGCCAGGAGGCAAACACCTCTTTCAGCTCGCGTGGGAAGACGCTGTGCAGGGACAGATGAGGGTGGGCGAGGTAGTCAGGCAGGGGCCCAAGGCGGCACAGCAGAGCGCACGATGAGGTTCTGGCTCTCGCGGAACCCTCTGCACTACCACTCCTCGGCCAGCTGGCCCCCCGCCAGGCAGGGGACAGTGCAGAGGGGCAGCCAGCATAGGGCAGCACGGGCTGCTCTCTCTGTAGCAGGAGACCAAGCTCAGTCTGGGCAGGCTCTCACCCAGGGGCTCAGTGGGCCAGGAGACAGGTCAGGGAGCTGGCTCTGTGCTCTAACCAGAGCCACAGCAAGGGCAGTGCCGAACTACCCTCCACCTCCCCCGGGGGGCGACACAGCTTTCTACTCAAACAGCAGGTATTCCTATCCGGGGAGAGTGAGGAAAACAACGGAGAGATTGCTGTTCCTTGGGCTCCCATCACAGGCTCCGAGACTCACTCTGTTTGCCTGAATAATGACATAGAGGTTTGCTGGGGAGCTCGAGATGATCAGGGAAAGGGGGTATCCTTAACCACAAGGTGAGAACACCGCTCTGTGCTCCGCATGGGGGAGGGAGAGAAAGCAGTGACTTCCCCGGGGTGACATGAGAGGGCAGAGCTGGCCCTAAAACGCTGGGATGCTAGGTAGCTCCATGGGCACCCTAACTTGCCACAGTCAGGGTCTACCGGCCAATCTTTAAGTGATTTTCCTACCTTTTCACCCTGAAAGATGCACCTCCCATCCTGGGACAGAGCAGGCCCTGATACCCCGAAACCCAGTCTATGCCTGGCTAAGCAATGAGCACAGGGTGACGTGACTGAGCCTCTGGCCGACCTTGGCCCTGCCTGAGCTTCAGTCTCCTGTCCTTTAAAATGAGAACAAGGCCTGCCCTACCGAGCTCAGAGGCCTCTCCAGGCTGAAGCACGAAAACCACAGAGGGTCTGACCAGCTGAACTGTCAAGGGCTGCTGGTGAGGAAGCGGAGGGGAGGGGTTCTTAGCCCTGATCCCTGTAGCGCCTGGCACAGGACGGAGCGTGTTATCTACTGATGGCCTTGCTCAGAAAAAGAATCTGACAAGCACCAGAAAGAGGAAATGGAAAATCCTTGTCCACACACAAATGTTTCCCAGGTCCCACACCCCGCTGCCCTGGAATGGTGAGTAGAGGGTGAAAACCCCGCCCAGTGATGGGTAGGGATTGTGTTCCCAGAGAGTTAGAGGCTCTCTGGTTGCCTCTGAAGCCCAAGGGGGTACACTTCCCCCAACTTCCACACACTTTCAGCCAGCCCAAGGAGCCTGCTGGCCCCAGGCAAGCACCTTGCACAACACAGGCTGGGCAGACGGGAGCTCACGCCTCTGGTCCAGGCCATTCCCTCTGTCCCCTGCCCACGGCCACTGCCTGTCCTGGAGGCCTGCCTCTGCCTGTTCTTTGGGAGCACCAAACACTTCCCCAGCCCTCCTGCACCACGTGGTCCTCGACATGGCAGGAAACACGTTCAGACAAACACAACCCTGCTCTGATGGGACAGGGCCGTGACAGCAAGGGCCCAGGAGGGGTGAGTCTGGCGAGAGGAAAGGCCACAGTGGGGGCAGGAGGTTAGAGCCCATGCAGGTCAGAGGGAGTGAAATCAAAAATGACCAGAGGGAAGTGCAGCTGCAGAGGGGCTCAGGCAGAAGGGGTTATCAGTGCCCTAGTGTGAAAATAAACCCATAGCCTGGGGCAGCAGCAAAGCCCTCCTGGATGGTCAGAGCTCTATTTTTAGTCTAACTGGTGGTAGTGGGGATTGAACATAGGGCCTTCATACTAAGCTACATCCCTAGACCTGTTTTTTATTTTGAGATACAGTCTGGCTAAATCTCTTGAACTTGAGATCCTCCTGCCTCAGCCTGGCCGGTCCACTCCTTTCTTCCTGCTCTCTAGTCTCAACTGGAGGCGTGCCCCATGCTTAGACACCCACACATGGCCTCTGTGAACTGGTCAAAGGCTGTGCTGTGAACATAACTTCTACGGAAGGCAGGGCATCTCCAAAGTGGGTGCCCAAGCAGGACTCGTCAGTCCTGTGCCACCCCTGGTGGACTGCTGTGCCCAGGTTCTGCCTATGGTACAAACTACATCCCAAGACATGCTGCAACACTCCCCTGCATCTGAGAACCCAAAAGGAGCAGGTCAGCAGTCTGGCAATCCAGTCATGCAGGGGTCAGGCGGCAGGTAGATTGTGACCCCTGTACCTGCCACACTGTGGGCAATCTGACATAGAGGAGGACGGTCAAGATGACAGGGCAGGGTCCCTGAAGTGCTCATGGGGCCAGCACTGACCAGTAGGAGTTGATGATCTTGCAGAAGGCCAGTTCACAGCACATCTTGAGGTTGCCCTGGTGCTCAGGGAGGTCAGCGGCTGAGCACTTGCTTGGGTCCACTTCACAGTTCTCATCCGACTCATATAGAGCTTTGATGAACTCACCTGTGGCCAGGGGCAAGGAAAGAGCATGAGGGCCGGGTGGGCACTGTCCAGCCCTCTGCTCACCTGCAGCCAGCAGCCTCCCTACCTAGTGCATCCTGCAAGTACTTCTGGCCCACCAGCTTGAGGTACTCCTCGATGGCCTTGGTGGCCAGTGTGTTCTCCCGGAAGATGAGGTGCTCGTTGTCCCCGCAGCGGTCCACTTCTGACATCATTAGGTCTGTCAGGAAATCCTGGGGAGGCATGAGATGGGCAGAGAGCGGGCTGAGCTGGCCTGGAGGGACGAGGACGACAGGCCCAGCCAGAGGGGAAGCCCTTGCCCTCAGGCTGCTCACTGCCCATGCTGTTGGGACCCAGAGGAACAGGGTGCCACCTTGGAGGCTGCTTGGAGGGCAGGCCTGGCAGGAGAGCCTGGTGAATGAGAAGCCTGGAGCTGGTGACGTCAGAGCTGGGCAGATGGATGAGAAGGCCTGGGTGAAAGCCTGACACATGGAGCCACAGCCTCCACATTATGTTCGGACTGGCTGCGCTCGAAGCTCTCTATTCAGCCCTGACCGGTAGCCACACAAGAGGTCCCCCTATCAGAGAGGTGGGCCAAAGATGCTATGTTTGACCGCCTTCTCCTGCTACCAACAGCTGCCATGATCCATCCTGGAGCATCAGAAGGGGAGAGAGTTCCACCAGGCACAGAGAAGGACAAGAGGACAGGAGGCCAGCTGCCCTGGATGGGACTGAGCCTCCGTGCTCAGACAGGTAAGAGAAGGGACTGGCATCCACCGAGCAGGGCCCTGGCGTGGGAGGTAGGCTGTGGCACCACTGCTCCTCACTGTCATAGGCCCGCACCTGCCTTGGAAGGCAGCTGCTAAGCACCCAGCTCAGGATCCTTAGCCATCCCTCCTGCTTAGCACTAGCACCCACAAAGAGAGCAGCTCCCTCCCTCTGGAGCCCTGGCTCCTAGCACCCACAGGTAACCTATGATTTTGTGGAGGGGGAGAAGAAAGGGAGGCAGGCAGCGACTCAGAAGGGTGAGCCAGCATGGACCTGGGTTTATGATGCTCTAGAAATTCCTCACTCCAAAGGGCCAACTTCGGGGCTCTTTCAAATACAAAACCGAGACTCAGACCAAGGGCCCCTTCTTGACCTGCGGGTGACTCTAGGGTCCTGTCCCCTGCATATACCAAGCAGAGGTAAGATCAGCATCTCCCCTTGAGCTCCCACTCAACCCACAACTTCCCTGAACTCCTGTGGTGGGTGCCAGGCCCCAACAGGGGATGGGGAGCTGGTCCTAGGGGAGGGGAAAGCAAGGCACAGGGAGGAAAATGACTTGTCTTAGGCCGTACAGTTACCTGGGGCCCAATCCAGCCTAAGCCTTCAGCTACCCAGGCCTGTCTCTTGTCTCGCAAACTGCTCTCACCACATCTGCTCCCTCACACAAGGAAGCCTCAGTAGTTCCCAAGCGTTCCAGAAAACACACCACTCAGTCACATCAGTCACTTTCTATCCTTCCATCCACTGCCTCCCCGCCCTACCAGGGGCTGCCAAGTCTGGCTGGAGACCGGCTCCCACTGCCTTCCCCAGTGGCACCTCAGTATGCTTCTCGGCCACTTTGGATTGAGTCTGCTTCCCAGCCCTGACCCTGGGACCAGGGACTGGAAGGTCAGACGCAGCAGCAGGAAAGGCTTGGACCCTGCTGCCTTCCTCAAATCCTCTGGGGCCATGGGCTTCCTTACTCACTCCTTCCTAGCACCCCGACTCCACCACTGCTCAGTGAATGAGCTGGCCCCTCCAGCAACCTCCCCAGCAAGTCTGACGGCTGGGGCAGGGAAGAGGCAGCAGCCCAACATGGAAGAAGGCATCCCCTGCCACGTGAGCAAGTTCCTCTCCTGATGGCGGGCCTCGCTGCACAGTGCCAACAAAAGACGGGGTTACAGAGGCTCTGTAAGGGCCAGGGGACTTCCAGCCAAAGCCTCCCTTGCCAGGGCTTCCAGGCACAGGTAAGAGGACAAGGGGTGCCTGAATCATGCACAGCTCCCCAGCTGGGCCTCCTCCAGCTCTGGCTGAGGGCTCAGGACCCAGACCCAGGGCAGTTCCCCACCTCTAACACACAAGCCATACACTCTCAAACCACATCAGTCTGGAGACTGAAGCCAGTTCCTCAGCCTGGCACTTGGGGTCTTTCCATGTCACAGGACAGTCCAGCTCAAGTCCACCCTCCCTCTTCCTCCCCTCTGGGCAGCTTTCCCCAGGGGAGGTGGCACAGCAATGAGGGAAGGATGTCACACAGACACCCACATGCTCCGCTAAGCTGGGAAGTCCCCAAACCACGCGGGTGGGGCTTGAGGGATGGTGTGGTGGGCCCATTTTCAGGAGTGGCAGGTAACAGGGGAAGACAAGGCTCTGGAGCTGAGGGTCACTGACTGTCCACCTGTGTGTGAAATCTGTGCCCAAGCTGTGACAGTGTGGGCAGATGCTGAGGCCGTTGATGGTGGCTCATCTGGTAAGTCACCTTTGGGGATGTCTGTCCAACCCAACACCCCACTGGGTATGTGTCCAGGGTCCACGTGTGCTAGGAGAGCTCAGCTCCATGCCCTGCTCAAGCCCTCTGGACCAGCAGTGGGGACATCTGAAGGGACGGCCCCCTAACACACACTACGAGCCATGGTCCTGTCCACAGCTCCACACGTGACTCGGGGCTCAGCCCACCATGGAGACTGTAAAGCCTCCCACCTCATGACCAAACTTGGGTCTAAGGAGCCCACCTGGCTGTGACCACTGTCCCCAGGGCCTCCACTGGAGCTGGGTACTGAATAAGGACAGGAAGATGCGCAGCCCCACGCCTGTGACCAGGCCTCCTTACAAGCAGCACCCAAACGCACCTTCACCTTGCCCGTGCTCTGCAAGATGTGCACCAGGGCAGACGCCATCTCTTCCTTCGTCTTGGCGCTGAGGATGGGCTCCAGGGCTGCGCACAGCCCCAGGTAGTGGTTGGTGATGTGCTCGGCAAACTCTTTGTACATCTCCATGGGCAGGATGGTGATGGTCTGGTAGCGTGCCTTGATGCGGATCATGGGCCCTGGCCCCTTGCCGCCCTTGGGGTTGGGCGTCACCACGGGGTACCACTTCTCCACAAACTGCCGCCCAGCCACCGAGGCAGCAGGCAGGCTCACCAGGCCCAGGTAGCTGTTACGCTCCTTCTTCTTCTTCTTGTCCGTCTCCCGGTACAGGTGGACGGTGACCGTGCGCAGAGGCGGCAGGTTGTGGAACTCGAAGTGCTCGCCCCAGAACACATTGTCCGTCTTGAGCTTGCCTGTGGTTCGGGCGTAGAGCACATCGTCCAGGCACAGCTCGCACAGGTACTTCTTCTTGGCTGGCAGGTCCTTGGCCTCAATCACCCACAGCTTCAGGATGTGCTCCACACGCCGGCTGTTGTCCTGCATGTGCACAGGGGCCCAGAGCGGTCAGCTGGGCCACCACCTGCCCAGCCCAGAGCCCGGACTCCTGGGCTATCTGGAAGGGGACCTGAGGGGTGGTGGTGGTGGTAAGGAAGGACTCAGATCCTGAGACTGCATGGGGTCCAATGGCCACTGTTTCATCTCCTCTTACACAGGCTCACTTGGGTAAGTAACATAGTCGGGCCTCAGTCTGCCTTTCTATAAAATAGGACAAAGTAACTCCTGGCTCAGAGAGACTGAGGAAAGAGGACAGCACAAAGCCTGCCACATCTCGGGGTATGGTGCCCTGGTTAGCACTTTCTCAGGTTGCTGGTCTGTGAAGTCACTGAAGAGGTAACTACGGCTAAGTGGCTTAACAGGTAACTAAAGTAATTGAAGAAGTAACTACTTCCTTAGTGACGTCATGGCCACCAGGACTGGCCCACGTCCACAAGTCAGCTGGGGAAACAGACACAGCAGAGATTACATCAGGGTCCCTACCGACCGTGGGAGCCCAGGAACAGTGGGAACACAGAGGAAGGCACCAAGCTGGGCCAGGCTTGCCCGCCTGCAGGAGGGGGCAGGTGTCTAAGCTGGACGAGAACAAATGAGCCAGAGTCAACTGGGGAAAACAGGGACCAAAGTTCCAGGCAGATGGTCACAGCACCCAACTTGCCCTTTCTTCAGCCCAGCCTCCTCCCTGTGTAGCTTCAGTGACAGACGCACAGCAGCTGTCTCAGCCTACTCAAACCCCTGCAGACTGTACCAGGCTCTGCCTTCCCTCCAACTCCAGACCCCACAGGAATCCTGTCCCGGCTCCCTCACGCTGGAGGCTCCTCTCAATCCCTGTGCCCAGTGAGCGGAGGTGCAGGCCTACCTTGTTAGGGTGCACTGCTCGCCGCAGGTTCTCCATCCACTTATCCCGCTCTGCTGCCGACCTGCAGGAAAAGCACTTGCTTCCCGATGATGTTGTCACCTGCAGGGGGCAGACAACAGTATTACAGGGGAAAGGATGGTGGCAGACTGGGTAGTGAGGAAAGGCCCCTGTGGCCGTTGCATCCGCACACGGTCTCTGGAAGAAGGCAGGACAAGGCTCATAATCACCCATGCACCTCACATTTCACATGTGATATACTGAGACCCACTGTCCCTGAGCAGCTCAGCAGCAGGGAGTGGCCTGCCCCTGTCACCTGGCCCCTGATCCTTGCCTACAGTCCTCCTGTCCAAACAGGAAAGCACTTTCTCACTCTGACCTTCCTCTTCCTAAGATGGGAGAAAAGCGAGCATGGGGCACACTGCCCAAACACAGGCCTTGCACACCACAAGCAAAGCCTTCTTAAACACAGAAGCACAAATTCCAAGGAGAAAAGCAAGGACAAGCACAAGAACCACCCAGTCCCTAGCTGACACCTTCTGAGGCTTTTCTGGCCCAGCAGCAGTAACAATGATAATCACAAATCCTAACAACTGTGCGCCAAGCCCACAAGGGTCTTCTGCCTGGAACCTTTCCTCTGTCCTGCCCGCCTCCCTCCTGCTCATCCCCCGGTTGCAGCTTAGATGTCTCCTCCCAGCAAGGGAGCCTGACCCAACCTGCTCCCATTCTGCCCACAAGGTCCCTGGCAGCATGCCATACCCCTTATCCAGGCACTCGAGGGCCTGCACGTTTCCCAGCAGCCTTTGCTATGAAGACGTGGACAGTGACTGACCACCTCAGCCATCCTAGCCAAGGAAGACCAAGCCCAGCTCAGCAGGGAGTCTTACACTCGAAAGAGCACACAGGAGGCACAGGCTGTGGGCAGATGCCAGGAGGTTGTCACACTAGTTCCTAAATGGCAGCTTGTCATTATCAGGCTCATTCCTCTACCAAAGAGCTCCCCAAATTATGCATAACTGTTGGAGGTGGGAGTGGGTGTGGGGCAGGAATCTTCCCAGAAACAGAAGCAGGAAGAAAGACAAGGGGAATAACTGGAGAAGCAACGAGGAACTCCCAGCAACACCGGCAGCATTAGCAACTGGCTGGGTCCCTCAGCCTGGTGATGTGAACTCTGACATCTTGCCTTCTCCAGGCCATGCTTCCCCAGCTACCAAGAGGAACTGCACAGGTAACCGTTAGGGAACGGCCTTGCACAGGCTGGGTCACTGGGCCTCTGTTCTCAAATCCTGGGTCACAGAATGCTGGGCAGGAAAGGTCTGTGCTCTCACTGAACAGATGGAGAAACAAGCCCGGATTCGGGGGGGTCCCCCTCCATAACCCACAAGGCACTGGGGAGTGAGCAGGCTCCCACAGGGGCCCTGAAGCTTAAGTAATTCCACACAGGCTTTTTGTTACTCACTTGCCCCCAGTGGAGGCCTAGCGCCTTCAAGTACTAGCATGGGGAGGAGGCTCTGGGTCATTTCCAAGGAACCCTCTAGCAGGAATAGGACCCTCCATGCTCCCAGATCTACTCTGTCTCCCAGGAGTCAAAAGCTATGAGCAGATTCTGGCCATTTCTGAGGAGCCTGCCCCTTGCTGAAGCCAGAACAATCCATGAGGGGCCTGGAGACCAGGCCAGGGAAGCACACAGGTGCCCCACCCTGACCTGTGGTGAGACCCACCTCGAAGCAGTAGTCCTGGCCCAGGATGCTACTGTGCACCGGCTTGATGACCACCTCCTCCTCCATGCTGAGGTCCAGCGCCTCCACCGCGCTGCTGGGGCTGAGCAGGGACTCGTGGGAGCGAGACTCCTTCAGCCTTGGCATCAGATGGGACCTGGGGAGGTGGGCAATACAAGTGTCAGACAGGGCCGGCAGCAGCACTGCCAAGCTGGCTGCCAGCTCCCCACCCACTCACCTGCCTCTGCCCCTACTTCCCTCCCAGGGCAGTCACTCCTCTTCCCAACCTCCACTCTCCGTTGTTTTCAGGCAAGTGTGGGGAGAGGGGTGTCATACAGACCCACAGTCCCTCTTCACTGTGGGGATCTGGGCAAGGGGCTCAGACTCCCAGAGAGCAAAAATCTGAAGATTCTATAACTACTTGGACTTAAAGTAAGCTTCTGAGCCTGCAGGGTAGGGTTTGGCCCGGCCCTGAGACCCCTAGCAGAGGTACCCAGGCCCAGACAGCTTTCTGAAGTTCTGGGGTCTTCCCCCCTCCCCTCATCTCTGTCCAAAACCAAAGCAGACTCCTTGTCCCAACATTCATCCAGAATGCCACTCAGTAGGGCCTTTTCCACACACTGTGCCACTCCACTGGCCCCCATGAGGTAGGAAAAACCCAAGAACTTCTACGGTTCCATTTTATAGACCAACAGCCAGATACGTTGGCACACGTTTATAGTCCTAGCTATTACACAGGAAGATGAAGCAAATAGTTTCAATTTCAAGGCCAAGCTGGGCAACTTAGCAAGATGCCGTCTCAAAATAAAAAGGGCTGTGCACATAGCTCAGTAGTAGAGTGCTTGCCCAGCATGCACGCGGCCCTGAGTTCAGTTTCCCCAGACCAAGTGGGGATGGAGCAGAGGAGGAAAACATGTGTCTGTCGGGAAGGGATGCTGCAGTCTGCACAATACCCGCAATGCTGAGACTCAGCTAGGGTCCACATACCAGGACTCAGGTTCACGCCAGGTCTATGGGCCTAACAGGCCTTGGCACAAGGCTCAGGCACCTGGACTGGCTCTGACAGATCTGGCTTTGGACCTGAGCCCACATTCACCTACTATATGGTCCTGGCCATGTCACCCGCACAACCCTGGCCTTTGTGCCTCAGTTATTTCAGTGCATCATGTGGAAACGTACCAAGGGAGTACCTGCTCTGATGCTTGGAAATAACCTCAGAAAGGTCAAGAGCCCCTTCCTGAGCCAACAGCACAGTACCTGCCCAACTGCTACCTCCTCCTATAGCTGGGGCTGAGGAAAAGCCCTAGCCCTGTCTGGGCCTGGAAAGACCATTCCTGCCATGGAAGCTGAGCAGGCCTTGCTCACACCTGTGTCTGTAGCCTGCACTCCTGGAACTGGGAAAAATCTCCCTCCTTGGGCTTTGCCCACAACGCCTCCATCCTCTAACACCCTCTGACCTCTGGCGCCAACACGCCAAAGGCTCAGTCTACCATTTTCTCCCTACCTCAGTCAGGCGGGGGCTTGGGCCCTGACCTGGAGGGACTCAGAGCCTGGCAGAGTTGCAAGACACTCCCTCGCAGGGCAGACATTCTGCACACCCATTTCCATGATCACCTGGAGTAAAGGTGGCTGAGGTCCATGATCTATGGGCTCAGAATCCAGAGCAAGCCTCGAAGGGCCCTGCCCAGAGGCTCGCAGGCTGACAGAAGCCACCCTCCCAGCCCAAACTCCACATCTCCATGGTACCAGCTCTGCACGCACATGAACCTCCCAACATGAAGTCTAGGCATTGCAAGGGATCAGAACTGCAAGTGGGACCCCAGCCCTTGGACACCCTACCCCCAGAGACCCAGTCA
Source organism: Chinchilla lanigera (assembly GCF_000276665.1). Classification (NCBI taxonomy): domain Eukaryota; kingdom Metazoa; phylum Chordata; class Mammalia; order Rodentia; family Chinchillidae; genus Chinchilla; species Chinchilla lanigera. The sequence continues at coordinate 6,257,231 of NW_004955419.1, forward strand.
GCCTCCTCCCACTGCCTCCCCATGCCCAGCGTGAGGCTGGCCTTGAACGCCCTGAGGAAATGGACAGGGGCAGAGGAAAGCTGTGAGGCCTCTGAAGTCGGTTTGGAACCTGCCACACTCCTGAGGCTCCCTGTGGAGCTCCTCCCTATGGCCCATGTCCGCCAGCACATAGCTCCACCAGGAGGACCCTTCCTTGGGATGCCCCAGTTCACAAAGGCACATGGCAGCCTACCTACCACACCACACCACACCATTGTAGGTGTTCAGACAGCTTCTTCCCTTGATGACCTCTCCGAAAGCCTGGCCGCCTTCCCACTGCAAGCACTGACCAGTGCTGTGGGGAGGCCTGCCTTCTGCTTGGCTGAGAACCCAGCTGGGGGTGGGGCTGGTGCCGGCGCTCGGACTGGGCAGCGTATCTCCCTGACTCCAGGGTCCTCCCCGCCCCCAAATGGGCCTCATACCTCAGTGGAAGATGCCCTGCCTCAGATATCAGAGAAGTCACCTCACCTAGGAAGAGCCGGGACCTGCAGGCCCCTAGACCTGACATCCAAGTCCGCAAACAGTCCACAGCCTGGATCAGACTGCTCTCTGGCCCAGCCTGGAAAGCCCTGCCAGATCAGGCTGCTGGGAGTCCAGGCGCGACTGCCAGGGCCCAGAAAATACAAAAGGAGGAGCTGGAGAACCAGGCCGCTTCCTGCCTGCGGTGCCTGAACGTGCTGAATGGCTGGAGAGAGGAACAGGGGGCCGGTTCAGCACACTAGGCCTGTCTAGGGAGACCCAAGAGCCCTGACAGCCCCAGGAACCCAGCTGGCTCTAGCCAGATCCCAAAACAGTCATAGCTCAGAGCCTGTGGCTGCAGAACCCTCCCCTTCCTTCCTTGCTGTCCTGTTCCACAAACATGTTCCAGCTGGCCCAGGTCGACCTACAGAAGGCTTAAGGTAGCTCAGGGCCCTTAGCTAAGGAACCCTGGACTGCCCTAGGCCTACTGACTGCAGCTGGACAGCCCTGACTCTGGCCACTTTCCCAAAGGCTTCTCCATGAGGGGGGATATGAGCGGACGCTGTGCCCAGCCATGGACAGCGGTTCCTCCAAGGTCTTCCAGGCTGCCCCTGGGCCTCAAAGCGCTGGTGGGTGGTGGCAGGACATGTGGGCTCATGTATCTGCATTTCTTTCTCACAGCCTGAAGTCTGCCTGCCACCCTTCCTCCCTCTGGGCCCTGACACACAGCAACCCTGGTTCTCACCCACTGGCCCAGAGGGAGCTGGGCTGCTACAGTCTGCCAGGGTGTGCCTGGCAGGCAGCTGATAAGAGCACTGGGGCTCGGAAAGGAAAAATAGTCATTTGATCACTTCCTGGACTCAGCAGGACCATCTCAGGGCTTAAAAACCACCTCTCCAGGAAGCCAGCTACAAGGTCACATGTCTATAGCTCCAGCCACTCCATAGCAAGGATTGCCTGCCCCATGAGTCACCCTAGGCAGGCCCTTGCCCCACCCTGCCTTCCGCTTATGCCTAATACGGCTGGATCACTTCCTTCTCACCTCGTTTGTGCCTTGCCAGGCCGAGCAAGCAGCCACCTGAGGGAGAAAGATGGGCACCCAGGGCTGCCCAGGCTCCAAGGGGGCAGTGAAGGCACACCCAACTTGGGGAGTTTGGGGAAAGAGTGAGAAAGCACTGGCCCCTCTCCCATTCCACACTCAGGAGGTACCCCCAAAACTCAGCACAGGGTGTGCATCAACCCAGCTCAACAGTACAGTCCTTTCCTCACTTCAGCTGCATGCAACTCTGCCTGGAGCATTCATCTACCCATTTTACAGGAAGCGAAGATGGGCTCAGGGAGGAAGAGTTACCCATCTGCCTTGCTGTCAGTGCTAGGATATAACCCAGGTGTGGGCCCTGTCCACCACTCCACAGGTGTGGAGTCTATGGTCTGATGCTATTGTATGAAGGGCCTCTGCTGTTCACTAGCTCCTGTGTTAGGTCTCTCGATGATTCCCAAGGATAACAGGGATAGAAGGAGGCCCAATTGCATGGTTTCTCCCAGTGGCCAGTATCATGACAGCTTCCTCCTCTGACCTTCTGTGGTCCTTAGAGATGAGGGCCTGATCCCATTGGCAAGGTGATAAAAGGAGGGCAAAGGTCTTCATCCAGGGGCCTCCACCCCTGCAGATCACCTCCACACTCCCAGTCTGAACTAATTCTCACGGGACGACCCTGCCAAGAACACAGTGTAGCTACGCTGCACTCAGAGAGGCTGCACCACACACCTGCCACTTCTCACCAGGGCAGAGCCAGCACCTCTCTGGGCCAGGTGCCATGGTACTGTCACACACTTCACCTCACAGAACCTTCAACAGCCCAAGAGATAGATGCTAACCTCACCGTGCATTAAGCGGAGGAAGTGAGGCCCAGGGTCCCATCTTTCTCCTAATGTTGCCATCACACCTGGGGCTATCTCCTTATATGAAAAAGGAAGGTGGATTCTTACCTCAAATGGAGACAATGATAGTGAACTACACTAAAAGACAAGATTTTCCAGGGGAGGCACTTCCCAGGCCTTTGGGTCTGTGATGGGGCGGGTCCTTCTAAAGACTCTAAGATTCAGTTCTAGCCCAAGTCTTGGTACTCAGTGCTGCTGGCTAGGGGTCCATCTGCCTCTTTCACTTGCTTGCAGTGGCCTCACTGCTGGGCAGCTCCACTTCAGGACCTACATCTCTCAGGTAGGCCTCCAAGCACCTGCCATCCTCCTGCCAAGAAGTTCCCTTCCCTTAGTCCTATCCAGTTCTCAACACTGGCCTTTCTTCCAGAAGTGTTCTTGGACTTCCTGGCCAGACAGTGCCATTCACCAGGCTGTGCTGGGAAAGTATACCACAGAGATGTCCCTCTGCGAGGCAGTGGGGCTCCTCATGGGTAGGACTAGGCCTGGCTCAGCTCTGAAATTCAGAGCCTCAGACTTCCCAAATGAAAACCTTAATACCCCACCAGCTGAGGTCATGCAGAAAGGAAGTCAGCTGGGATGGGGACAGACTTCCTTGGGCCCACAAACCCTGATGACATGGCTACTGTCTGGGAGAAGGGACAAAGAAGAGCCACTGGTGGGTTCAGCAGACCACTGCCTGTTTAAGACAAGTTCCCAGGGGCAGTACTACAATATTCACCCCAGAATCAGTGATAGAGAGGATCCCAGGGACTCTTCCTATCCTCTGTAGCAGGACCCTGCTCCCCATGACCCCAGTTCTCCTTAGGACCTCCAAAGTCACGGCAGACTCTCTAGCCCCATGACAGCCCTCTACGAACTACAGCCCTGTGTCTCCTGCTTTCTTTCCATCCCCAAGCTGGGCTTGCTGTACAGGAGGCCCTTTCCCTGTATCCTCCATGCAGGGAATTCTTACATCTCCCAGGAAGGAGGTGGCAGGAGGTGGCACCAGAAAACCCAGGTCACTCATGGGCCAGCCTGCCACAGGCGTAAGATCAGGGGAATCATGGGCAGCAGAGCAGAGAAAGGTCCATAGCCAGGCTGAGTGCTCACTGTGACCTACTCATTTGGGTGTGGGGAGGAAGCCCTTCCCAGGGCCCAGGAAACACGGGTATGGGCACGGGCAGGCCACTATTAGAAACACAGCCAGCCCAACAGCAGTTTATTGTGAAGCCAGGCAGTAGGAACAAGGGGATATTGTCCCAACTCTCGGGGCACAGCCTTATCTGATAGCCTTCTAGCCAACCCACAAGCTGTTTTTCAACTCAGATCCTTTTTTCTCTTAAAAGGTTAGTGACACAAAAGTTCAGAAAACTCATTAGTTCTAGGAGGGAGGGGAGCCAAAAATAAAAACAAAACTGGAGATAACTGTAAAGCTCTACTTGATACAGTTAAGGATGCGTGCAGCTCTAGGCGAGTAAGTTGAGAGTGGGGTTGTTTAGCCTGGATAGTGAGGGGCTCAGGGTCACCCTCCAAATCTCAAAAGGACAGAGGAAGCCACCCTACAGGGTCCCAAGGCAGGGCTGGGACCAAGAAGGGCCAACGTCAGCTCAGCCCCAAATGGCCAGACTTATTTGGTTTTAGACAGTGGGCACACTGTAGCTGAGGGTACACCAGCAGGAGCTGGAGATCCTCGAAGACCCACTGCAGGTGGAGGTGCCTGCACTGTCAGGGGCTGCTGGGGCAGTAGGGCAGGCACACATGCAGGCAGGCAGTAGAGGGACCACTAAAGTAAACACACCTATGCACAGGTGTGAATGCATGCTATAGAAATGCCACCAGCAGCTGGAAACAGGCAGAAGCCCAGCTAGGAACCAACCTAGTCTCTGCTCCTGATATAGCACAAAACCCTAAGGGCCTTAGGTGTTCAGTTCTCTAGGTCTGTTTCCTACCCGTAAGCAGGGATAATGACACATCTCTCCACTGTTGCTCCAAGGATCAAGTGAGACACTGTAGGGCAATGTCCAGGAGGGCAAGGGTCTGTGCCAGTAACCACCGGTCACCTGTGACTGTCCCAGCCCCCTTCACCAATTTCATGGTCATGCACTGTTCAGGAGCTGGGACAAAGATGTGAACAGCACAGATGAGTGACAGCGATGCTGTTTATTAATACTGACCTCTTCTGCTGTGATACGTTATATTTTATGACACAGGAATGAGGGGATAAGGATTTCTCAGGCTGTTCACTGTTCTTTCCCCTCACCACTCAAATTTCTTACTTACTCCAAGTGCAAAACTGGGACCAACCGTATCTCCCCAAAGGCCCTTGTGACAGTTACTCTTGGATGTCAACTTGATTGAATTGAGAAACACCTACAAAATTCATAATGCACATTTTTGGCTGTGTTTGTGAGGGTCTTTCAAGAGATGACTGACATGTGGGATGGAAAACTGAGGGAAGAGAGCCACCCTGAATGTGGGCTATACCTCAATAGGATGGGGCCTGGATAAAACACTGGGAGGAAGCTGCTAGCATATGCTGTTACTCTTGCTACTTCCCAGATGCCTTGAGGTGAGCAGGCTCTTCGCCCCAAGAGGTTCTTTCACCATAACATTCCTGCCTTGGAGCCCACTGACCATGGACTAAAATCTCTGAAACCATAAGCTAAAAAGCTTCTTCTCCTTAAAGGTGCTTTTCTCAGGTATTTTGTCACAGCAACAAAAAGCTAACACACCCAGGATGCCTTGAATTTTTAAAAAGCCCTTAATTTCTCTTATTGAGCTTAAGGAGAAAGAGGGTATGTCTGGGGGTGGCTCCTCTGTCTGTGAATCCTAAGCCAATGGTCTCTGACCCTAAGGCATGCTTGGTCACATGCCACTGGCGTTACAACAACCAGGCTTAAAACACAGTATGAACTCTTGAACAAGATGTGTCTCCACAGTCATGCCACCCCAAAGCTGGGAGGTCCTGCTGATTCTGGAGTCAAAATCCTGCAAGCTCTCTAGGCCCCTTCAGGCCCAAGCACGCTTGCCACACCTTTGCCTGTAGAGCAGGCAGGCCCAGACAGTGGTGCTAGAGCTCTCTGTCCACAGTGGAAAAAGACCCTGTCTGGATACAGTCCTGGAACATGTCATGACAAGGGCACTGACCTTCTGAGAATCAAGCTGCAGGACATAAACATAACCATGTCCCACCAGAACATCCAGCAGGGCCATCTCTCCCCAGCCCAGCCTTGCCCTGCTGGCCTGGGAACTGGCTGCTGAGAAGGCTAGCACTTACTCCGGGCCCAGCTGGGATCCCAGGAGGGGAGAAGAATGCAGCTGCCTAGTTGCCCCGGGGGAAGACAGAGCCTGTCCTAAAAAGGCAAGGAGGCTGGCCACTCAGCCTGGGAAGGTTCCCTGGGATAACAGGACCCAGAGGCATGGTCCTCAGCTCCAGGTTTCCTCAGGCCAGGGATCGGTCACAGCAAAAGCATGAGGAACCCATGGGACAACCCCCATGCATGTACTGAGCCTTGACCTTTTGACCTCCCCTGACCTCTGTGATTCCCCACATCACAAAGCTAAGCTGGCAAAGAGGGTCCACACGCTGGTGACCAAAACAGGATTGGGGGCTCCTCGCCCACTATGGCTCAGTGCATACAGCCTGAGGCTTGGTATCAGTAGTGCCCAATAGATGCTGACCAAATAAGTGACACTATGGCAGCCAGGACCTAACCACTGCTTACTGCACACCAACTGTGTGCCCAATGGTAGGACTCATGCTGCTTTCTAAGTACAGGTGTTATCTCACAGCCTTCTCCCGAACACCTTGCGCCCAAGGCGGCACTGCCTCAGGGACAGGAGAGCAGGAACTCAAACTCAGGCCTGATAAGCCCTGCAACACACTCTCAGTGAATCCAAAGGATTTAACGAAGGGAGCTTTAGTACATGTCTACTTTGCTGAAGAGGAAACAGGCTTAAGAGAGTGGAAGTGACTCCTCGGGTTACACAATCCAGAGCAAAAATCCGGGATCCTGGCAGCCTAAGCACCCAGTTAGGCAGCATGGCCCCTCCATCACATGAGGCCAGGATCCACCCTTATTCTGCTTATGACTTTGGTCCTCTTCCTCTTTCCCCTGGGCCCACAGACCCTTAACAAACCCTCTCCTCTCTCTTGGCTGCTGTTTCCACAGGCTGAGCTACTTTAGGGAACCATGAAGGCCCATATCAACTTCTTATTACACAAGGGACCACCACTACTCCTATACCACGACCTACAGCAACCCAATAGTGACAGCTCCTTGCCGCTCAGTGCTGACTTGGTTCACAGGCCTGGTCCCAGTCAGAAGAGGCAGCCTTCAGCACCCTCGCCAGATCCAACCCCCACTTTCCAGTAAAACTGGAAAAGTGGAGTCTGCAAAAGACATCTGGGATCACGCTTACCTTTCTACATCTCATTTCCTTTTCAGGGAAGGGGATACTGAGACAGAAGAAACAAAAAACTTTCCAACTAATCCCCCAAGTCATCCTGCAGCCTGAATAATTTTGGGTTTTTAATCAATAGCTGTCAGACTTGTCAAATTACTTTGGGGACCGCAAAGCAGTTTTTAAACATTCATAAACCTCAGTAGAACCGTGAAGTGCCCTGAATTTTAAAAGGACAGAATATAAGGAAACTCATCGAATAGGATGGGATTTGGGCAAATCATAAGTGAGTTGTAGGCAATTGCCCCTCCTGCTTACAACTCCTGGGCCCCAAGAGAAACTACCAGGCTTGGCCCGCCCATCAGAAAGTTCAGGGAGAGAGACACCTCCCAATCCTAAGCCCTACCACAATCTCCCCAAGGAGAGCCCCTACCTCCTCAGCCCCAGCAAAAGAGCCCAACTTCTCCACACAGCACTCAGGCTCTGACCCCAGCTGCATCCGCGGTGACCCTGACACTGTCAATAGGGCACACTCAGACTCCTGCACCCGCTGCGCATGTGCTGCCTCCCCACCTGCCGCTCTGCACCCCTCCCCTGGACCTCTCCACTTAGACCTTCTTAAGATGTTTCAAGGCCCTGGCAGAAATGTTCCCTCCCCCTTGAGCGCAATCTGGTCCCATCCCCCAACATGTCCAGCATCCCCCGCCCCTGCCCGTTATAATGGATCACACCACTGAATGTGGGGCTGGTTTCTGAGTGGTTCCTATCCCCACCCCCACCCCCAACTGTAAATACTTCCAGCAGCAGACTCAGGGCCATGGAAACACAGGACCCAAGGGAGGAATGATGAAATAAAAACAAGAAATGAGCTAAAAACCAAGGACTGCTATTCCCCAGGAAGTGGCTCCCTCTGTCCTCTGGCTTACCTCATTCCTCCTTCCCAGCTTTCCCTTTTCCCCTCCAGGAAGCCCTCCTTGGTTTATAAGGCCCCACCCACCCAATGGGAGGATACAGGCAGCAGCATCCTCTCTGTCTCATCTCCTCCATCCACAACACAGGTGCCATGTCATGTGACCTCCTGGAATGGCGCAGGCTGTTCAAGATAAGTGATAAGGTGATCTAAGGATTGTCTCCTTTCCCTGCCCCTGGGGACAAGGCTTCTGCCCAACAAAAGACCAGGCACTTATCAACCTGCTCCTGGCACTAGGTTGGCTGATGACAGGCTGAAGGAAGAGAGGTTTTCTTTAAAAATACACACAAAAGCCAGGTATTGTGGGGCACAGCTGTAATCTCAGCTACTCAGGAGGCTGAGACAGGAAATCAAAAGTTCAAGGCCAGGGGCTGGGAATTTAGCTCAGCGGCAAAAGCGCCTGCCTGGCATGCACAAGGTCGTGAGTTCGGTTCCCGGTACCGGAGAAAAACCAAAAAGAAAAAACCAAAAAAAGAAAAACATGGATGAAATTACCAACTTTACAAAATCATTAAAGCAAGAGTATGGTGATCAAATCTTACTAGAT
>NW_004955419.1:6265669-6300080 GCF_000276665.1 Chinchilla lanigera
AAAAAAAAAAAAAAAAAAAAGTTCAAGGCCAGCCTGGGCAACTTAGTGAATCCTGTTTCAAAGTGAAATACAGTTTCAAAAAGTTCTGTAACTTTGGTCAAATCATTAACCCATGTCTCAGTTTTCTCAGCCGTAAAACAGGGAAGACACCACCTTCAGCCCCACTGCCGTTGTAGGGGTCACCTGACATGCACTGAGGTCTCCATCCAGGGCCCCTATGATCAGGGGCTCTACACCCTGCTGAGGTGGCGCTGAGCCTCTTGTCCTGGATATTCTGTCTACTCACCCAGCGCCTCTCTGGTGCTCCTGGCTTCCTGGCCTGCTGACATTTCCACGATGGCCTTCTCACTCTACCTGGTCAGCAGATCCTGCCTGCCTGTGGCCCACAGCTCATCTCTCAAGCAGCTTCTCTGCCAAGGGACCCCAGGCAACCTCACCTGCTCTACCCCTAACTTAGCAGGTGTAACAGTGCAGGCCATTTTGGGCAGGCACCTCAAAGACCCCCAATTAAGGAGGGATGCATTTGGGACTAAGTACTGACACCTAAGACTCCATTCCCAGTGTTCATCCTCAGGTTGGTCCCTCTTCATCTAACCACATTTGAGATAAGGGGCTTTGCGGCCAGACAGGGTCCCCTCCTTGTCAGCAGCCTGAGCTCAAGCAGAGAGAAGAGGCAAAGCCATGAAAGGGAAAGAGCACTGAGCCAAAGGTGCATGGGCCTCCTTTCTTCTCACCTTGGCTCTCACATCTGTCAAACGGGCTGTCCCACTGCAGAGCCAGCTGAAGTCCTTATGCTAAGGCCCCACTCCCTCCTGGGTGAGGCTCCTCCGCTGCCCAGTACACAGTATCTCAGCTCCAGCATTGAGGCTGGGGCTTTGGGCCTGGGAACCCCCAGATCCATGTTGCTCTCAAAGCTGGGGAATGAGAGTTCCAGCAGCCAACAAAGCCACTGCTTCTCAGACTGTAACCGAGTGTTCAACAGCATCAGAACAGGAAGACAGGGTGGCTGCTGACAGGCCACAGGCTCCTAGACCACTGCCAAGGTCAGAAACTCAGACAGATCATGTCAAAGAAAACCAAGGGGACTCTCAAGTACTTATGTACCCACCGCACATGGATGCTGGCCCACACTCGAGGAAGTGCACATGCCAGGCACTGGCTCCACATTTTGCAGCCTGCACACGTCTCATTCTTATGCAGCTACGCTACAGTTAAGGCAACTGAGGCCACAGACCTCGAGGGGCTTCCCCAAAGGCAGAAAGTATGCAGTGTTCAGAGTCCCCTCTTGCTTCTCACAGTCCACAGAGGCTGACTCCAGATCAGCCAGCACTGTCACTAGCCATCTGGCCCAAGGGATTCCAGCTGATCATTTTGAGTTATGCACTCAAAAGTACAGCTTCCTAGATATGACCCAAGCCCGTCATTCCAGCCCTACTCAGGGCACCTAGTGCCGGTCACAGGGGGCGGCTCACTTTCGCTCAAGGCAAGACACTCCTATCAGTTAAAGCCTCCTTCTCTGTCTGTGCCTGGCTCGAAGGCCACCACCTCTATGAGCCTCCCCAGCACAAGTGACAAATGCCTCAGCCCCCTACAAGGAAGTGCCACTCTGAGGAGGCAGGCAGGTGCTCAGCCTCACGTTCACGGGCACAGGGCGAGGCAGAAGGCCTGACACCTGGCCTCCAACTCCAAACTCTTCTCACTGCCCACTGATGCCGCAGGTTTTCACCAAAATTACAGAAATCACATCAGCAAATGTACCAATTTTCACGAGGCACCTGTGACAAATGACACCTCATTTTCACCAGAACTGCACTGAGTCGAGTCCTGCCTTTGTCACCCCTAGTGACTCTGTCTGCCGAATGGTGCGAAGGGCATCAAGCTGGTGGGCAGCCTTACCCATCTGGCATGGCAGTGAGTGAGAAAGAGTGGGACCAACAGGCCCTGAGTCCTGGCTAAGACAAGCCCCTCCTCTGGCTTCTCCAGAAACGGGATGTGGACCCAGTAAAGACTCACACGGTGGGCATCTGGCTTCTGGCCGGAAAGTGACCTGGCTTCTGACCTGGCTTTGGTCCCAAAGTGACCTGGCTTCTGACAGCTGTTCCAAATGGTTAAGATGGAGCCCAAATGTACTCCAGGCCCCGACACAACTTTCTCCCTCTTCTGCCCATCTCCACCCCACTCAATGGGCTGATGGGTCAGGGAACAGGTGCAGAAAGAAAGAAGATGAGACAGTCCCCCTGCGGGGCCACAGCGGAAATGACAGTGCCCTAAAACCCCAGTGCAGCTCCATCCAGCCCAGCCCAGGCCTAAGCGCTCAGAGCAAAGGCCAAGCTCCTCAGCTCAGAAAACAGCAGTTCCTGGCATTCCTGCATTCCCACTGCAGCGTTCCTAGGGCCCCGCCCGGCCCTGCTCATTTGAAACAATCCTGGTGGCTGCGTGGGGCAGGCCTATCCTAACTGCTTCCACATTCTGGGCAGGCAGTGGATGTCGGGGCGGAGGAGCAGGCGCCATTGCTGGGCAACTCCGCAGTTTCTCCTCACACAGGACACCTGTGACAACCATTCTGTCTCACGCTGCTCTGTGCAGCTCATACAGGTCTTCCTGGGCCCAAGAGGCTGCTCAGCGGCCCGACTCCCACCCAGCCTCCCTCCTCATCTCGACCTCCGCTCAGGCCACTCACCATCCCTCACCACAGCCACCAGGCTCCCCAGGCCAGGAACACCGAGTGGCCAGGCCAGCCCCAGCCAGTCCAAGCCCGCTCTGGCCCGAGACACACCACTCCAGCCCTGTCCGCTGGGACTAATCATGGCTAGTTAAACAAAGGCCATGCTCCAACTCTCTGTAATGTGTCTTTAAAGGGCCAGTGTCCCACTTGGTTTTGTTGGGAACTTAAAGGTACAGATCCTTTTTTCTATACAGGAAGTGAGAAAGAAAGAAAGAAAAATGATAAAGGTCACTACCAGATTAGAAGTCTTAGGCTTCTAAGAGACTCTGTAAGCTAAATGAGTAACAGTAAAAATCCAAATTTCACTCGAAAGTCCCAAATAAGTCAAAAACAAAAGCAATGGGCCTCACTCTCAAGAAAAGGCATAGGGATGGCGGCCATCTTTGAATGGCCAGCCACAGCACTTAGAACTTCACAGCACTGCCTCCTTTATTCCTTACAACTTCCATGGCAGGCAGTGCACCAGCCCAACTTCCACACAGGAAGGCCCAGGTCAGCAGTGCAGCTGGGACACCACCCACGGGAGGCCAGCCAGAGCCCGACTCTGCGTCCCAACACCCACCTGCTGCACAGCCTCCAGTGTCCTTCCCTCCTAGGACAAAAGACGGCAGTGAGAAAGGGGCATCACTTGTCAGAGACGCTAATCATAGGGCTTCTGGGGCTGTGAGGTCTGGACTGTCACTCCCTCCATCTCCAGATAAGAAGACTGAGAAACACGAATTCTAGCACAACATAAAGGGAGACACAGATGGAGAAGGTGGTGGCCGAGGAGGAGGAAGGAGTCAGGAGGGAGGGAGGCTAAGAGGGAGGGGAAGCAGGTCTGGCTGCTGCGCATAGTGTGGGCACTGTACACCAGGTCCTCAGTCCCTCCCTAACAGGTGCTGCAGGTGAGAGGAAACAAGGCAAAGTTGAGCAACTGTCCTTTGGACCCAAGGCTCAGGTAAACCAGGCCTGTCCACAGGAATGGCGGGTGCAGAGCCATGGGAATGGGGTTCTCCCAGGGCCTTGAAGCTCCTGCTCAATGCCCCTCTACCTGCCTGCCCAGCTGTCAAAACAGGAGTGGAAGGGGACAGGGAGAGGGAGGAGACTTGGCTTGTCTGGTCTTAGTACCTGGACTGAAAAGCCTGCTGAGATGGGTCTGGTTGGACTGGCTGGGTCCACAGTGGGTGTGGTACCTCCATCAGAACTGCCAAGGCCAGGTGGAAGCCTTAGGTCCAATCCTGCAGTGCCAGGCCAGTCAAGGATTTAGTATTCTCACTGTGTTTCCATGTGCCCTTGACATCCAATGAGGATCTAGGACTAGTGGCTAAGAACAGGGGCTCTATAGATGGTCAGTGTTCAAATCTGGACTGTGCCACTTGGCACCTGTGTCGTCTTAGAAAAGTCAAAGCACCTCCCTGGGCCTCCCTCAGTCTCCTCCTGTGTCAAATGGGTGACTTGATAGTACTCTTCTGATAGGTTGCTAGGAGGGTGCAAAACACAGCCTGGCTCAGAGTGGGCACTCAGGCCAGCTTCCAGCTAGGCTGACCCCGGATGCTCGGGAGGTACGAAACAGGAAACTACCTAGCAAGGCAGTGACTCTGTGCAAGTCACTTTTCTTTCTGGAAAAGGACCCTCAATGACTCCCAGGCAGTATTTCAGACTACCTTCTGAAATCCACTCTTGCCCCGAAGACAGGAAAGCCTGAGAAAGGCTGGGCTGTGGCCAGATCCTCTGAAGCTACAGCTTGCCCCGGCTGTAAAGCCAGCTAAGTCTGCTGAGCAGGAGTGGGGCAGAGGCAGGAGGGCCCAGAGCCCCGTGAGCTGCCAAGGAGAAAGCAGTGCAAGGCTTCATCTCTCCAGGAGCCCTGACCCTGACCCTCTTTAGGTCGCGCCTCCCCACTCCTCAGGTGTCTTCCATGGCACTCAGCTCAGCTGGCTTTGCTCAAGGGAAGTGTGTTATCAGCCACATAAGCCACCCACAGCTGCTGCACCAACAACCTCCCAAAGCTGGGGGCTCCTTCTGCCACAAGCCTGACCAAGCCAAGGCTGGTCTCATTCTTTCTTCCTGGAGCCCGACGTATCTGATGTGTACCTGGGGAAGGGGTGTCAAGCACCAGTGGAAACAGGTGGTCGGGGCAGGAGCAATGCCAGTAGTCCTGGCAGAGCACATGGCTGCAACTCCTGACATTCAGTGGGTGACCTGGGTGCCTTCCATCTACCACTGCTCACCCATGGGGTTAATCAGTAAGGGGAGGCCTGGTCTGGGGGTTCTGCACAGCCCAATTGAAATTCTCATTTTGTTACTCCTCAAGGGCAGGATGCTAAGAAAATCTTTTCACTTTCCTGAGTCTCTGTTTTCTCATGTATAAAATGAAGTAATATATCAGCCTCCACAAAAATGCATGTTAAAGCACTGGTTACCCAGATGCCAAAAAAAAAAAAAAAAAGTGGCTAACAAAGCAACTAGGAACCCAGAAGACTGAAATACCTGGGTATCCCTCATTCAGTGATAACCCGCCAGACATTAGGCTATTTCCAACCCTTTGCTACGAACCAAACACATTCTAAACTCTCCCCCGAGCTAGCAAAGCCTTGGGGAGGTATCCTGGTCACCAAAATATCTATAAAAACCTCAAACTCCTGTTTAAGCCAAACCCACGAAGAAGCTTTCCAGAGCAGGGCCATTCTAAGTCTACCTCTGCTCTTGAGAAGATCCTTGGAGCCAGTGCTGCTCTAGGTTTAATAACCTCTGGTTTAGTGACCTCATGCCCAGCAAGAGACTGGGACAAGGAAAAGGAATGGAAGGGGCAAGGCAGGGTCAGGAGACTCAGCACGAGTCAGAAAAGCGCGACATACATGGGCAGGTGTGGCAGCACCTCTGGAGACCCTGGAGAGAAACTGGTGCAGGCTCCATGTTAGCCAGGATTCACTGAGTAATCCACGGTAAACCCAAGCTGGCTGACAGGAGCCCTCACCTCCTCAGGCCGCCGCCTCCTCACCTACTCTCACACACTTGTTTGTTCTGACCGCACTGGTTCTCCAAGTCACCAAAGGTCTTTACATGCCAGCGCCAGCCATCCACAGCTGGCTCCTTCCTGGAAACCCGGGCCCTTGCATCCTGGCTCCTCACAGGCCTGCTATCTCTCCTCCTTCCTACAGGTGTTGGGATTCCTCAGGGCAGTGATTTGGGAGGCACCACTTTCCTTTGGTGATCTCATCTGCTCCCATGGTTTAAATACCTCCATGTGCTCCCAACGTAAATTCCTTTCTTCAGTCCTCCCCTCCTCCCAGCTCCATGTGTTTATCTATAGACAGGCCTGACATCTCCTCTTAGATGCCTCACAAAACCTCAAACCTGAAATGCTCCAATCAGAGCCTCTCAAAAGCAAAGCCAGGAGTCACAAGTCAAGAACCCTCCCTTCACTAGCCTTCAGGATCAACTGAGCATATCCTACTGTGACTCCTGTGGGGACACCCCACCCCCACCCCAGCGGCCCACAGAGCAGGTAGCCTCCCAGCAATGGCTTCCTGATCTTTCTCCCTGGGAGTTAGAAGGGTCCTTTAGATATGCATTGGTTTAAAACCCTTTCAATGGCTCCCTTAAGAGCGCTCTGAACAGCTCCAAACTCCTCAGCGGAAAGAGTTGGCAGGACTGGCCCGCACACCCACTAACCTCATCCAGGAACATTCGCCCCTCAAATCTCTACTTTGCTGCCCCTGGGACTCAGGAGTTTGTGGTGGGCCCACTCTCAGGATAGACAGCTCCCAGCATCTTCAGGACCTCATCCTTCCCCGACTGCTTTGTCCACAACAGGTCCTGCCCTGCCTCCATTATTCCCCAGTGAAACACTTGGCTTATTTCCTTCATAGCATCTTGCTCATTCAGCCAGCAAATATTTACTGAGTGCAAACTATGCGCCAGGCCCTATTTTAGGCGCTGGGAATATAGGCACTGAACAAAGCTAACTAAGGTCCCTGGCTTACATTTCAGTAGGGGAACTTCACCCAATTTACACTTACTTTGTCTCTCTGCTTACTTTTATCTTTCTCTCCCACCACAAGGTAAGTTCTGCATGGCCAAGAGTAACATCATTTGTATACTGAAGGAGGGTCTGGCATGGCATGAGCTCAGTATCTATGAAATGAATATTCTCAAACAAGGACCAGGGCAGCCAAGAAACCAAAACCAAGAAAGACACAAGCCATCGAGGGCCAGGCCTTCACTGCCTTCTACCACCTGCATCTGGTAAGAAGGCTGATTTATGAAATGCCTCAGCCTGGTAGCCTCAGTCTTTCTGGGACCAAACAGAGGCACATAGGCCCTGGAGAACAGGTGTTATAGGCCTGAGCAGTCAGGGAAGCCTTCCTGAACAGGCAAGGTCTGACCAAAGCCAACACCACACTCCCAAACTTGTTTAGGGCTTTGATGTTCACTGATCTATCAGGGGAGGAAAAAACTCTGCTCTAAAACCCCTTACTTTTTATTAGTGTCTGGATCAATAAAAGTTTTGTGAGTAAAGTCTCCTGCAATACGAACTGCAAGAGGCAGACTCAGGTTATTAGATCTGTCTGAGAGAGGCAGGGGCTGGAGAACCTGAGGACACCGGAGCTTCGCCAGGCCTCACCTGTGCTGGGCATGCTCAGGCCAAGGGCGCCCAGAGAGCACTCGTTAGCTCAGCAGCCCGGGGAGTCAGACCACCCTCCTGAGTCCACCTTTCCCACCCAGTCCCTTGGGCAAAGATCAGTGGCCAACCTGCCCCGTGCCACCTTCCAGGTCCCCCAGCCTTGCCAGCTTTGACTCCCCTGTGCCATGCTCTAAGTCTATGGCTGCTCCTCATTCCTCCACTCCAGCACTCCAGCTCTCCAGCTCCCTACGCCTCCACAAGCTTTGACTCCTGAGGAAAGGGAGGAGTTAGTCCAGCAAGCCCAGTCCCACCTCCTGCACTCTTCCTCCAAAGCCCTAAAGGCAGAGGGGGGTCTGCGGAGGACCGTGGGTTACTGATGGTGGCTAGAACCATCTAGCCACCATTGGTTGGCTGGGTTGGGTCCTAGAACCAAGCGTCTATGGAGAAAGAGCCCCTCACCCTCCAGCCTCAACTCCCATCAGAGGCCTGGGCAGCCCCACACCTCATTGGAGACCTAGTGGCGGAAAGAAGTTTCCTCTGCCTCCCCTCCTCCCTCTCTCCCTCTTGCATAGCGATGCACAGACCTTGGTGGCGGGGATTCTGGGGGTGCAGGCACCCGAGGCCCATGAACCAGGTCAGGCTTCCATGGACGGCCAGGTCTCCACACAGCAGTCCCTCCGCCCCGGCCCAGGATCTTGCCAAAATTGTCACTGAGGAGTCCGAGGCCACAGAGGCCCATTTCCGAGGGTGCTGCAGCCCCTGGTGGTTCTCCTGGCCAGGGGAGTGGGCCTTGCAGCCAGGGCTGTCATCTAACAGGTGAGCCTAGGAGGGCTTCCCTGAACAGCAAAGCACACGCTGAGTCCGTGTCCGCCAAGTTGAAATTTCAAAACTGACTTAAAAAAACAATGGTGACAACATCTGGAGATTTCCGGGTTCTCCAGGGAACAAGTGGAAAATTACAGTCTTCAACGCAGGTAACCACAAGGCACAACCTCCAGGTCCAAGAAGTTCAGGACTCTTGAAAGCAAACAACGGTTTCTAGCCACAGGCCTCTCCTTCCCAGGGCCTCTGGCAGGGTGCAAGCACAGAACAGAGCTCCACTGGGAGAAGGCTCCGCCCAGAAGTCCCTTCCAGGCACCTCCCCTGGAGTGCTGGCTCCGCCCAAGTCAGGTGCTGTCCTCTGGGCCCCTGCACTTGCCATTCCCTGGGTTGGTCCTGGCTCTGGTGTCAAAGCTGGTTTCCTCTCATTCTTTTCTCAGATCAAAATCCTGTGGTGGGAGAGCCCTTCCCAAACTAGCCTCGCTGAGGGGACAACGCCCACCCCCATCAGCGTTATCACCTGCTTCATTTTCTTCATAGCACCGTTCTGAGGTCACCATGTTTGTTTCTCCTCTTTTCCCCACCACGAGGACCTTACCTGCTCACTGGTAAGCCCAATACACCTTGAGCCAGGCACTCCACACTGTGCGGAATGAATAGATTTCTCTGTCTGCTCTGAGATAGGCCAGCCAGAAGGAGCCCGGGAGCCAAGGGCTTGGGGGTGTGGCAAAGTAACCTCTGCCCCCTGCGCCACTCCCGCCACTCCCCAGCATTCCAGACTCCCATCAGCCAGCACCACGCCCCCAACTCTCCCAGGTCTTTACAGTCGGCTCGGCCCCCGCCCACCAGGCAGCAGCAGTCTAGCAGGCCCTTCCCTTCCCAAGCCCTGCGGTGGGTTGACATTCCCAAAGCAGCTGCCTCCAGCTGCAACCACTTTCTGCCGCTGTGCTCCAGGGCAAGAATGGGGCTCTAGGTCCAGCAACCTTCCCTACTTCCAGGACAGCCCTCAGGCAGGGCTGGGCTGCAACCAACCAAAGGCCTGAAGACCCAGGACGGCAAACACTGTCCCTCACCCGCATTTCCACTCAAACATTTTTATTTATTTATTTATTCATTCATTCATTCATTCATTTGACAGGGTTTGGCTATGTATTCATGTTGGCCTTGAACTCATGGCAATCTTCCTGTCATAGCTACCTGAGTGCTGGGATTATAGGTGTGTGCCACCATGCCTGGTTCAAGCATTTTAAAAAGCAACACAAGCTCAAGTCCAGACAAGGGCACCATGGTTGCTTATCACTGTTACAGGGCAGAAGGCAGAAAGGGAGGTAGGGCTCTTGGCTTGGGGCTAGTCAAGAGGTCCACTGGCTGGGAAGGCCACTGAATCTAGGCAGCAGTCCTGGGTTTAGGTGTCCACTCCAGGAAACTTCTGTAGTAAGCTCCAGGCTGGGCCCACAGAGCACAAGGGGAGAGTGAAGCACAGGGAGGGAGGAAGCGAGCTGCCTGAACGCCTGAGGGCAGACAGAGCCCTGGGCCCAAATGCCACCGGGAGAGTCGTACTCATCACACAGCTCTCACTGAAACACAGATCCTTCTGGGAAGGGTACACCCTGCCACCCAGACATTTTTGCCTGGGTCACCCTGTCCCAGCCTACCAGACAAGTCACAGCATCAGTTTCCACTTAGCTTCCACCATCTACAAAGATCAGACCTTTCCTTAGAGCCACCACAGAGGGGCTAATCAAACCCCATTCCCTGAGGCCAGCACCTGGAGACTTTCAGGGTACTGCTACACAGCCGGCTATGCCTCCGCTTACGGAACCCTGTCCCTCCAAGGAAATACGGATAGAAAGATGGCGGAGGAGAGCCCCTGCCTAAGGGACCTGCCTACTTCCTAGCCTAACTGAGGCATCACAGGCCCCAGCTCAGCCTCTGGCAGCTACAGCACATACCTGTAAACACGAGACTGTATCAGGCATCTACTGCATCACGCAGGCA
Organism: Chinchilla lanigera; assembly: GCF_000276665.1. Taxonomy (NCBI): domain Eukaryota; kingdom Metazoa; phylum Chordata; class Mammalia; order Rodentia; family Chinchillidae; genus Chinchilla; species Chinchilla lanigera. The sequence continues at coordinate 6,275,818 of NW_004955419.1, forward strand.
GGTAACTGTGGTAACTGCTCAACTGGAGAAGAGATTTTATTATAGCCCTAGCAGCAAGCTCCAACCTAGAGGATCCCTGACTTCACTCCATCCCCTGCGGGGTCCCAGATTCCTGGCTGGGCTGTGTTTTGGCACAGGTGATCCTGACCACAAGTGGCCCAACACTGTCCCATCTGTCCATATCTTTACCTGCCACCCACAAAGCCCAGAGGCCTTCCTGGCGCCCCCTCTGGTCTACAGACTGCTAACCAGAGGTGCACTTAGTAGTGGTCACCTTTCTCGGACAGAGCTACCCTCCCAGCTTTCATCTCAGTGTATCCAACAGCTTGACAGTATTTCCTAGCAGGAGAGAGGTGAGGACATAGTCAGAGAAGTGCTAGGGCCAGAGAAGTCCATTTGGCTCCAGAGCAGCCAAAGCAACAAGGAAAAAGAAAGCAAAGCCCATCTTTGGACACCACCTGCAGGTTGTAAACTCCAAGTCAGTCTTTCTCCCACGGATCCCATGATCATGGTAACAAAGAGACATGGCAGATTTTGTGATTTCTTCACACAGGAAGTCAACTCCACAGAAGCTAAGTCACTTACACAAGATGACCCATCTTGTTTCCCACACAACAGTGCATCTAGTACTCACTCATCCTTGTCTTCTTTTCCAACTCAAATATTCCTCCTCTTGGAAGTCTTCTTAGATTCCCTGCAGGGAGGAAGCTTTCTCCTACAAGTGGGTCTATAGTTTTAATATCTTACAACGAAGCAAAGCCCTATGACAGGCCATCTCTACATGACAGCTGTCACAGGAAAGGATCAGAGGATGTCCATCCCAGACTGGGAATCCACACGCACCGGTTGTCTGACCTTGAGTATGTTACTGCCTCCATCCTCTTCCAGCCCCAGCCAGAGATCTGCAGGAGTCTTTCAGAGTCATCTTAATGCTACATAAAAGTATGGAGCACAAGAGTGACCATCCTTGGCCACCTGTAACTGGGAGAATTTCAGAAGCTGCCCTGATTCTGGCACCCTCCACACCAACCCTAGCGGCCCACACATAGGCCGCCGATCAGCACGTCCGGTCTATCCTGCACACTCCTCACCTCTGTACCAGGGCCAGCCAGCCACAAGGCCCTCCTCCTTTCCTACCCCCCCAGAAGCACTCCTTGCCCTTTCTCACTGCCATACTCTTGGGTCCTCTGGATTCCTCCCCTGTTCCTGTTTCTCATTTTCATTTACCTTTCAGGGGCCAGCTCAGTGCTCCCATCTGAGAATAACCTCTGTCGGCGTCCCCAAGCGGAGGGATGCGTTTCTGTCCCTCTTCTTGAGTTTGTGGCCTGGATATCGCTATCTGCCTTGTAGAACTCTCCTTGGGGTCTATTCATCTCTAGCTCCTCAGGGCCTGAGGGCCTGCAGTCAGTCAACTCCCCAGAGCTCAGGGCTCTGATGTCTGATCTTCTTTCAGGTCTGCAAATGTCCTTACCAACCAGGTGAGGCGCCTGGGGGACTCTGGAAGCTTCCCCTTGAAGAGTTTTGCTTTCCTGGGAAGACAAGGGTGGCCCCAATACTGTCAGGGTACACTACCAGGCACACTTGTACATCCCTGTGGACAGAGATGTGCTCACACCCTGGGAGGTGAGACTTTTCCAGTGACCCCGGTTCTCTGTTTTCTGGAGGCTGAGAAGACAGAGGCCCCTTCTGGAGGATGCACTGCTCTAACCCACCGGCTGCCTCAGGTTGAGTCTGCAGGCTGAGCGGGGACAAGGATCAGAGACAGATGGCTGCAGAGAAGCAGGCCCAGGACCTGGCTGTTTAAGACCAAGGGCTTCTAAGATGTCCCTGCTATACTTAGCTAAAATTGGGGCACAAACCTGGTACTGGATTGAAGACAGCTCTAGAAAGTAGTTTCAGTGCTCTTCAACAGTTAATTTATGTGAGCACACACATCCCTGTGTGTGTGGCTTTCTCATCACCAACAACTGTGCCCTGGCACCTGCTTTGTGCCAGGCCCAGTGTGAGGTATTTTACATACATTATCTCCTTTAAACCTCCAAGAACCATAGGTTTGTGTAGGCACACTATCTCTGATTCAAAATGAAGCCAAAGCACAGAGAGGGTAGGAAGGCTGCCCAAAGTCACACAGCTAGTTATGGAAGGAAGTGGGATTCCAATTCCCCAACAATCTGACCCCAGCCTGCCTTTCTAGTCCAAGCAGCCCGTGTTCACCATTCCTGAGCCACTGTTCTCTGTTCCTACCCTGGGAGCTCCCTTTGTGAGGTGTGTGGGTGGTTAATATACACCGTCAATCTCTGGTCCTCACCAGGGGTGGTGGCTCACACCTATAATCCCAGCACTCGGGAAGCTGAGGCAGGAGGATCATTGGGAGTTGGAGGCCAGCCCGGGCTACAAAGTGAGCTCAAGGTCTGCCTGAACTGCATAGCGAGACCCTGTCTCAACAAGACCAAAAAAAGAAAAAGAAAAGAAAATCCCCCGTCCTCAACTTCTGTTTTCTTCTCCACCCACTCACTAATCCCCTGATCCTCCCATTAGGCCACTAGGTAGCTACCTCTACCCCACCACTAGCCCAGTGGCATCACCCCAACCTGCCAGGCCCCCAACTAGTGTTTTGTGATGATTTCAGCTGGCAGAAAAGCCTAGAACCTTTCTCCCACTGTGATACTGACACATATTGGCTCCCAAAATGTAACGTTTCCATCAAAGCATTTAGTAGGAGGAAATTCCCACCCATGTGAGACCTCCTCTGAAAAATACAGAGTAATTTACTCAAAGAAGCAATGAGACATGGTCAGCATTTCTCTCTTTTGGTTGTCACAGGGTCAAGTGCAGGCCAACACCTGCACAGCATGCCAGGTCCTGAATGTCATCAAGACACAAGGGAGAGGAGTTGGCTGCAGTCCATGAGCCTGTGATGGCTGGCCCCTACCATGTACCACACAATGGTCAACCTATACTTGGTCCCCCTCACCCCTGTGCTCTGCCCACTGGAGACATGGTGCCACTCACTGGGTCCCTATCAGAGCCTCCCTCCTGTGTCCCTAACTAGGCCACCTGCTCCCCAGCCCCCAAGTTCTGTCCCCACTCCACCACCTGGAGCCTACCATCATACCATGTCTACACCAGGCCTGATGCCAGAGTTCATACACATGCTTCTTAAAAGGTCATAAAATTCAAACTTCCCCAAACTGTCCCTTCTTTGGGACTTCCCCAAACTGTCTCCAACTTTGGGACTGGTGACAAGATTATGGGAGTATTGTGGGGGCATCTTCTTCCACCCCCAGGTCCCATGAATGCCAAAAAAGTTCTAATGCCAGCACTGGTGCATGGGTGTCTGGAGGTCAGCAGGTGCGAGTAAAGTCCCAAACTGCCCCAGCCTCACCCCTGGCCACTAGAGGTCACTGAGGCTAGAGGAGTGAGTCCATCCTGGGGAAAGACCAGCCCTCTGCAGCAGGACCACAGAGGGAAGGCCATTAGTCCATCCCTGTGGCTATAGGTCGCCAGAGAGTAATTGTGCAATAACCCCTCTCTCCAGACACTTCTGCCTCAGGAGGAGGGGGAGGTGTCCTTTGGTCTGATTTCCTCCCAGTGTTTCCCAACTCTGTCCCTTGTAGGTATCTTGCACAGTGCTGCGATGACCTACCTGCCACTGATGTCAGGAGGAACCACTGCCCCTACTTACAGATGAGAAAATAGCCCTACAGGGGCAGACAACCAGTCCAGGGGCACAGAGTTAAGAAGAGAATGACACCAGCATCTAAACGAGTGGATGAGACATGTGGTCTGTGCCCTCAGGAAGCTGGCAGTTTAGTAGAGAGGGGAAGGCACACAAACATCAGGGCCAAACAGAAATATATGCAACAGGTTGTGGGCTCAGCAGAAGTGACTTGAGGGCCCAGTGGGGGGCCTGGCCCAGCAGGAGGCCTGTAACAACTATAGGAACAGTCTGGGAGCAGAGACTTAGGAAAGATTTCATGGAAAGGAGGTTGCCCTAGCCCACTGTTTTTCTGCGACCCACATTCCCACCATGCTCTGTGTCTGGCACACCCTGCACTTCTCACTGCCAGGGGTTAGCCCTGGGCTGGCTGCTGGCACAAGGCATCCTGTTTACATCAGGGTGGCCCAGCCCTGAGGTGTGTCAAATTACGCCTCCTTTCCAGATGTGCAGAATGGTCAAGTTCTTTGCTCCACACCACACAGCTAGTAGGACCTGGTGTGTGACTCAGGCACGCCTCTCCAGCAGGCACTGAATTTCTGGGCCTCAGTTTCCTGAAACTGCTGGTAGAAAAACTGTCCCTGCAGGCAGGTGTTGGGCATTAAGTGCCTCGTACCTAAAGCTGGGGTCCTGGAGGTGGTGGTCACATGGTTCTGGAGTCTGACCCTCGCTAGCCCAGAGGGCAGTTCCTGCAGCCTGTTGAGTGACGAGAGGAGGGTGACAGGTTTCACTCACAGCTCCTCTTCATGATCCAGGCTTGCTAAAGAATGGTCACCAATATGGAGCTATAATTGGTGAGCCTGGTGGCACAGAGCCCAGCAACAGACCCGGTGGGTGCTAGTGTTGCAGAGGAAACAGCTGAGCACAGCAAATATAGCCACTGACCCAATTCAGTTCCGTTCTGTCTTCAAGAAAATAATTGAGTTTAAATGAATAGGTTTCCCATGTCCCCTCTGGCCTCTGGAGGGGTGGAAATGGAGAGGGGGAGATAGGAACAGTTCCCCGGGCTCACTGTTGGTTATTTTTGAGTCATTACGCCCATGAAAGGTTCCTTTCCTTCCTTGCTGGCCACAGGGGGGTGTGACACGGTCAGGGCAGCAAAGGGCAGCGAAGAAGAGCGAGAGCCACACAGAATGCGCGGTACAAATGGAAGTTTAAGTCTTGGCCTCAACAGCAGCTGCATGGAGTGGCCCTGTAGGAGAAGGTCCGCTCTGGGCCCTGGCTCCTTATCTGTGGAATGGGAACACTACAGCACTTCGGCCCAGCTGTTCCCAGAGGGGCTGGAAGCAGTTAAGAAAAGCATTCAGAGGAAGAAGTTTGGGTGAATCGGACATCCGACAAAAGTACAGGCCAAAAGCTGCCAAGCCTTAAGAGAACCCAATAATCTAGGCTTTACCTACAATGAATGTTTCAGGGATATTTAAATACTGGGAAACAATTCAGAACAAGCAAAACAATAAAACCTTTGCATCTGGTCAGACCAAATGAAATCTATCTAGGGGCTACATCTGGCCACCAGCCACCATGAGGAACCTCCAATGTAATAACATCATATGTAAATTGATTTATGACGTGCTAGTATCCGCCCACCTGTTTATTGCCTTATTATTTTCTTTGGCTGAAGGGCTAGGCCTAGCCCTGTTTCAGCAGGAGAGGTGACCTCTCCTCCCTCTCCAGATGGCTTCTTTCAAGATCTCAGGGAAGAGCATGGAGGGGCTGCTGCCCCCAACCCGACTGCAGGGAGGGAGAGTATTCCAGGCCGGGTTCTGCCCTAGAAGCTGAGGGCCTGGGCTCACCTTCCTGTCACAGGTCTCTGCTTCCTCTTCTGCAAAATAGGGGTTTCTGAGAAGACCAAAGGAGAACAAGAAAGCTTGGAGATAAAGGTGAGAACATATGTCAAGTGTCCGCAGAAAAAAAGTAGTGCAGGGAGCAAAAAGAGCTTGGGAGCTGGTATTTCCCTCTGGGCTCTTCGCTGTGTGAGCTCTGGAAGTTACCTAACCTCTCTGCACCTCCGTCGCAACCTCTGTACACAGGAGATACGAATCTCTGGGGCACAATGCTGTTGTGAAGATGAAATGAGATGATGACTGCCAAGTGCCTGATAGGCTGCCTGGCACATAGCAAGGGGTCAAAACATGACAGGCATTATTATTACCGTTGTTGTTATCTTTAGTGAAAAGAATGCCAGAGAATCGAGTGGGTGATTACAATAAAGTAGCACAACCAGGCAGACTTGTTAACAGATGAGGCCACCTATAATTAGTACAATCATTACATATGCAAATAGTGCTGCTTAGATGCTAGAGAAGGGTGTTCTTTGAAGTGTGTTTGAATAACCGCTTTCCCCTGGCTGCCCACCCTTTCCAAATCTTGTTTATACTATTCATTTCATTAACAATTATTTTCTTCATGAAGCAAGGTAAAACTGTACACTGATAAATATTTGAATCAAAGGGATTTTAAAATGTTTGAGCCCCTAACTACCCCACCTAAAGTTGTTTGTAGGGCTGGTTCTAGAGCTCCTTGGCCAGACTAGGGCTGCCAGATATTGCATCTCAACCTGTTCTCCCAGTAGCTGAGGCAGGGAGGCCTTTAATTTACCCAAGGTCTCACAAGCAGGTAGAACAGCAGGAAACTAGAAGCCTGAGCTTCACACCCCAAGACCCTGCCTTTGCATTTAGATCTTTAAAAACAATTCAACGCTCATCCCCCCAGCCACACACACCCAGAGTGGGGCAGTCCTTTACCATCCCTGTATCCCCTGGGTACACACAGACCCAGGTGGAAAAAGATGCTTGAGAAATGTTTGCTGAACTCACTGGTTTTCTTACCAAAGTGGTGAACTGTGAAGGGAGAGGGTGGTGGCTCAAGTACACGAGGAGAGCAGAACGGCCAGGAACCTAGGCCTCCCCAGGGCTTGTTCGAAGCATTTCTCTACTGGAGGGTTGCCCAAAAGGCCGGGGCAGCTGACTCTCAGCTTTGAAGAACAGGGAAACAAAATTGCTACTGGTAGCAGATACCTGGCCCCTGTGAGCTCAGAGCCCTAGTTCCTTCTCTCATTACTTCCTTGACCCCCAAATTGAGAACTGGAGAGATGAGTGCCTTGGCCAGATTACTAATGTGGTGGAGACTAGAATGCATCTAGCTTCTCCAAACACTCTCCCCACTGCCACCTCAGCTTTTGGAAGTCGAAGAGAGAGTACAGATAACTCACCTGCACCCTGGCCCCAGCCCTTAGCAAGCGCCTCTGTGCACAGGTGCTCTGCTTCACACCCTACTAGCCAGGGCAGAGTACAATACTGCACCCATTTGATAGAGGGAAACAAACTCACACACGGTAGGTGACCTGCCCAAGGCTCAGTGGAGCTGGGACTCACCACAGGCAGAGCATCTCAGAAGGCTAAACTGTCCTGTCAGTGGCTCTGCTCCAGCTGGGACCCAGGAAATCTCCTGACATGGACTGGGAGAGGGAAATGAAGTTAGTGGCCAAGAGCAGGACACAAATGCCCCTCACGGGACCTGCCAGCAGTCATCCAACCTATTCCCTAGCTCTGGGCCGAAGTTCTAAATTAAACCTGGAGTAGGAGCCCTGCTTTCTGGGGTTGAGGGTCCCAGGCCGGCTGGAGCTGCCCAATCGCAGCAAAATGACTAACAGACCCTTAATCCCCACCTCCTCCATCCCAAGCCCACCAGCATGTCAGATAAAGGAATGGCAGCTCCTGGCAATCAGCTCTGCTGGCCACAGTACCCGATCCCGAGTGACCTGAATGCCATACATGGGAGAGGCAGGGGTAGGAGGCCACTTCCTTTGAGGATAAGGGGAACACCATCTTCCACTGCCAGCTCCCTCCTCCTGCTCCTCCAACATCCTCCCACACGCCTCAAGAGCTGCTTTCTGAAACCCTGATCTGATCAGCTACTCTCTCCTCTCAAAATCCTCTGCAGCTACTGTGAGGGTCAAGCCTACACTCTCTGCCTTCCCACTACCTTCCACTCTACCCATGCCACCCCCAGGCCCAACTCACCACTCCTGCAGCCAGTGACACACAACCACTTTGGCCTGCTGGTAAGCCTGTCCCCTCCTCTCCGCTGGAAAGTGCCCACGAGCCTTCACCTTTGTCCTGCGGCCCAGTCACCAACTCCCAGGAGCTGCAGCCCCAGAGGAGCCCACTGTCCCTTCTCTATCTACCCACTCACTATATGGCATCTGTGGCCCCATCTGTCCCTTCCAGGCAGTAGAAGCCTCAGAGGGCAGAGCGTGGTATGACTCCACTGCCCATAGCACAGACTGAGAGTGGATGTGTAGGCAACGCTGGAACTTGCTGCAGGGCTCCAGGATCAATGAGTTCAGATCTAAGAGTGACCTTTGGGAGTGGTCTCCTGGAGACATGACTGCAAGCCTCCGAGGAAAGTCAGCACAGGGTTGCCAACTGGCTCTCTCAGCCCAGCTCACTGGGGGAATAGGGTCTCTGCCAGGCCCAATCTTTCCATGGACAATGGCTGTGTCAAGAATCACAGGAGATGAAGTCATTGCTCCCAGAAATAGGCTGATTAAGAAGACGTGACAGCAACGTAAACAGCAAGACTGGACTGACTCTCTGTCTCTCTGTCTCTCTCTCTCTCACACACCATGTTTTCCTCCACCTGGGTAAGCCAGGCCAAGCCTGGCTCCCCTAGGAAACAAAGTGTACCAGGAAGAAGAGCTGGCGTAAGGAGCCCAGAGGTAGGACATGCAGCTGGTCTCTCAGAGCCACTGGTCCCACCGGTACTCTCAAGGATCACTTTGCAGGGGCTCCCAGTCTTGACCCTTGCTTGGGCCCCTGACCTGCTCTCTGGCCCCTTCAGACCTCATGGTTTCTTTTCTCATTTCATTTTTATCCACCCTTTATCTCTTTGCAAGGTGAAGCCCCACCCACCTCTTGGATGGTGTTGCGGCGCGTGCTGCATTCTGACCCATCCAAGAAGGTAGGCCTGATAGCTTACGGAAAGGTGGCAGCTTCACAGGCTAAGACACCAGGTTCAAAGCCTACTTTGTCCTGTTATAGCTCCGACCTTAGGCTAGTCAATCTACCTCTCTGAAATTAATTTCCTCACCTATAAAATGCATAAAGCAATGTGCCAACCTCATGGGGTAACCAGATTATGTAAAATATGTCTATGTGTTCATTCACCAACGTGAGTCAGCCCCTATTCTAGGTACTGGAGACACATGAGGGAGCAGGACATAAAAGTCCTACTCTCATGAGGCTCCAAGTCTAGTGTGAGAGAATACACAAACATTGTGTAATAAGACCAGGTGACCCCAAGTGCTCAGTCCAGGCCCAAGGCCATGTGGGAAGGAGGCCGCCTGAGAGGGTGGCTAGGACTGACACAGGAATGCGGGAAGGAAGCAAGTCCCAGAGACATCCGGGTGGAATGTTCCAGGAAGAGAAATAAGAAGGACAAAGACCAGGCTGAAGTACTGGAGAAGCAGCAGACAGGGACCAGTGGGCAGTGGGGACAGGAAGGTGGGTCTGTCCAGGAACACCCGCGCTGGGTTCACCACAGGGTATCTGAACAGTCAGGACAGGTGAGCAGGTGCCCCCAGAGGTTCTCTTTAGAGACTGCTCTCGCTGTGCATAATGGACTGGAAGGGGGGAGGTGTGGAAGTAGGGAGATCAGCCTGGGGGCAGCTGCAAGGTTCAGGGGGGACAGGATGGTGGCAGTGGTGGCAAGATATAGAGCATGAAGCACAGTGTCTTGAACAATGCAAACCCCTAAATATACCTTCTTATTGTTCCCAGTCTCTCCTCCTTATCCTCATCACCTTCTCACTGGCCCAGCTCCGCCAGTCCCAAAGCAAGGGATTATCAGGCCTTCAGAAGAACCCTGGACAGGTCCCCTCACCCATTTTAGAGTTGACAAAGGTCTCCCACCAGTGACAGGCATGGCCACAGTACCCTGTGCCAGGGTTCCACCCAGACAAAGCTGTCCAACCTAAGCCTACAGGTCTTCACCAGGCACCTCCCCCACCGAGGGCCTGCTCCTGCTCCACCAGCTGGGTTTTAATCCACACTGGTCCATGGAAACAACAGCACAGGGTGAACACCTTGGAGATTTCAGAGCTCCGTCTCCTGTAGCTTTTCTCCTACAGACAGGGAGGGCCTGTGGGCCCCTCAGGTGAAGGCAGGCTTGGGAGAGCTCCTGCAAACCTCAGTTTATAACCCTCTTCCTCCTAGGGGCTTCCTTCAGCCCAGGGCAGACTCCTCCCTGGGCCTGCCTGTCCCTGAGCCCCTAAATACACTCATAGGGCTAGGCCCCAAATCCTGACATGGCCTCCCTTCTGCACAATGGAGAGACCCTAGTGAGAGCCAAGGCAGACAATTCTCACCAGGGCAGCAAGCATCTCCCGCACACCCAGGCTAGGTGCTCCTCCAGTGCAGGCAAAGACTGTAGCTGATTCCTGCCCATGTCCCCCGGGGCTGGGGCACAGGTGAGCAAAACAGAAATAACTCAATCCCAAGGGTCCCTTGGGAAGTCCTGTCTGCACTAGAAACCAAGACAGCCAGGCTACCTCCCCACTCTCTTCAGCAGGCTTGGGCAGCCCAGTGCTTCTGGGTTTGCACGAAACCCAGACCATTTGCTGACCCTTACTCGCTTCCCTCCCCACTGTGGACAGAATTATGGAGACAGCCACCCCCAGGGCATAGCTGTAGGGCTGAAGGTTGCAGCTGAAGAGCTAGAGTGCATGGAAGCAAGGTGTACAAATGCATCGCCTTTCCCATCTACAGGTCCAGGAGGAAAAGTAAACTGGGCCATGTGGCCCAAGCACATAGACAATGATTTCGCATAAGCCCCAGGAAACAGTCTGCAAAGAAAGACCCGACCAAGGGTCCCTCTGGGTTCTGACGGCGTGGGAGGGCTGAAGGTGGCACCACAGTGTGGAAGCTGATTCACCTTCTGCTTTACACTGATTGCTTGTGGTTTTAATTATCTTTAAAAGAAGACTTAAAAGTGAACAAAAGGGCAGTGGTGAGGAATTCTGTAAATGTTGGCTACTGTCCTTCCCGTGACCCCTGAGCTCCTGCTGCCTTATTCCTCCTGGGCCTCAGTCAGGCCAGCTACTTTGCACACTCAGACAGGACACAGTCAGTGTGGAGACAGGAAGGGCTGGAAGACCGGCCAGCAGCCCCAGCCTCAGACACAGGGAAAAGGCTAGCATTCTGAGGCCACCCCCTAGGGTCCCCTCACCTCCTCTGTAGACCCTGGAGCTGACGGCTCCCCTCCCCAACCATCTGTGTGTCTACCCGCCCCACCAGTCAGTGGGTTCCCTGAGTTTCAATCACTTCTCTGGCTCTGGCCTCAAGGCTCTACATACAGCAGGGGTCCAATGCAAGTATCCTAGACAAACCTTCAGGGCAATCTGAAGGACCTGGTGCCAGAAGATCATTTAGGAAAAATTCAAGATCAGATTATGGAGAGAATGGTAGACAGAGTAAAGAGAGGAAATAAGGGAAAACTTATGCCTGCAGGCCTAAACAGGAAGCCGGCAGACAGGCTCTGGACACAGCAGTCTAAACAGGCTGAAGAATGCAGGACCCCTGTGGGACAGCCAGGGAGAGGGAGGAGGAGGCAGACAGAAGCAGGAGTCTGGCCATTCTCAAGAAGGCTCCCACCAGCACTTGAAGGAGCTACCTGCCTGGCCCAAGAGCAAATGTCCATGGCAGGGGGCACAGACACACAGCAGCACTCAGTCCCGTTCTGTAGTTACGCAGCCACACCTATGCTGAAGATCAGGATGTGTGTATCACAGGGAGTTGCTGGGGGTGGGGAGCTCTTAAATACTTAACCACTTCCCATTAAACTCTTGCCTGGCCAAAGCTTCTTGCCTGATATGACAATGCTGGGTAGGAGCACCTGACTAGGTGCAATGGACACAGTGGAAGTGCTCAGGGCAGGTGGCCTGCGAGCCTCAGCTTATCTGTCCCTCTAGGGCAGCACTGCACTCAGACCTGCCCAATCTTCAGTCACATAAGCATGTGTCCCTAACTGCACACAGGCCCCATCTCCCCCCACCTCCCTCTGCTCCAGACCACTGACATTCCTGATTCCTCCAATTACCAGCACCACACCAATGCCCCAGGGGGCTCCCTTTCCAAGTAGGCCTTGTCTCTCCCCTCTGGCCATCTGGGCTTTACCCAGTCTTTAGGATAAAGGACTCGAACTAAAAAGTATGGCTGTATTTGGTCAACATTCATGTTTTGTTTAGCCCACACAGCATTTGACATTTTTAAGTTTTGAATCAATTGCCAACATTTAAAGATGTGAAATTTTCAAATGTCACAAAAACAACTCTATAGTTTTGCTTCTCTCCTAAGCCCAAAGGCCTGTCACCAAAGGCCTAGTAGCTACACATCCCTGCTGGTACACCCTCTAGACTGCCACAGAGCTGTGAAGGGTCTCAGCACAGGCTCCTGTGCCAAGTGGGGATCGGCACAATTTGCAACACATTAAACTTCTCCCAGGGTCACACACAGCTCCTGGAACACAGCAGAGACCTGACTCGCTGATGTTTGTGGGGTAAAGAATAATAAATACACAACACTTCACCATATTCAGGATTTTATAACTGCTACACTACTTCCTTGCAAGACACCCCCACACACAGGGACAGAATGGTCCCCTTCACTCCTGGAGTCCCCCTCCCACACTTGCGCACTCCTACATGCAGATGGACACACAGGGTAGTAAGCCTTTGGGCTGTGTCCAGATCTCTCAAATCACTCATTATTTGATCTTTGCTTCAAAAGTTGAGCCCTTTAGTGCCCAGCCAAGGTAAAAGCAGTGATCCTGGCATCTCCACGCCTTTTAAAAGAGGTGGCAAGATTCCTGGCCAGCCCAGACAGTGCTCCCCAGGACTTCTGTTAAACTGAAAAGGAGAAATTCAGCAGCAAGAACTCACAAAGCCAAGGCTTCCTCAATGCCGCCTGCGGGAGGCCTGCCCCTCTTTGAAGCTGGTAACCAACTCTTCCCTCTTTCTTTCCAGTAAATGAAACCCCACAGGGTTTCCAAGGTCAGAGTGAATTGGCAGGAAGGGTTCTCTTTGTTCTCCTGCCTCTGACTTACCCCAAACACAGACAATTGTCCCTGACAACCAGGTGCTTACAGTGGCAGAGGAAGCCCCTGCTCCTGCTGGGTGGAGCCACTGGAGGACCTGCCAGGTGCTTCCTGTGGCCCCCCAGGAGCTCTGCTCCCTTGGATACAAAATCTCAGTTGGCCTGGCTTCCTTGCTTGCCTAGGAGCTCCATCTCAGAGAGCGGTGGAAAAGAAACAACTGCCAATCCCTGGGTCCAAAGCTGAGGCAGTGGGCAGGGCTCAAAGGATGGGCTAGGTGCCTTCGCTGGCTGGCTGGCTGGCTGGCTGGCTGGCTGAGGAGGCAACCTCAGGCTACTTGCCTCCTCTCTCTGAGCTTCAGTTTCCTCATTTGGAGAACAGGGAAATAAAAACCTGAGCTGAGACAATCAACCTTCTAATGGGACCCAGAGGAGCTTTGGGAATCATAAAGTGCCATGCCAAAGTTAATTATTTCAGCAGCTGGCACAGTGCACGGCATGCAGTAAGCGCTCAATGTATTGTTTGTGACACAAACATTTATTGGGCACCTGCACTGTGCCAAGCCGTGTGCTAGGTGCCAGAAACCAGGAGAGGGGATCTGGGCCAGGTCCATGGATGTCTGTCCTCCAAAGGGAAACAGAGACAACTATCATACCATAAGAACTGCAAGAAAATAGGGACCGGAATGCTGGGTGCCCAGAGAGGGCCTTGGGCACCCCAAGATGGGGGTGAGGGATGTGTGTCTTATATGCACCCTCATCCCTGGCTGCCTGGCCCTCTGGCCACTTCTCAACAGGCCTAGGGAAAGGGTGGCCAGGCCTGGTGAAGAACCTGCTTCACTAAGGTGTCCATGTGCCACGTGTATCCAGACACGTGCCAGGGACCTAACAATGCCATGGCTTCTATGGACACTCTCTTAGGTTCCCACACCTGGCCGGAGAATAGAATACTATGCCAGCTCCAGAGAGATGCCAACCCCTCCCAAATAGGCTGTGGCCACCAGCAGACTTGCGAGCTGCGCGACCCACGGTTCACCTCCTGACTCTTCCACTCCTAGCCTGTGAAACTTTGGTCAAGTCACCAAACCTCCCAGCACCTGCTTTTCCCAGCTGAGACAAGCTCACCTCCCAGGTTACTGTGAGTACTACAAGACAAAGCACCCGGCACGGAGGGAACCCCATCCTTGGGCCGCCTCGCCCAATCTAACACAGGGGCATATGCACACATGCCCCACCCAACCTCCCCCAGGCTTATTTCCTCTGCCTCTCTTGACCTGCTGCCCCTGCCCTGCAGAGCTACTTCACTCCTTCCCCATGCCCCATGCCCTTTCCTGCCTCCCCCAGCTCTCAAATCCCAAGTAGGCAGAAAGGGTCTAGTCCTCGGAGCACCAGGTACCCATTCACAGGGCTCCCTCTGCCTAAATTCCTTTTCTCCCCTCTGCCACCTGATGAATTCATCCTCTTTGAAGCCTTCCCTATCATCCTATCTTCTTGAAGCCCCCTATTCCTTGAGAGCTGGCTCAACTCCTGCCCACTCACAGCAGAGTGGTGCAGAGACAAGCAGGCGGGTCAAGTTTCCAACACCTGTGTGTCCTCTAGTATGTCCCTCCCTCCTCACTCCTGGCCTCAGCTTCCCCTCACTTCTCGTGCTTTCAGTCATGTGCTCCACTGTGGAGAAGGGGAGGCATACATAAGCTCAGGCAGAGGGCTCTCTGGATGGCTGGGAAGGAGCCAGACCTCAGGGAGGGGCAAGACAAGTACAGCTCAAGAGGCCCCCACCAGTGCCCCCAGGAACCCCCACTGTTATGAAAGAGGTGGGGAGAATTGACCCAATAATGATGCACAGAAAATAGGAAGCAAAATGAAGAGCTCAAGGTCGGCCTGAGACTGGTTGGGGGGCCGGGGGAGGCCTTCCAGCAGGAGAAGCTGGCACTGGAAGGATGCATAGGACCAAAGGTGGAAGAGCAAGGAGGTGTTCCAGACAGAGTGGCACAACACAGGGAAGCGCAAGCAAGGCATGCCTGCTATGTGCCAGGCTGTAAGCACTTGGCTGTAAGTCTGTAATTCTCTTCTCTTCCTCTTGACCACTCTGTGAGGAAGGAATTGCTATTATTCACACTTGCCCGTTAAGTAAGTGCCCCAAAGTCACCGTGTTGCTGAGTGATGGAGCTGAATTCAACACCAGGCCCTGGCTGACAGTGTCTGTGTGAGTGAACAGGAGGCCCAGGCACAGGGACTCAGGGGAGTGGGTGACAAAGCAAGGTCGAGAGTCTGCAGACTCCGGAGAGACTTGTTAAGACCTCAAAGTCGCAGTCAGCCTTGCTGTCTCTGCAGACTGATCCTGAAAGGTGCCACGCCCAGCCCAGCATGTAGGGGAGATGGTGGGGGGCTCTGCCTGTGCCTTCCCTCACCATCTGCCTGAAGCAGGCCAGCGAGGAGCACCTCGCAAGGAAGCCGGAAAGGCAGCCAGTCAGGAGCCGTGCCGTCAGCGGCCACAACACGGGCTGGTGCAGAGCTGTTGCCAGGGCGTCCAGAGAGTCTGCCTTTACAGGCAAAGTGATTCAGTGGGCTGCTCTCTCTGGGCCACCAGCACGACCATTCAAGGCCTCACACCACCTGCCGGACCCTTCCAAAACCTCAACACAAGATGCCAGGGGCCACACAGGGCCAGCAGCAGGGGAAGACCTAAGACAGAGGCAGAGGCACGCTGGAAACAGCCCCTTGTCCTGACACAGCCCACACAGGGACCCCTGGGGACTTGATTCTTCTGGGCCAGGATTCCAGGAACCTGGGCACATCTTGAAGGATGCCCACCCCCATGTGGTACCTGACCCTGGGGCTGCCTGGGGCAGCGGGAAGCCCAGGGACTGGTGGGGGGGACAGAAAAGGGGACCTGGAGCCACAAAGAGAACGGTAGGAGGAAAGGAGCTCCTGACTGGGCTCCCCACAGGATTACACAAGCTACTGGGATAACGGAGCGGGGAGAACAGCTGCCCTGGTAGAGGCTCGGAGCTTCAGGGCCCCGCACCTGGGGCACTGCCAGGAGTATACAGTCCGACTGAGACATGGGAAGGTGAACTCCAGGCAGTGTGAGAAACTTGTGCATGGCCAGAGAGAGTCCACCTGAGGGCAGACTCACAGCAACCCCCTCATCAGGAGCCTGTGTGCCAGGGGTTCGCTACAGGAGGCCCATGAAATTGTTTTTTGTAAAACTGCACCCAACAGGATGTAGTGCTTCCTCCCACATTTAGAAACGTATTTCCGAGAGTGCAATGATGGGCTTCACACTGGCTGAATAAAATGACCACCCGGGGCACTGCCAGCCTGTCTGCACCTGCCCTAATACTCAGGCAAGCTCAGCAGATGCTGCTCAGTATTCAGAATTCTGTTTGACCTGGCGTCCTGACACTTAGCTTCCACTGGCCCCCTCAGGGAGGAAGCTGGTAGTCCATCCCTGCCTCGAGTACACTGGCACACTAGGAGTGAACTATAGTGCAAGGGGCTTTCGGAGAGCTAGAGACAAAGGAGTGGGTTGTCCCACTTCTCAGAGGCGCCAGGTCTGTCTGTAAGGGTACACACTGCAAGGTGTACATGGCAGAATCTGCCTAAAACATCTTCACTGCAATACTCATCCGGTAAGTCACATGCAGGCAAGGGAATCTGAGTTCCCGCCAATGGCTAACCTTTAGAGGCTAGAAAGATTTAGTAAAGAAGAGTTAAGCGGCCACCTTGATTAGGAGTCATAGGCTACAGGACGACCAGTCACTATATGCGCTGCTCAGCAGCCCAGGAACAAGAGATGGGGAACAAGGTCCCAAGTGGGCACCATGGAACCAAGCTCCAAAGACAACCTACCGTCTGCCTGCAAACAACGGAGTATCCACACAAACACTGCCCAGGGTACCCAGTTGGGGCAGAAATTGAGGGACGGAAGGTTCTCAAATCCTCTCATGGACCAGGTGGAAAAGTGTGCGGGCTGAGGCTTGACATAGCACTTTTTGCTTAAGGTCTATCTAGGCTCAGGCTGCCTCAAGTCTGCCACCATGGAGGGTCAGGAACTGCCTACAAGGAGACTAAGGACTGGGTCCCCAGAGTCACTGCTACAGTGACCCTAAAATCTCACCATAAGGAGTCTGAGAGACAGGACTCGCTTGGCAGAGGCAGGCACGAGATCAGATGGCTGCCTTCTAGGCACCAGCCTGGGCTGCCACGAGAGTCTCCCTGGGACAGCACACTGGTGTAGGTTTGGATCCCCTCTACAGCTCAGGAGCAGTCCCAGACTTGCCTATAATCCCACAGGAAATGCCCTGCTGTTTATTTGAAGAACTAAACAAAATTCTTTTGGAAATGGCATTTGAGCAGGACAAAGAGCCCTGCCTGGGCTCTTCAACCAGCCCACGCGAGTACTTAGCTTCTAGCCAGGAAGGGCTGCAGTTTATACTTGGCAAAGGGCAGAGAACAGCCAATCAGATCTGAGTTGGGGCTGAAACTTAGCTTCCAGCCAGGAGCATCCCAGGCCAAGTTTCTGCCTCTTCTGGGGCTAAGCAGTTCACCTGCCTCTGCTCTACCAGTGTTCCAAAGGCACTCCTCAAGCTACAGGCAGACACTGGTACATCCAGCCCCATAGTTATTCTGTAGCCTGATAACCCACCACCCAAGGAGATCAAAGCACACCCACCTTCCCAACACCACCATTCTTCAGAGGCACGGCCCTTCCCAGGAAGGGAAGAGTCCAGAACTACTAGCTAGGGATTTCAATACTTGAATGGACCTCAGGATCACCTAGGGACTTATGAAGAGAGATTCCAGGACCAACCTTAGTCTTGTGAATCTGTCCCTCTCCAGGTGGGGCTCTGGAATCTTTTCACCAAGTTCCCATGGTCCTGTGACGCTTGGTTATAATCTTTTCACCAAGTTCCCATGGTCGTTGTGACGCCCCCCAATGTGTCCTTCCCAGTGCCCACAGGAAATGCATGGTGTCTCCCCATCTGCTGCTGTGACTTCTGAATCCCAGGCCAGTCCATGAGTCCTCACCATTCTCATCTGACCATACTGCTGAAAGCAACATCTGAAAGCAACCAGTAGGCCCCACTTGATGACAGTCTATCTGGGATTAATGTCAAGGAATATATCAACACGCTTCATGGGCTGAGGGCGACAGAACTACGTTATTTACAATACCTTTCCAAAGAGGAGTCATTAGTTGGCTTGGCATTTTGATAATCATAATATTATCCAAGTTATGCTGCCATTAAGAGGAGGCAAAGACCCAACAAGACGAAGAGGCCTGACTTTGGGGGTTTTGGGAGGCTGAAGTGTCTGTTTTCTGAAATGCTATATAGTCCGCTCACTCAGAAGATCATCAGGCAGACACCTGCAACCAGCTGCCTGCCTTGATACCAACTGGAGAGAGAGGGCAGCAGGTCAAATGGAGACTCTGCCATTTCGAGGCTATTAGACCTTGGACAAGTCCTTAAGCATGTTCAGTTTGTTTTCTTCACTTGTAAAACAAGGAGTATCATTTCCTAGGACTGCCTGTGGGTTAAAGTCACACAGGTAACTCTTTCAGCTCCTGACTGCCAGGCCCAAGGGTCTGCACTGCACAAGCTCTTGCACCTACCTGGAAGGTTCTTCCCTAAGTGTTCAGCTCACTGTTTCCTTCCTTGGGGTAGCCACCCCTACCACTCCACCAGATTAAGCCCGGTGGGTCTGAACTTTCACTGCTACCAGGACTTGCACTTCAGTTGCAATTACACATTCACCTGTGGCACAATTTCTTCTCTCCTCTACTAAGGAAGGGGCCGGGGATTTTGCTCACCATGATATCCCCTAGCCTACCACCATGCCTGGTGAGTTATGGGCTCTAACAGTGCCCCTCTCCTGAAACCAGGCCACCGGCGCTCCTGTCCTAACACTGGCTCCTCACTTGACCACTCAGGAACTCCTGATTCCATCACCTACAACAGTAAAATGAGTGCGCTGCCCTAACAGGGCTCTCTTAGACCTGTTGAAGCCTTGTAGCCCTATAGCTGCCTGTCTCCTACTGCCTGGGACTTACCCTTGTGGCTCTCCAGATTTCTCATAGTAACACCTTCTCAGAGTTTTGTAAGCAAACCAAAGTCATTTGCCAACTATTTTCTCCCATTAATCTCACAATGCCTTTGCTATTTTCCCTCTATAATGACTCATTTAGCAGTAGCACAGTAATTAGGCAGACCACAGAATATTGATTTTCTAAGTGGGAGAAATGTCGACATAAACATCATTTCATGTCTGTCCTGGGCCAAGTCTTGCTACATGATGGGGTGGACCCTGGGTGGTTGGATCTGTCATCAGGGTTCTGTGGTCTCAAAAGAAAGCTTGAAAGCATGGTATGTGTGGCTATGTGATGAAAGGTTGATATGATAAGATTATCATATGACATACACAATCCATGCACACCTCAGAACCCCAGGCGATAGGTAAGCACCACAAACAGGCAGGTTCAGAGGTCAGGTGACCTGTTTCAGATCATATAGGAAGTGGGTGAGTCAAGTCCAGACTTAAATCCATTTCAACAGAGCAGAATTCCCCTCATCAAGGATACCCTGTGCAGTTTGCTCTATATGGGACCAGGATGAAGTGTCATTTGGCCAGTGTAGTCCCTTTTATAGTATATGATACAATGGGACCCATGGAGATGCTCAAGAAATAAATCAGCTGGCCCCACTCCCAAAATCACACCTCAGTGCCACCTCTCAGCCTTGGAGAGAACAGGTTTATCACTCCCTAGGCTTGGCCTTGGTTCTCATAAAGGCTTAGAGAAAGACAAGCCAGCTGAGGTCCCCATCCTCCTCCCCTCTGCCCTGTGCACCACAATCACCAGCCCAAGCCAAGTGCCTACCTAGCTCCTGGGACACTTCAGACATCCCCACTCTTATTAAAAGAGAGGGAAGGAAAAGGAAAAGGGTGAAAGTCAGGTTTGATGAGTGGGACATCTGGCAGTTTTGTGCCCTTATCTGTATATGGCTCCAAAGCTAGCACCATAGCAGGGAAATGATTAAACAGGGCTTTCACTTACCTCTTACTCCCAGACACTCCAAGCAAATGGATAAGGGAGGTCCCCACAGCCTCACCCCAGCCAGCAAACTGACCTCTATCCAGGGAGCAAATGGTTTCTCGGTGACCACGGGGAAAAAAGCTGAGGTGCCAGCTAGCAGACATGAGTTGAAATGCCCATTCTATGTGACTTTGGGTGAGGTAATGAGCCTCTCTGGGCCTTTGTTAGCTCAGCTATAAAATGCTCTCCATGGCCCTCGACGGTGTGAAGGCCAATGATAAACTGCCAGACCAGTGTGGGCTAGGGAAGCTCAACAAGGGGGAACAAGTCCAAGAGAAGCAACTGTCCAGCAACAGGATGGCCTGCTCCAGGTATAGAGAGGCCCCATCACAAGCTATGTGCAGACAGACTCTGAATAATTACTGTGGGTCAGAAATAGAGCATCCTCCATTCCCTCTTGTAGATTCTGATGCACACTGGCACAATCAAGCAAGGAGTAATGCATTGAAGGAGTAATGCATTGAAGTAAGGAGTAATGCATTGAAGCAACTTACTTCCTTTGGTTCAATGGATGCTGCCTTGACCTATTTGGGTGAGAGAATTCCCTCATCCCAAGTATTAACGTGTGCAAAAATGTGGTGTTTCCATGGAACCCAGCTGGAGAAATATTCCTACGGGTGCTTTGGACAATGAGTGGGAGAGGTAGGGAAGAGAGGAAAGACTTTCAAGAGCACCCAGGGCTTAAAGAAACTACAAGTCTTCCTCCAATGTCAATGATATGTTAGGGTCATGACAGGAGGAAAACCAGGTACCAGAGGGCATGGCAACTTCGATGAAATACCATAAAAAGGAGCTTGGAAATCTCAAACAGGAATCCCTTCCAGGTTACCCTTGATCTTGATATTCCCAGAAACCCAGAGGGCCTGGGTGGGAAGAAAGGGCCCAAGTAGATACACCTCCCTGTCCCTTACTCTTTCCTGAAAACTCAGCTTTATTCCTCCTACCTTCTGGGGATGAACTGTGCCCTTCAAGCTGCCAGAAGGCTGTTCCCACCACAGCTGACCACACTTCAGTTTGTAGGACCACAGAAAGCAGGGAGAATCCCAACTAAGGATCCCATTTGTGGATCCTGGGAAGAAGGAGCACGACTACCCCCCTGGTCCATTAGGATACTACTGGGGCTGCATGGACACCACACCCATACACCCCTTGCAACATACTGCCCTCTCCTCTGGGTGGCGGGGTATGCCTGGAAAAGCTGAGGAGTGCGGGGACATTGGCTCCCCTGGAAGAGCATCAGCAAACCCAACCATAGCAGATCCATCCATAATGGCGCAGACTTTGCTCCCAGCAAGGACAGAGCTTTATTAATTATTCAGAGGACGGTGCAATTATGCAAATCTGTGGGCAGCCTCTGCCCGACTACTGTCTTCTACAGAGGGAGTCTAAGGGGGATGGGAGGCCCAAGCTGCTGGGTACAAGGAAACCACTCAGCCTGTAAAAGGGACAATTAACCCACCATACCCTGGCTCAGGCCAGTTCCTGGCAGATTACCTCCCCGCTGAAGGCTCTGACCAGTACCAGAGAAATGATTCTGAGGACATGGACTCCTTTTGCCAAAAATACACCCCTGACTACTTGAGCCAACAATGCCATTATTCAAGGTTTACTCCTGTAGGTCCGGAAGGCAGGGAATGATTCCAAAGCTCCCTCTTAAACAACATGCTTCTGCGAAGAGGAACACCTCAACTTAATGTTTACCAAATGATGTTCTCCAGAACACTCCTGCTCCACAGATATCAACAGCTGCTCCTGGGGTGGGAGGGACAGGAAGCCCTAGATTAAACAAAGCAAAACTGGTTTCTTTACTGCAGGACCTTCCAGAGCCTTTAATCTCCTGGCGTGAGGATGCAAAATATATTTGAGCACACCACCCCTTTGAAGTACGACATTTAGTCTCACCAACAGGAACCTCTGGAACTGATTTTGAGAACCACTAGATACACTGCTTCCTTGGCCTGTCTGGACTATGGACTTCCCTCTTCCCTAGCACATGGCAGAACAGCAGGCCCTGGCACTGCCACTCCCCTAACCCAGAAAACCACATCAGTATTCTGAGCTGAGAAGCGGGTGCTGTGGAAGGCCAACTACCCAGCACTGTCTCTTCTCAACTCCTGACCCCTCACCCAGCATCAAGCATCCAAAGCAGCCATTGTTCATCAACTCAGTCAAAAAGAAAGGAGACGTGAGAACCCATAACCCTAGAAGAGCCCATAGGAAAGACTCGAGAGCAAGTGAGAAGCCCCAAACAGAAGGAACAGCCACTGGGCTGGCCTCTGCCATCACATCCTGGGGTCCCCAGCTACTGTGCGTCCACCTCCACCGTCACTCTACCACCTCAGGACTTTGGCACCACAATACCTGGTGGCCTGGGGGTACTCTTCCAAACCCTTCGGGGGCTGCTATGTTCTCTCATGTGGGGGACAGTGAAACACTCTGGAGAGACACAGGTGCAAATCCTGTCTCTATCACCCACCTACCTACCAACTCAGGGTGACTCTTACCTTTCAGGACCTCAGTGTGTTCATCTGTACAATAGGCAGAGGGCAGCATAGGCCTAGGAATCAGACTGCTGGAGTATGAATCCTAGCTCTGACCACACCAGTACGCATGGCATGCACTGTCCTGGGGGTAAAGTGTCTTCACCTCAGCAGGGCGTTGAAGACAGGGCTGGGCCCACAGGATATGCTCAGCCATGTTAGCTACTAGAGACAGACCTGCTTGGATCCAAAGAGATCCATGGTGAGGCTAATCCCAGATAAGCAATTTTACCCTCTGAGGCCAGTCCCCTCACCTGTAAACTACTGCAAAGGATCAGAGATGATCTGTGTACAGCACAGACTGCCTGGCACACAGGTGCTTGGCAAACAGTAGCCGCAGAACAGAGCATGTGAGCAGAGAACGCGTGAAGGAGTAGCTGAGGGAAGGGGCTTTATGAAGAAAACCAGCCAGCCTGGGTTCTGACCCCAGCTCTGCTCCATAGGAGCTGTAGGCCAGGGTAAGGTGCTTAGTCTCTCTGGGACTACCTCCCTTCTCTGTAAAGTACGGTAGCAACAGCACCTGCCCTCCACAGTGCCGCTGTGAGGACAAAGTGAGGAAATGCACACGAAGCACAGAGCCTGGCCCATCCTCAGGGGCCACTCAGGGCCGTGGGTGGTGCCATCGTGGCACCAAGAGAAGCCCGCCAGAAAGGCAACGAGAGAAAAGACATCTGCGTCCTGCCCCACTACAATGGCTCCATTCTACAACACCTCCGGGGGCTTCATGACCTGAATGCAGTGAACCAAAGCCCAGGAGAGACTTCGCACACTGCCCTGTGCCAGCCTGGCCTCCCTGCAGGAATTCAGGGCCTAAGACATCAGTCTGCACTTTTCCTTCTTGAGACAGGAACTCTGAGTGTCAGAGGAAAACAGATGGTGGAGCCGAGTCCTGGATGAGCTCTGGCAGATCCACTTCCCAACACCTGGCAGTATGGCGGGTGGGTTGATAGATAGTCATGGGTTCAAATTCCAGTCCCCTCCACCCCTATCCTCAGCCTACAATGCTAGCAGGTGCCTGGCCTCACTGGGAGTACAGTACATCCCATCAGGCCTGGCCTCACCACAGAGAGCTACTCTTGTCCCCCACCTGGCTATGCTGAAAGATGTCCCCTACCAGCTGGGGGCCAAAGGCCCCTGGTCTAGCCCTGCAACACTGACTGATCCTGTTTTAGGGGCTCTGAGTCAATGGACTAGGTCTTGTATCACATTACTGATACATGCTTGGCCCTGGGTAAATGACCTCACTTTTCCGACCCTCAGTTTCCCCACCCATAACCAGGGAGTCAGCAAGAAGAGTGGGCCTTAATCACACAAGTGCGCTAAGTGCTGGAACTGGACTTAGGAGGCAAGTTCCCAGCCCAGGTCTGCCCCACACTCACATTCAGATAAGCGTCTCAATGCCCTGCCCGCTCCAAGCACCCTCAGAAAACCTAAGGCACTGATGTGAAGGAGCTTATCAAACGGGAGCCATCGGTAAGCACGAGAGAGGGCTGCTGCTACTTGGAGGTGGAGAAGAAAGGTTTATTTCAAATGTTACCTTAACCTTAAAAATAAAGGGTGTCTCAACTTTAAAAGTAAAGGGCGGCAGCTGGGGATTTAGCTCAGCGGCACAGCACCTGCCTGGCAAGCACAAGGTAGTGAGTTCCATTCCAGGAACCGGAAAAAAACAAACAAACAAAAAAAGTAAAGGGCAGCTGGGCACGGTGGTGCACGGCTGTAATCTCAGCACTCAGGCGGCTGAGGCAGGAGGATCATCGTGAGTTGAGACCAGCCTGGGCTACAAAGTGAGCTCAAGGCCAGCCTGACCTGCATAG
>NW_004955419.1:6300210-6309198 GCF_000276665.1 Chinchilla lanigera
TCCAGGGGATGGACTGCTGGACAGGGAGTTTCCCCTAAAGGGTGATGCTGGGCTATTAACATATGGGGTTTCAGTCTACATCTGTGAAATGGGAAACAAGAACTCACTTGCTATGAGGGATCAATAAAAATACAGCGTGAGAAGTCCTTACCCAGGCTGCTGGTACACAGCTGGAACACATTCTTGCCCCTCTGCCACAAGAACAAACTTCAGGAAGCCAGGCTTACCCTACCCAAAAAGAATAATTCAGAATGTCTGGGGTGGGGCCCAAGACCCTGCATTTTGTCAGATGTCCCCAGCAATTCTTGGCCCTACAGGTCCTTCTTTACCCTGGGCTTCTAAAATAAGAGTGGAGTTTTAGGCACAACCTATTCTAAAACTGTTTCAGATGTAATCTGCGGAGGGTGGAAGGACGGAAAGGCGGCATGAAGGGAATAAGGAGCAAAGGAGGTGGGGCTAGGAACAATCTATTAATCAATCTCCTCCCCAGCCAGAAACAGTAATTGTTGAGGCGCACACATCCTTCACGTGCTAACAATCTGCAGCTGCAATACTATGCTCTGATTATGAATGTCAAAAAGACAGAGCATGAAATTAACTTCCCCTTAGTCAGTGGGCACAGGGAGCCGCTACACTAATTCACTGTCCTTGGTATGAAAACTCCCCACAACAACGTCGCATCAAATTAGGGCCCATGCTACCCCGGTGTCATCTATATCTCTGCCAACGTGCTCTTTTACAGTCTAGCCAAACCTGCAAACAAGGGCCCTGCTTGTTGGAGAAAGATCTGGGTGACAGGCACAAGATGCTATTAGGGGTTAACTGGCTGGGGAGGGCAGGGGACAGCTCTGAGACTGGAGCTGGAGAAGGACCCTGCACTCCCCATGGGGACTGCCCACTAGGAAGGGGAGATGGGAGGTCAGGAGCGATGCACCCTGCAGAGTGTCGGATGCAGGGAAACAGCAACTAGGCAAGCTTAACTCAGAGCTCTATGGCTCTTCTAACACTCAGCTGGCAGTAAAGCCAGACCTGCAACTCCTGCACTCTCTGTTCTAGCCTGGCCCACAGGACTCAACGGACCTACAAGGGGTAATGGAAAGGGTAGCAGAAGCAGGAGGTGGCAAAGGCCTACTCAGGTTGCCTCTGAGGGAAGCTCTAAAGAGCAAGGCCTTAAGGATGCCCACTAGCCCCTCCCTCTTGGGAAATCTGGGCACACTGAATGTCTCCAACCAGCCCTCCACCAGGCACTGTCATCCGCTGTGGTCTAAAAAAGGGACAACCCCAGGAGTCAGGAACATTCAGGCCTTCTGACCAGGCACAGCGAGGGGCAGGAGGGGAGGCCCTGCTTTCACCTGTCCCCAGGATCACACCTAACCTCTAGCCTTGTGGTCATTTCTTACTCTCCTCCAAGAATGCGCAAGAAATTCTCAGGCATGGTACCAGGGACCCTTGCCGAGGGGCATGGACCCTGTCTCCCCTTCCTTCTCCTGGGCCCTGACCTCACTACTTGCATGCCACAGGTGGGACACCAGCTGCACAAAAGGCGGCTTTTACAAGATGTGATTCCCAATGCCAAGGCTGTGCATGAAGAGTGGCCTGCAGTGTGGCCTGTGCAAACACAAGCGCACAGTCACATGCCACAGAGGACGGACGCGCTCTAACGCAGGAGGGAATGGCTTCCATACCACCTGCATCACCAGTCTCCTCTGACCCCTCAGCAGGTACTGAGGTAGGTGGCAGGCAGGACCCTGATGGATGAAAGGAGGTGTAGAGAGGAATTATAGTTTGCCATGGTCACAAAAAACAGACAGCAACCTGACCAGAGCCCAAAGAAGAGGCATGCAAGCAAGGTCTCACTTTACACATGGGACAGGTACTTCCACATGGCCTCTGAGGGGAGCAGAGAACAGGCAGCTGGGCCCTCGGTGGAGATTTGGCTGAGGCAGCTTCCAAGGCTCTGGTTGCGGGGAGCTGGAAGTATCCACCACAGGCATATTTAAAAAACCCCAGAAGGTCCAGGCCAGGCCTTGGGCATGTCACCTGGCTGCTCTGCCAGGGTAGCCTCCTCAGCTGTCTACTCCTTCTCTCACACACCCCACCCGAGCCTGGGTGCTGTCCATCCCTCTCTTCCCAGATGGGCAGGTTGATGGCCACAAGACTAGAACCACCACAGCATCTTTGAGCAAGGGCTGCCTTTCTATTCGCCCACAGGGGAGCGGGCCGACAGCTCAGAGCAGGGAAGAAACTAAGCGTGCCCTGCCACCCTGAGGAGTCACCGAGCTGGCTGCAGGAGGGGGGTGTTTTTCCCCTCTTGCCTTTTCAGTCGTCTTATGATCTCCAGCATTCTTCTATGGCCTTCTAAAATAGCCATTAATTAGAGCCTGGTAATTAACTTTCTGATTCAAATAATATTTTGCAAAGGAATTCCATTAAAGAGTTGATTTGCATATCCTCAGACACAGGGCCTAGAAACAGGCCTTGAGGCTGGCATGAGAGCCTGGGCTCTGCCTAGCACCTAAAGGTGAGAGGGGAGTCAGAAGACTGCTGTCTGGGAAGTTCTTCCCAAGAAGGTTGGCAATTTGTTCACAGGATGGCCAGCTCAGAGTATCTATATGCCCGGATAGGAAATGCACACATGCACACAAACTGCACACAAATATGCACCCAAGTGTCCAAACGAAGAACACTGGCACAACAGAGTATACACACACACACACACACACAGGTAGACATACTGGTAGTGAATGCTTACTGAGCATGTAGACTGAGTCATTTGCCTATATTTCACCTACAAAAATAGCTACCTCATATGGTCCAACACAACATGATGTCATACTGCTATGTTCCAAATGCCTTACATGTATCAACTCATTTAAAGTGCACCGACATGTATAATGACATTTACATATCACGTACACACACCCTCACTAGAACAGGTGCATACTTGCAAAACATACAAAAAATGTACACAGATATAAATACGCTTGTTCAAAGAAAGGTTTCTCCAGCATCTGAAACCCCAGCCTGGTGATGATCACATTTCACTAGCTAATTTCTACCATTCCTAAAAATATTGCCCAGCTCAGATCTCTGGAAGGTACACGAAGGAGCCGCAGATATAAAAGGAGGGCAATAAAAATGAGAAAGCAAAAATAAATTGGTTCTTCTATGCGCCTAGGTCACGTTCTGTGACTTTCCCCTCCCACTGTGAATGTTAAGGCTCAGAATCCTGTGCTCACACGTGTGGCTCTGCTCCACCCTGCCCCCAGAGGTCCCTCAGGGAACCAGGTAAAATGCTGTGGTCTGAGGGGATCTGGACACATGGCCTGGCCTCAATGGAAGGAGTAATGCGTCTCAAAGGCACCTCCATGCTCTTGACCGAGTGCCTCAGTGCCCCTGGATCTAACGACCTTTTCACTGCCTGTCCACCTGCCCTGTAACCTCTCAAAGTACTATGCAAAGATAATGCTTCCTTATAACAACTATGGGATTAAGAACTGAATCTAATTCCCTTATGGAATTAGATTAATTTCCTTGCATGTACTTCATAAATTTCTGTCCTCTAGGAAGGCAGAGGCCAGTTTAATATGGTTTAATAGTTAATGTGTAGGATCCACCTACACAGGGCCCAACCAGGCAACCAAAAGTCCTCTGATGTGCTTGTCGAAACATTCAGCAGGCAAAGGGCAGGAAGAGACAAGCCCCAGAAGCAGCAGCACCACTGATCACTAACCTCAGGAAAGCAACATTCAGTCCCTCACAAGCAAATAACAAATGCCATTTTTCTGCCTATCCAAATGACAAAGACTATCTTGATGACATTCAATGTTTCAAAGAATGTAAGAAAATAGGTACTCTCAAAAATCATTAGAGGTATAGAAATTATTACTGCTCTTAAACTTCTGATGATGAGCATTTTTATCAAAAACCTGAAACTCCATTTTCTTTGACTTAATAACCCCATTTCTAAGATTTTAACCTATGAAAAACATCAGATGTACACAAAGATGTATATAGATATAAATCCCCAGATAATTTTAATAAAGAAAACCTAGATATAACCTAAATGCCTAATGATTAAAAACTAAGATGACCCAAAAGTAAGATGGAACAATGAACTTTTCAAATAGACTTTTAAATACAAAAAGATTTGCTTTCCTAGGTGAAGACAGGAATATGGGTCACTTTGCTGTTATGTCTTTTGTTCAAAGTTAACAACGATCTTTATAGCTTAATTCACCTTACCATGCATCTATTATTGCTTTTTATTTTTGTTTTTTGGTGGAACTGGAAAGTGAATCCACAGATTTTGAATTGAGCGACATCCCCAGCCCTCTTTTCATTTATTCTGAGACAGGGTCTTGCTAAGTTACTAAGTTGCTCAGCTGGGGCAACTCAAACTTACTTTTCTCCTACCTTAATTTCCCTGACAGTCTACGGCCATACCACTCTGAATGCACCCGATCTCATCAATTTTCCAGATACTATTGCTCTTAAGCTTTAGAATGGTACTGCATGATTGCTTGTTGTTATTCCCATATTGTAAGATGAATTAATTTATCCCAACCAATATTAAATTACATTTACTGACAACTTACAACATGTTAACCTAGCCTCTTTCGTACCTTATTTTTTAATAAAAATTTTAGAAAACATTTAAGAAATGTGTAAGGCCCAACATTAAATTATAAGAAAACAGCACAGAACAGGATGGATACTTTCAATTAATGTGCTGAATACAGTAGTATTAATGTATCCAACAACACTGTTATCATCATTCCCATTTTTCAGGTGTGCAAACAGAGGCTCAGAAAGCTTAAATGACTTGCCCTAGCAGTGCCTGGCTTCAAAACTAAAGATCACATCCTCCTATTACTCCCAATGACTCCCGGAACTGCACTATCATCTTGCCTTCACCATGCTTCACAGATCAGTCTCAAGGGAAAGCAGAAAAGGATCAACCTTCCCTGTCCACAGTAGGGAAGAAAAGACCTGGGTACCCAGCCCCTCCTGAATCTCCTGTCTGTGACCAGATTAGGAGAATTGGCTCTACCTTCATTTCCCCTATTCCTTTTCCAACTTCCTCTCTCCCTTCTTTCAGGAACTGCCTCACCCAAGGGAAAGAATTGATTTCTACCTACTCAGGGCCATTTGCAGGTTCTTGGAATGCCCTACCCCCAACTCCCAGTTATCTCCTTCCTCCCTAGTCCTACACCCACTGGAATCCCATCATTAGTAACTTTTGGATATACATCTCCAACAACACATACTTCCCTGGAATGGGTAATGCACCTCTAAATCCACACATGCCAGCCTTGCCTACCTGTACCTGGCTGCCTGCTTTGACGAGCTAAGCTTTACACGAAGGCAATAGTCAAGAATGGGAAGCGGGACATTGCCACTGCACAGGTTAGAGACCAGCAAGACAGCCAGAAGGAACACACTCTCAGCACATGCGGAAGGCCAGGAGTCACCCAGAAACAGTAACAGGAGAAAAAGAAAGAGATGAGGAAAACCTAATATCACCAGCTGACCTTCCCAGCTCCTCACAAAGAGTAATAAATGAATGACTCGGAAATCATCTTCTGGGAAGGCAGAACCACCACATCCTGTATCGCTTTTACCAACATTAAAACAGCCCTGTAAATGAAGCGGCAACATTTCAGCCTGCAAAGCGAAAACGCTTTTGCCAGCACACCTTTCACCTGCAAGGCTCTCTGAGCAGCATTCATTTCTGCGATCCAGGAGAAATGATTACCTGTCCTTGGTACTTACTGCCAAAACCTCCAAAGGAGAAATGAGCGTCTAAGTGGCCTAGGAATGTTGAAGACCAGCTGGGAACCTCCCCTAAAGCCATTTTCTGGAGAATAAGTACAAAGGCTCAACCCTGTCCTGTAGCCCTGGAGTCCACCAAGTGTCGGCCGCCTGTCCCCAGCCTCACAACCAGACAGCAGAGGCCCCACCTGAGGCTTCCTTTCCCAGAGAGCTGGAAGATCTCAGCACAGAACCGACTAATTTCCACCCTCCAGATGAGAAAATTCAAGCACAAAAAAGAACCTCCTCAACACAGCAATTTGCTGAACATACAGATAGCATGCAACAAAGCCTCTTCAGAAGCCATATAAAACACACAGTTCACCCAAAGTCACACTCAAGTGGCTGCCCCAGAATGCCCTGGACTGTTTATCTACAGGGAAGGGCCACCAGGACCAGGACTCACATGGGCAACTCTAGAAGCCCCCACCTTCCTCTTTATTCCTGTCCCCATTTACCCTCTGAGACCGGTATCTCTGCACTTACCCCAGCCCCAGCAGGAGACATGGCAGCCAGCGGGGGGTCCCACAGAGCCAGGATTCAGCCCCTGTCTACTGCTAAGCCAAGCCAGAGGTAGCCAGTTCCCTCCCCGCAGCCTTCAACAGCACAACCACCCACCTGAGGGTAGGAAGAGGCTCCTCGCTACTCACCCAGGTTTGACCACGAGCTTGGGTGGGGAAGGCAGTCACCCTAGTAGGTTTTCTCACTCGACTCCACATCAGATGACTCCAGGGACTGCCCCAGACAAACTGCCCATCCATCCCAGCAGCAGCTGGTGAATCTATTCCTAAGCAAAGCAACAAAATCAGCAGCCCCCAGTCCTGGCAAAGCCTATTTCGGGTCCAAGGCTGGGTAGAAAGATTTCAAACCCAGTCTCTCTGCCTGTCCATGGGAAATCTGGGCTCCCTTCCTGAGCCAGAGAAGCCACCAAGCCAGATTTTGTTTATAGAAAATTAAAAAGACAATTCCACACCACTGCCAGTGACATTTAGCTCCAACCGCTACCGTTTACCACCAGTTCCAGAAACAGCCTTATAGTTCACTCCCAACCCCCACTCTGCGCCCCCTCAACACATAGCAAGGCTGACCTGAGGCCAGGCTGGGCTGGTCCTGCAAGAGGTCATCTTGGCTATGCCCTAACCGTCAGTCAGGGTTGCCAGCCAAGCGCTTGCAGGGCTCTTGCCGGCCGCTTGCCGGCTTTGCTAGCAGGCTTCTGATGCTGGCTCCCCACTGGAGGGAGGTAAACATAACATGCATGCTGCCTTCTCCCGGGAGGGCAGACATACTCAAAGGCCGGACCGCCTGCTGTCTCTCCTACTCCCGGACAACCACCACATGCACACAAAACGGGGTACGTACACAAGCCCCCGCATGCGGGTGCAGAGGGTCCTGACCCCCGCCAAGGAAAGCGCTGAGAAGGGCATGTTCCTGGGGCAGAGAGCCGAAGGTGGGGGCCGCGCAGAGGGAGGAAGGCAGCAAACCGGGTGGCCTGCCGCCCAGACAATAACAAAGATGGGAAGCGAGATTTTCAAAGACGCAGTGGCTGCACCCAGCACTGAGCTCTGGCTTGGCTGTATCTTCCTGCCAGGGCACGCCTGGTCCCCTGGGGCACCATGGCCATCAGAGAAAGGCTGAGGGTCCTGCCTCGGGCTGGGCTTGGCAGCTGGGGCAGTAAGCCAGCTGCAGCCAGTGGTGAGGATGCACTGGAGAGAGCAGCTCTAGGCGGATGGAAATTAAAGGTCCAGCAATTCTGCTGGGATGTGGGAGGGGTACCCTCAGTCAAAGATGCTAGAGGGTCAGTTAAAGTCACTCAACCTTGGGCAGGAGTTAGGCTACAACTTGTACTCCTTTACCTGCTGGAACCAAGGAGGAAGGGACAGACATTTTCATTCTACCTATGCCTTCCCTACAGGGAGTGCCAACTCGCCAATTGTACACACGGACACAGCCCTGTGAAGGCAGATGCCAGCAGCCTGAGAGGCTGGGTCTGAATGCTGAAAAGGCTCCTTGGTGCCTGCCCGTTCTTTCACCTCCAGCAGCTGGGAAGGGACGCGTTCTAACTGGCACAGGAATCCATCACTGTGCCTGTGCCTAAGTGGAAAGGTGCCTGTGGCTGGCATCCTCCCAGAGGCTGTGCCCGCTCGGTGCCCCCTGCACTGACAGGATGGCTTGCCCTTGGGAGCTGGAGCCTGCTCCGGCTGCCCACGACTCCCCACCAGGCTGAACCAGCCCTCCCTCTCCTACTCTGCCCCACAAGGCACCTCCCCTTGGAATTTCCACACCTGCTCCAGGCTTGCCCACGAGCAGGAGACAGGAAGCAGGAGACACCCCTGGGAGTGGCGAGGTGAAGGAGGGAAAAAGGAAAGGCCCTTCTTCCCAGCCTCAGACTATGGCCCTGAACTCGGGGCCTGGGCACTGCCCGCTCTGCTTGCCCCAGCCCTCGGCGCAGCACGTGCCCTACTTAGAGCAGATGTGCCCCCTAAGCGGCCCAGCCCCCTGCTCCTCCCCTCCAGATGTTCACCTTTTCCTCACCCCGGGCACTGCCGGGTCTCAGCCAAAGCCGGCCAAAAATGCCTTTGGTATCGGACACCCAGGGGCTCCCCAGGCCAGGGGATGGATCCTGGGGGTGGAGGCACCACTTCCGTCCCCGGCCCCGCGCACTGCGCGGCTGGGAAACAATGCCCACCTCGGCCAGGCGAGGCACGACTTCTCAGCGAGGGTACTTCCCGCCCGGCCTCGCCCCGGGCCTCGGGCTCTCGCTCTTCACCTCACCCTGCTGGGAGAGGGCAGGGTCCTCCCCTGGTCGCTCCGTGCGGCGCGGCCCCACAAGTTCCCGGAGGGCGGCGCGGGGTCCCCCCTCCAGCGGCGCGCCCCTGCCCGGCTCGGGCTTTGTCCCCGCGCCCTCGGGGCACATCCCGGGCGGCGCGTGGGGAGGCCGGCGGGGCGGCGGGCTCACCTCTCATTGTCCACGGCGGAGGTGGCGGCGGCGGCAGCGGCGGCGCTCCGGAACCCCGGCAGGATGTGGCGGAAGCTGTGGTTGCGGTCCAGCTTGGGCTGGCTCTTGGTGCGCTTGATGGAGCCCTTGAGGCGGCGGCTGAGGAAGCCCTGCGCGCGGGGCGACAAGAGGGGGAAAGGGAGGCGGGGTTAGCGCGGCGGCAGCGGGCCGGGACCCGC
>NW_004955419.1:6309473-6321383 GCF_000276665.1 Chinchilla lanigera
GGCGCCGACCGCGGCCGAAGCCACCCGACCCCCGGGCGCCTGGGCGAGCGGGCGGGGACGAGGGGCGGGGCTGCAGAGGGGCGGACCCTGGGGGGTCTGAAAGGCCAGCTGCCCCTCACCTCCCAGCCCTTCCTCCTTGCGCCTGGAGGAACCACAACTTCCCTCCCGCCCAGGTGGGGAAGGACACGGCGCCTTTCTCCACCTGCGAGGTCGATGCTCCCAGCCTGTCGTTGCTCGGAGAGCAAGCACGTGGTCCAAAGAGGGGTCGCCGGCTTGCGCCTAGCAGTACTCTGACCACATAGATCTCTAACCCGGGCGGCAGTTGCTGCATTGTCAGGGTGAGCCTAAAGCCGCTGTACCCCTGCAGGAACAACCACCTTAGGAACCGGATCCCTAATGCCCTGTTAAGGGAGGCACCTGAGGGTCTGATGGGTTTCCTGAGTATGCCCATCAGGATTCAGGCACCCATCCGGGCCATGCACCCATTTACTAGGCTGTACTGGACTCCGAGGTTAAAGCTCCACCGCCCCCACCTGAGAGCGCCAGAACTAATCCAAGTGCAGGAAGAGAAGGAGTCTGCCTATGCAGGTTGCAAGGTGCTCCGTTACGGAGGATGGGGACATCGGGGAGGAGAGGGGTCCGCAGGCCACAACCTGGTCCTGCCCGCTGCTTGAGGGAGAGGAAAGCTGGGGAAAGATTCCTTGAAGGAGGCATTCGGGGTTTCACCCACCCCTGCCTCCATTCTAGGTGATCTAACAACAGAAGCAAATGGGATAGCAACTTCAAGTTAGTGGTGTGCATAATCTGAAGAGTACATTTCATCCGTCACTCAGTAAAAGGCAGGCTTAGCAGCCCTCTCTAGGTCTTGGGGGAAGTGGACATTTGTGTTAGGCCATGCCCGATGCTGGATCTGGACCCTTCTGTGGCCCCAGCACCCTGGATAGGATGAGGTCAAATATGGGCAGTGTACAGTGAGTAGTATCTCTTCATCTGCCCAGACAGACAACGATAGAAAAACAGTATCTGCAAATGAAGAAGCCTTGCTCAGAGAGGTAGAGTGACTTACTCAGGGATACCCAGCCTCCAGGGCTCCCTAGTGCCGGAGCTTTACCTGCAGGACACCTCCTCTTTGCCCACTCTCTTTAAGCGTTCCCTTTGCCTATCTTTTTCTCTCCACTTTTTCCCCCTCCTCCTCCTCAACTTCTCACATCCATTGAAGACCTATCTCTGGGCACCTGTCCAGGGCCCATCTGAAATGCTACCCCACCAAAACCCTTCCCAGGTAGCGCAGTCCAAGTACACCTGACCTCTGCACCCAGCAAGATGCACTGGGGCATTCAAATCAGCTGTGGCTCAACAACTACCTCTTGATATTAGAGGTGCCCAAAGTGACCCTAATCCAGAGAAATGACACATAGACAAGGCAGTGCAGACCAGGGAGCACCAGACCCTGGGAAGACAGCATGCAGGCAAGGATCTATACCACTATAAACTCTGGGCTCCCCAATCTCAGCCACACCTGGCTGACCTGCATGGGTTTTCCCACGGCTGTTGTATCAACCAAGTTTCCCCAACAGGCTTGTACTTTTTCTTGGTTTTTATTTTCTACAGTGATGAAAATTGCACAATTTTTACACTCTAATGTAAAAAACCATGAAGCATGTTTTATGGTTTATAGAGCCTGTTCTGCACCAATAGACAGCTTGATCCTGTTTCCAAGTTTTAAAATGTAAAGTTCTTCCCCCCTCTAGGAGGGTGGGTGGGACGTGAGCCATTTTCTCATGCACACTCCTTCCCCTAAGGCTTAGACCCTTAATGCTCCTGTGACAGCCACCTTCTACTTGAAACCTCCAATAGTAGGGGGCTGGGGATTTAACTCAGCGGCACAGCGCCTGCCTGGCAAGTGCAAGGTCATGAGTTCGATTCCTGGTACCAGAAAAAAAAAAAAAAACGAAGAAAAAAACCAAAACCTCCAATAGTAGTACCCCCACCCACCCAAACTAGCAATTAACTTCGGACTCGATGCCCTCTCTACGATTCACTCATTCACCTTACTGAGAGTCTGGTATGCACCAAACACAATGACCATGACAGCCATGCACACTATGGGGTAAGTAACACACATATTTCCAAGGGGCTCAGGAGCTCAGATCATGGGGAGAATGATTCTTCAGGGAACAGGGAATATTCACGCTGACCCAACACACATTTCCCTAGACATCTTTTGTCCCCTAAGAGGGAACATACATTCATCATCCTGGAAGGGGACTTAGATTCAAAAGGCTGCATTATAAGGGTCCAGAGAAAGGAAAGGACTTCCCCAAGGACATAACAAGGTTAATGGAGGACCTTAGACTCCAGCCCATTGTTATGCCCAGCCTCACAGCTCGCTGACTCTCTCTCCTTCAGGGGCCTGAGGGCCCAGGGAAGCTTCTCAGTCACCTCTGGATGAAAGAAGACAAGCCGTTTCTCCCGTCCCTTTTTTGGGGAGCAGCTGGAGCTCCAAACTCAGAAAGAGGGACTAACTGGTCTTCAAGTCAGAAAGTCATTCCAAACCCAAGGCAAAGGGCTGGGATATTGTTTAGTGGTAGAGGGCTTACCTACCATACATGAGAACTTGGGTTCCATTCCGGGCACCGCCGGAAAAACAAAGATCTAACTCAACCTTTAATTGAGGGCCAGGGAGCAAATCACATCCCTTCCTTCAGTAAAACAGACTCCTTAACGCCCACTTTCTGAGCTGCACTGGAGCCGGCTGAGAACCCAGAGCTGCAGGCTGGCATGCGAGAATCAAACTGGCCGCACAGACTCCTCGCTGAGAGATGACAGGCAAGGCCCTTCACCTCTCTGTGAAGTGCTCAACAAAAGCCAAATGTTCTTCTCACATTGAATTCCCACACAAATGCCCAGGCTTGTTAAAAACATTCTTTGCAATAACATATGTTGGGTCCGGCTCATCTGTGAGGGTCAGACGCGGTTTCTACAATCACTCCCTTACTCTCCCTAGCGCACAGACTCTGACTCTCTTAACCACTCTCCCAGAGCCCGGACTTATCCCACTTTCTCCAAAAAGCTCAACCTGGGGTAGCGCAAGCTTTCCCACAGCACCAAGGTTCAGATCTTAATTCAGGTGACCTGGGGGCAGATTACTGGACTTCTCTGAGGGTTAGTATCCCCATCTGTGAAACAAGCTAACAATGACACCTATTTTACAGAATTATGGGAAGGACAAAACTACACTGAGGAGTCGCTAGCTTTCTACAACCACCTCTCTGTCCCAAGGGGTATACCAGTGGGCTTTCTATGGAGCCCGAAGGCCGCCTCTGTGGCAGTGGGGACAGGGATGTGAACGAACATGCTTACAAAATGATCCTGGAGCTGCAGAGTGACACCCAATTTGGAAGTTTTGAACTCTTTCCACCAGCACTTGCTTCTAAAGTAGCCTCACAGAGACACCCCTGTGTGCACAGAGCAGGGGTGGGCAGGGCTGCTCGGGTGAGGCCTCAGCTTTCATCCAGGGGAGCAGGCACTGATGTCTAAAGCACAGCAAGCAGCTTCCCCAGTCCATGGGGACAGCCTGCCTCCTCCCCAGATGTGGCCCTCTGCCTCCATTAACACAGCTGTGTGCACCTGTACTTGTCAAGCAGCTGTGTCTCTGCGCTAGGCTCAGCTAAGGCCCCAGGGCTTTTGCACGAGGCCACTACCTGATGCCTGAGTGTGGGCCGCTGTGCAGCCCTGTGCCCCCCAGGGGGCCCATCACCCCTCCAGGCACCATCCCTCCCAGCTGGCTTACAGGCCCGGCGGGCTCCCTACATATCACTGACTAAAGCACAGGAGAGAGGCGGATGGGGTCTCTGGCTGGAAGGACCTAAGTCCTCCAGCAGCTCCCTGACCCCAGTTCTAACCACTACCCCACCACCCTCACCTCCCAGGAGGTTCTCCAGCCACTCCCAGATGCCTTTCAGAATCCAGACACAGGATTTCTGCATTCACCCATTTTAGTCAATTCCGAATGAAGATGATGATGATAAACGACCAGTTATCGAGCTCCTCTTCTGTCATGTCTCTATTTCCCTGGTAACTCACTGAACACCTCCCGCCCCAGGGGGCCACTGTCTGTAATTAGAGGAGTCCTTGGGAGGACACAGGCTTCAGAAGTCAGACTGTTTTGGGTTTTCAGGATGGGAAACAGAGGCTCAGAGAAGCTGAGGTATTTGCTGCAAGCTGTGGAGCTGGTACAGAGTAGAGCAGGGATTGTAACCAGCAGGGTTCTGGCTCCCGGGTGGGAAGGGTGGAGACCCTGCCCATACACGACACTGACATCCCAGATCAGCCTCCCACACTGGGAAACAGGCAGAAAGGGAAGTACACGAGCCTGGAGTGCAGGGTTGTCACACAGGGCTCAGGGAAAGCAGCTTGGCCAGGCCTGTGTTCGCCTGCACCTTACTCTCAACCCAAGAGGCAGCTCCTAGGGAAACAGGCTTGCACAAAGCACCCTGACCTGGATTCCCAGGAGCCTGGCATCACCAGATCTCTTGACCACTATCTCTCCCTTGGGGTGAAGCCCAGAGCCTGTGCCTGGTGCGTCCAAATAGCAGCTGCTCATTCAAGGGCAAGTTTCCTCCCACATCCGCAGCCTTTGCTTAGCAGTAGGTCTTCTACTCAGGCCTGCTGTCATGGCCTCCTTCCCTTCCAACATGCTGACCCCAGGCCACTGCAGATGGGTAGGCAGCCTGATACACCTTTGTCTCCCGTTAGGCTTTCACTGCCACCCTGGTCCCTGAGACATTGCTCAGGATGGAGGCAGAATCCCTCAGGTCCTCCTGTGATCAGGGCCAGCTCATGCCATGCCAGTTTCTAAGTCTATACTCAAAGACAGAAGCTTCAAGGAGGGAGGATGTTGTGATGGATGTTTCTCTTAATATCTTTCTGGAGCTTTGTTCAAACGCCAAGAGCACATCTAAATCAACAGGAAAGGGAGGGGAAGATCCCATCCAGATAGTGCCACCTTCAGTCCCAGGAGAGGAGAGACATGGGTGTGCAGGCAGGAGGACAGACCAGACACCTCGGTAGGCAGGCAGGCCAGGACACCGGAAAGGGGCTGGAGCCTGGGGGTTCTGTCTCCCGGCTCACAGGCTGAGAGGCAGGAGGGTCCACAGAGGACCCAGGCCAGTGTCAGTGTTACAAACAAGACACCTAAGACCCAGAGTAACAAGCAGGGCAGTGGCGGGACATTAGTACCCAGATCTCCTTTTTGCAACTCCAGGGCCCATGCTTTAAGAATATCCTAGGCTCCTTGCATTTCCCCTTTACAGGCCTCAGTCTTCCCACCTGTAATACAATGGGCTAAGTTGGGCAATCACCAGGCTCCTTTCAGAAAATGTGATGATCCTATAAAGTTAGAATGGCTGCTGGGGCTGGGCTGCCTAGCCCTCCTGGGCTTGGCACTAACTGTACCCGGGAATTCCTGGCTTTGCGCAGGTCCTTCAGATGTGCCATTCCTCCTGCCCTCCTCCCCAGTTCCTGGGCTGCCCCCTCAGCAAGCTGTCATGCTTCCCTGGCCTCCTCCCTGGAGAGGTATGCAGCAGCAGAGAGGACCCCAACTGAGGAGTGACTTGCCCACGGTGGAATGTCAGGCACTGTGACAGGTGAAAGCAGGGAGGTATTTTAAGCCGGGATTAAGTTGGTGCCGTTGTGATGGCCACCCACTCTCAGGCCACTCCATGCCCATGGAACTCTCCCAAATTCATGCCACTGCACGCTGAACATCAAAGACCTCCACACTCCCCCTCCGCCTGGAGTTACACAAAGAGAACCAATTCATGGGGCATGAGGGCCCAAGAAGGGGCTGGGACACTCAAGGGCCACACTTGGCTTCAAAGACTGCCGAGAAAGCCACACCTAAACTCACAGGGCCAGGAACACATGTTCAAGGACAGGCATCCATGCAAATTCACTCAGCAGGAGCACCCCCACAAAGATGTGTGTGTGCACATGTCTCCCACCTCTGCCACACTAACAGAGCACACAAACACATGTGCAATCAGTCAGCACACATGAACACGCACATACCCATAACACGCACATACACACACATTCACAAATACACTCAAACAAGCTCACAGATTCACCCTCCTATTCAGAAGGCGCCCACAAATCACACCGACACACAGGCCAGTCACACCAGTGCAGGAAGGGAAAGTCACCCAGCTCAAGTTGCTGGGAGCCCAGAGCAAGGGCTGGCTGCCCCCAACTCCCGTACACTGCATGCAGGTCTCCCTTTAGAGCAGTCTTTGAGGATATTCTGTGTCTCTCATATCCCGAAAGCTATTTTTAGAGCTCTCTAGATGTGTGGTGTATGGGGTCGCAGCAAGAGCCGGAGAACCCTGTCCCTACCTGTCTCCTCCTGCCCACCCATACCCCTGAAGTCCCCTCATCTGGCACACCTCTTAGGTCCAAGAGCATCTTGATCCCTAGGAGTCCTCAGGTCAAACACAACTCTCTGTCCTCCTTCCTGAAGAGGAAGGAGAGCAGAGGGTTTACATGCAGAGGTTCCCCTGGAGCTTCATGTGGCCATACATGTGACTTTTGGGAAGTGACTGGGTCATCAGCACAAACCAGACACCAATCAGCCACTAGCCAGAGGGGACAAGAAACGGGTGTCCCCTTTGTGCCTTAACCCTGCTCACTCTTCAGGTCTCTCCTCCCAGGCTGGAGCTGATACTCTCGGACCAGGGAAGTCTCTCTGCAGACTCACTGCATTTGTAATGTTAAAAGAATCTGTTTAAAGCCTACCACTACACTGGACCATAAAGCCCCACAGCAGGGGCCATGGCGTTCTGACAGGCGTTCCCTAAATATTTTCTGAATTAATGAGTAAATATTTCGGACGGAAAAAAGAAAAAGTGCTCTGGGTGGTTTTATCAAGGATTTCACTTAGAAGCAGTCTGGGTGGGCTTGCTGGAGAAGACACTTTTGAAACACCTAAGGTGAGACAGCAGATGAGCTTGCTGACATGAGCAGGGGCAGGACAGCTGTGTGCAGCCGATCAGGCAGATTCCCAGCACAGGCAAAGGGCTAGAGGTAAGACAGCAGGGAGTCGGGCTGCCTCACGAGGTCCCTGGAGTTATCACTGGGGCCTTGGTCTTTAAAGTCACACACCACCACTACAGACTCCTGAGGGTCAAAGGAGGGAGGACAGAGGAGCCCACTCACAAAGGGGGTGGGGGTAAAGGTGGGAGAGCCCTCCTCATATCTGCCAGTGCCCAGGCCTGAGTGGATATTGGTGCACAGAGATCAGAAATTCCTGAGGTCCCAACCAGACATGTGACAGCTCAGAGCAGCAAGGGAGTGCCTCGCCGTCCCAGAAATCTTCCAGCCAGGAACACTGGCCCTTAGCATAAGCCTATCCCAGAGGTCTGGAGGGGCACACACAGCTCATCAGCTCTGTAGCCAGGAGCACAGAGCACTCCCTCTCCTTTCTCTTCTCCCTCTGTGTCTCCCCAGGCCCGTGGCTGAAGTCCCACCACCAGGCAGTGTTCCTGGGTGACTCACTGGCCCCAGCCCTTCTTCCCCATCAAAACTTCCCCGTTCCGTGCCCTGTGTGTGAGTGAATGCACTCAGCAGAGGCCATGGGCAGAGTGACCGGAAAACAACACCCAGGGTCAAGGATGCTGGGACCAACATCCAGCCCTGCCATTCATACCAGTGAGGGCCACTGCCACATGTGGATAAGAATCAGCCGAGGTATTCATGAAGCTCGCTTTCAGGGGCTGCAGGACAGCTTTACATGACTTATCTTGTTTAATTCTCAGCCCAGTGTGCAGGTGGGAGAGCAGAAGCTCAGAAAAGACAAGCAACTTGGAACCAGGAAGCAGCAGTGCTTGACCCAGCCCGGTTGTCTGCTCTGGAGCCGTAGCTCTTACATGATTCCTCTATGACTACGAGGTGCTAAGCAAGCATCTTGGCCTGTCTGTGACTCAGTGTTCCCACCTGAACAATGAGTGGATTGATCCGGCTGATCTTGCAATCCCTTCCAGCTTGAGCTTGCCTCCCTGGTGATTTAATTGCCGGGCACAACAGATGATAAGGACCTTCTGGGGACAACAGCTGGCCCGAGGGAAAGTACTAATGGTAGGTGTTGGGTCCGATGCCCCAGGGCAGCAAGGCAGGCAAGTCTGTCCCTGACAAGAGCCACCAGGGCACGCAGGGACCCCAGAGAGCCTCGGCTTCAGGATCATAAACATGAGTGAGAGGAGAGGTGGCGAAGGCAGCCCCATAATTCTACCCTGGTACGTGAAAAGTGCTATTAAAATCACTTAAAAAAAAAAAAAAAGACAAATCAAGGTATATCATGTACAGGTACAATTTCCTTATGATGAATGTGATCACTGTATATACCTATACCGTACCAATAAATTTAATTAAAATAAATAAAATTTTAAAAAAATAAAATAAAATCACTTTTCACCAGGGGACCCAAAACACACCCTGGGGGAGGACTCCGTAGGCCTTTCTCCCTGGGGAGGTATGTAGCACCTGCAGGCCAGGCTTACATGGGAGTTTATCCTCAAGAGCTCAGACCAACTCCTGGGCTGGGGTCACAATCAATGCTCAAGCAAGGGCTGGTGTCCTCACTGGGGCTCTGGCGCAGGCTGGGCGACTTGTCCTGACCTCTGCTCCCAGGGCAGTGGCCACTCTGGCCTCAGATGCAACACAGGGCTCTCACAAGCAGGGAGGTCACTGCCTCCTCTTCCCTGCTCATGGCACTCCTCCATTTAATACATTTATTCCTTGTGTCCCCCTCTCCCACACCTTCACTCCATCAGCCCCACCGGGTGCCTGCCACAGGTGAGGCTGTGCACCAAAGTCAGGGTTCAGGCAGGTTGGAAACAAGCACTGCCCTTGAGAAGGTCACCGCCAGCTGGTGGGAGAGATAGCCACGCGGTGCATGGGTAAGCCAGAGAGTCCTGGAGATGCTGTGTGGTAGGGCGTTCTGAAGCCCCGGGAGGGGTGCCCATGCACAGGGCCGCTTCAGGGAGGGAGTCTGGGCGGCAACCAGGGTGCTCTTAAAGCAGAAAAGCAATGAGAAATTGTGGGTGGAAGGCCCAGCCTGTCCCAAGACGTGCAGGCTGTGCCATCTAAGGCGCTGGGGCAGGGGAGTTACAATCAGGGCTCGTTTTAGATGTTCTTTAAGCAGTTCCACAGGAAAAGTTACTCATCCCGACACGAAGACTTGTGAAGGAAACAGATGTCACTGCCGCCACCTCCACAGAGGGCTTCCTGGCTTTGGAAACAATAATTCCCACCCGAGAACTCATATATAATTCTGTCTGCAATCCAACCCAAATGCCACTTGATCGCTTTATTTTCGCAGCAGGAGAAGGTGAGGAAAAGAAGGCCTATATGCACCTTGCACCCTATATCCAGGCTCTTGGTCCCTTGGAGAGGGGAGGCTGCAGGGCCACAGGGCAGGTGCAAAGAGGATTCAGTTCTGCCTTCTGACCCACAGGACCAGGCCTGCAGGAAGCAGGGCCCAGACAACGTAAGGCAGAGAGAGGCAAGACCCAGCTCTGTCCCCAGGGGCCCTGGCACCTCCCCTCTCTGGGACTCAGCATCCTCATCCATAAGCAGGAGAGAATGGTAAAACTGGGGCTGTGTGCACATGGCCAGGCCCTGCAAGGGCCTCACCCTCCTTGGCCAGAGCTGAGTGATGCTCAGCCAATTCTGCACTCCCCAGCTACCCACCCTGCTTCTGTCACCTTTGCGAAGTGAGATGCGTGTGACCTGCCCTTGGGGTGGTATGGATGCCATGAGAAGACACCCAAGAGAGCCCAGCACAGGGCCTGGCCCAGGGGCCCTCATGAAACAGCTCTAAGATTCCCCCACAGTGCCGAGGGCAGAGGGGAGGTGATGCTGGGAGGGGAACCCAGGTCAGCAGGATCTGGAGCCCGCTCTGGGCACTATCCCACCTCTCCCAAAATACCCGCCTCACTTCCTCCCAAGGCACCTGGAAACCACCACAGGATATCAGGGATGAAGAGCCTACTGGCCCTAGCCTGGTGACCACAGGGCAGCAACCTTCCTGGCAGCCTGCATTCTGCCCACCTCAGCCTGTGATCCTCCTCCCGAAGGAAGGTTGTCCTGGCTCCATTAAAAAAAATAAAATAAAATCACTTTTCACCAGGGGACCCAAAACACACCCTGGGGGAGGACTCCGTAGGCCTACTGGCCCTAGCCTGGTGACCACAGGGCAGCAACCTTCCTGGCAGCCTGCATTCTGCCCACCTCAGCCTGTGATCCTCCTCCCGAAGGAAGGTTGTCCTGGCTCCATTAAAAAAAATAAAATAAAATCACTTCCAGTGTCACCAATGAGGGTCCCCTTTCAGAGTTCTAGCTCTCCGATCAATCCCATCCAACCAGCTCAACCACCATGCTGGGCCCAGCTGACCAGGTGCTCCCAGAAGGGCGCTGTGAGCTCAGCAGTCTGCCTGTGGCCCTGGGCACACAAACCCCCACACCTGGGCTCTCCTTGCAAGCAGCCACCCAGGCGTCCACTCACTGCCCTCTGCTGCCCCCAGCTGGTGGGAAGCCACCTGCACAGACACCTCCAGCTCTGTCCGTCTGTAGAACCGCTGGGAACGCAGGCCTCTGGTCCCCTCACCACTCTCTGCCTCCTGGGATCGGAAGTGAGCATTAAAGACAGACAGAGAGGCTCAGAGTTGGGTAACTCACCTGGGCAATCCCAAGTCACAGAGGGCAGGGGGCCCACCTTCAACCCTACTCCCTCCTGGGCAGACTGCTGGGGGATGCCAGCACTGCACCCCAGGGCCCAGAGCGGCGGGAGCAGAGGAATCCAGGTCCCCAAACGGCATCACGCCTGCCTGTCCTGGACCTGCAGGTCAAGTGGTTTTGTGTTTTTTTAGTGGTTGTGGTACTGGAACCTAGGGCCTGTGAACCCAGCCCCCCACCTCTTTTTAAATTGTGAGACAAAGTCTTGTTAAATTGCTACACTGCCCAGGTGGGGCTCAAACTTGTGATCCTCCTCTCTCAGCCTCCCAGGGTGCCAGGATCACAGGAGCACATTTACAACAGGACTGGGGAAGCAGCCATTTACACAGCAGTAGGAACTACTCTAACTGTCTCTGTTGGGGGCAGGGATGGACTTCTGACAACCTGCTTGACAAAAGTAGTTCGTCCCCTCTCCCCTATCCTGAATCCCTCTGCCCAGCTCTGGTCTCTGTCCACTAAATGTGCTCCTGACTCTCCCAGTCAAGGATGCTGCTCTGAGGTACATAATG
Organism: Chinchilla lanigera; assembly: GCF_000276665.1. Taxonomy (NCBI): domain Eukaryota; kingdom Metazoa; phylum Chordata; class Mammalia; order Rodentia; family Chinchillidae; genus Chinchilla; species Chinchilla lanigera. Next base: position 6,320,774 of record NW_004955419.1, read on the forward strand.
CACCCCAGATATGCTTTGTCCTAACCTAGCCCGCCTCACCTCACTTTCTGGAAACTCCATACTCCTGTTGGCACAGCCTCACATTCTGTCTCCTCTGTCTCGTGCTCTGCGTCTCCAGTCACCTGTATTCCAGCCTCTTCTTCACGTCAGCCCCAAACCTCTACCAGTTCCTGCTGCCATTTGCTCCCACTGTTTCCCATCTCCTGAGCTCTGCAGGGTCTGTTCCGGCCACCTGCAACGTCCTTTCTCCCTCTTCTGCCAAGAAATGACTTCATCAAGCCCCAGCTGACCCCTTTGTATTTCTGCAGGTAGCAACTACACTTTAATCCTATTTGTACCTTCAGTGCACAGCACAGGCCGTGACACACAGTTGGTGCTGAGTAAAAATGTGTGGGGAGAAAGAGAGAGAGAGGAAGGAAGGAAGGAAAGAAGGAAGGAAGGAAGGGAGGAAGGAAGGAAGGAAGGGAGGGAGGAGGGAAGGAAGGAAGGAAGGGAGGAAGGAAGGAAGCAAGGAAGGAAGGAAAGAAAGAAAACAGGTGTGTAGAAGAACTGGCCTCAGCCTCCTCTCTAGCTTGATGTGTCTTCCTCTCTTCCCTGTGACTTTCTGGAT
>NW_004955419.1:6321533-6330337 GCF_000276665.1 Chinchilla lanigera
CCAGATAGCAGAGCTTGACTCCCACCTCTGTATGATCCTGGGCCACAGCCCTCTTCTCCCTGAGACCTGTGTTATGGTTTAGATCTAAGGTCCATCCCAAGTCCCATGCATTCCTAGGTGGGGCTTTTGGAAGGTGACTGAATCCTTGGAGATACTACATCCATCAGTGATTGATCATTGTGCCATTGGGAGGTGGTTAGAAGAGGTTTGTCACTGAGGGTATGACCTGGAGGGTTGTATTCATGTCTCCAGGTCCTCCCCTCCCTTTCTTTCTGCATTCTGGCTGCCATAGGTTGAGTAGTTTCCCTACCCTATGCCCTTCCACCATGTTGTGCCAGCCATGAACTGAATCACCCAAAACCATAAATCAAAATAAACCTCTCTTCCTTTAATTTGCAGGTGTTGGGTATTTTGTCCAGAAACAGGAAAGCAACTAATCTACCTTGGTTTTCTTTTTCTTTCTTTCTTTCTTTCTTTCTTTCTTTCTTTCTTTCTTTCTTTCTTTCTTTCTTTCTTTCTTCTTCTTTCTTTCTTTCTTTCTTTCTTTCTTTCTTTCTTTCTCTCTTTCTTTTCTTTCTTGATTTCTTTCTTTCTGTCTGTCTGTCTTTCTTTTTTCTTATTGAGACAGGGTCTCACTATGCAGTTCAGGCCAGTCACCCAAACTGGCCTCGAACTGGTGGTTATCCTTCTACCTCAGCCTCCCAAGTGCTGGGATAACAGGCACATACCACCAAGCTTGACACACCTTGGTTTCCTAAGCTGTATCATGGAGCTAATGAAACTACCTTCCTGTTTATTAATGAGTGACCAACCTCACACCCCACTACATGCTGGAGTCCCACCTCTGTCCTGGGCCTCAGTCTCTGCCTGGCCTCCTATTCTGGAAGTTCTGGGCCCCAACACTCTCCCTGGCCACCCTGGACAGCTCCCACCTCCCCACCTCCCTCTGTAAGAAAGAGGCCTCTTCCCTTGGAAAAGCAGATCCACATTAAGCTGATAGTAACTTTTCTTCTGGATTGAGCAACTCCCTAACCAGCAGACTCTAGGAAGCCACGGCTGGAAGGGCTGAGGCTGGGGGACCTGCTCTTCTACCACCCACTCCCCAGCCAGCTGTCATGCTGAACTGCCGTGCTGACATCAGCCTCGTGGGCAAATTCCTCATATTTCAAGGGGGACACTGGGTGCCTGCTGTAAGACTCCAATCTGGGGTCCAGCTGTACATCCTGCCCTATTGCCCAGGGCTGGATGACTGATATCCCTCCACCTGATTGGGACCACAGACATGTGTCCCTTTGCACAGGTCAGAAGCAGCCTGGGCACGGGGAGGGAGCCCCAGTGGGGTTCTGCACAAGCCTTCCCTCTACGGTCTGCTTCTCCATGTGTGCGGTGGCTTGTGAGCCCGACCTGCGTCTGTTCCCCACCCCAAAGCCAACCTGGAGATGCCGCAGCCGACAAGGGGCATAAGAGGGGCAGGACGCTGGCATTCACAGCTCCCGGTACAGTCTCCTCCCCGCTGCTCGAATCGTACCCTTCTCCACGAACCAGTCCCCAGCCACACTGTGAGTCCAGCAGCCAGGAGGTGGCAGTGTGCTGATGGGTAGGAGGAAGCCATCCAGGACCTGGGGCCTGTAAATGGTCACTTCTGGAGCCCCTCTGCCCCAGAACTGACAGGGGCTGGGAGAGGGCCATCTCTGAGGCTGCAGTGGATGTCCAGGTGCTGAGAGGAGAGGGCTGCAGGGAGCAGGCATGAGGAGCACTGGACAGCCGAGGGGAGGTGTGGAGAGACCTGGGCTCTATCACAGGCTCTGCCCCAGCTGTGCTGTGTGACCTCGGGAAGGTCCTCCCCTCTCTGAGCTTCATTCTCTCCTCTACAGAGGGAGGTTGGGACCATATCGCTTCTAACAGCCTTCCCGTGGTGCCGTTGGGTGGTCACCCTCAGCCTGCATGTCTCTGGTCATGCACCTGTTTCTGTGTTTGGGAGAGACAGACACAGGGAGGGCACAGGCGGACTGTGGCTGTTGGAAGAGGGTCCCACAGCTGGGAAAGCTGAACTCCACCACCCAGCTCCACCCTTAGCTTAGCCATCACACCTGGCTCCGGTGTCCTGTAGAAAATGTCCACATTTCTCTCCTTCATGCTCCTGACTTACCTAACACTAATCAGACAGGGCCATTGATTTAGATTCCCTCTCACTGGAATAGTCTCTCTTTGTTCCTGGCAAACTCTTACACGTCCCTCAGAGGCCAGCCTCAAAAGTCCTTCTTATAGGAATTCTTTCCTGTCCCTCCTCTCAGACAGATAGCCCTTATTCTAGGTTCCACCATCCAGGAACACCTCTGTCACAGCATCAGAACCATGTAGGCTATACACAACCAAACATCCATTTAAAGTGAGTTCTTGAAAAGAACCAAGGATCTGTTTCCAGAAGCATCTGCAATCAGCCTGGCACTGAGTTTATCTGCAGCTTCTGCCAGCCCCCTGAGCCTTCCCCTCTCTGACACTTCTCCTTCTCTGTTTCGCAAAAAATAGCCCTGAGACCTAATTTCAGCTAAACCTTCAAACAGGACTCTCCACTTTCAACTTCCCGAGGAGGAATCAATTGGCTGTCAAATTTCCCCAGCCTTTGCCACTTCCACGTCCTGACCCCGCCCACTCCTCAAGGTCAACGGGAGAGGGAGGGGCGGGGCAGAGGTAGGAAGGAGGAAGCACCCGGCCCACGGCAGGGGAGGTTGGGTCTGGGGTGGTGGCAGGCTGAGGGCGCTCAAGGGGACCAGAAGAGTCACCAGGTCCTGGCCTGGCATCACGCCCCTGGGCCCCTGGCAGAGCCCCCAGACCCAGGCAGATGGTCAGTCTGCAGAACGGGGCCCCTTTGCTGCACCCCCTCCCTCTGGTCCAGAGAAGCTAGAGCTGGGTGAGAATCCCAGCACCCAAGAGAGGAGCAGGCGGTCTCTTCAGTCCCCTACTCCCAGATCTTCCCCCAGCCTGCCACCACCCCTGGGTCCCCCTGCAACTCTTAGGGCAAAACCAGCCTCCTGGCACTGTGTGGCCCTGGGTACCCCAGTCCCACCCCTTCCCTACCTCTAGGAGGGAGAAAGAAGTACCAGGTGGGCCTGAGGTCCACATCTCCCCCAAGCCCTGGGGCTGGCATGATGCCCCACAGGGCCTTATAGCCAAGCTGACCAACTCTGAAGCCCTCTGTCTCTAGCTGTTGCACCAGAACACTTAAACCATACCCAAACCCATGAACGAAGGCCCTCCCAGAGCCCCACGGTCTCTGAGGCAGAGGTAGGACTGGCACCAAGTCACTTGTGCCCTGCGTAAAGGCTAGAGAAGAGGGTGCTGACTCTCACATAGCCCTGTGGGAGCAGGGTGCGCCTGGCTGGGTGATGACTTCTGAGGAGTCTAGCCCTTCCCTGGCCTCAGTTGTCTCAGAGCAGGGAGACAGAAGGAGCCCCAGAGGCCACAGACCCTGGCGTAATAGTTTTCCCAAAGGGGCACCTCCTTGGGAGACGGTGACATCCTGTCACCAGGGATGAAATGGCAGCAGCAGTGATTCAGCTACACACTACGGTGTCTCCCCTGCCTCCCCAGGCAGAACCATGCTCCTGGGGCTCCCTCAGGGTCTACACAGAGCGAGTGCGGGTCAGCTGAGCACAAGAATGCGGCTACAGAGGCGCATGAGCCTGTGAGCACAGGCCCGGGCCAGGAGCCTAAGCTTCTGGCCTGCAAGGGGTCTGGGTGCAAGTCTGCACCCACGGCAAAGCCCACGGTCACCAGGCCTTCTCACAAATACCATACCTCTGACTTCTGCCTCCACCCTCCTCAGATATATACGAGTTTGGAGCCGAAAATTGAAGCATGATTCAGGTGCTAACAGCGGATTCTGTCTGTGAAGCACCTACCTGCAGCACACCTGTGCTGGCACGTTGACAATGAGCCAGCAACATACCCCCCAAGGTAGGACTGTCGCTCCACACTTTGCCGACCAGGACACGGGGCCCGGAAGAGCTGAGTGACTACCAAGGTCACGCAATTCACAGAAGAGCTGGGGTTCGAACCCAGTTCTCCATGCTCTGAGTCCCAGCCCAGGACACAGTCTCAACTCACACCCGTTCCCTTCACTGCGGCACACAAAGGACCAACGCACCCAGAGAACGACACAAAACTGACAGTGCCCAACAGCACTAGCATGGGTGCCTGTCTGTCACACTGGAGTTGTGTGATACCAGAAACATGACTTCACCTCTGTGAACCTCAGTCTCTTCATCCAGAAACTGGCGACACTCACAGTACCTTCTGTTATGGTTTGTGTCTGCATGTCCCCCCAAAGCCTCACACAGTCATGGGGCAGGCTTCTAGAGTTTATAATTGATTCATGGCCCAATGTTGGGATTATGGGTGTGAGTGTTCCACCCGCCCTGGGGCAGGTAGTTTGCATACAATGTAAGGGAGGGAAAGAGGCTGTTTGCCACTCCTCCCTTTTGCTCTTGCTGCTTTTGCTATCTTCTGCGCCATGAACTGTTGCCCTGTACCATGTGCCACTCTGCCTTGGAGCCAGCCCAGTGTATGAACTGAAACCTCCACAAACTGTGAGCTAAATAAATCTTTCCTTCCTTAATTCGGGGTGTCAAGTATTTTGTCTCAGCAATGAGAGAAAAGTAAACAAGACACCTTCCCACAGGGGTGCCCTAAGGAGTAGCAAAAACACCAGGGTAAATGTGCTCCTCGCCGTGCAGACCTTATCCAGGCAGGAGACCTGGGAATTTCGTCCTGAGTAGCTCAAGACCCACGGGTCAGTGCTGGCTTGGATCCACAGGTGGTTTCCACTCCAGGAAATGAAATGCAGATGCCACAACATAAAAAGTGCCAAGCCAAATTGGCGGTTACAGAGTTGCAAATTATAGCAACTCTGAGGTGTGATGTTCACTTCTTACAGCAGCAGAGAAAGGGAACCAGCAGAGAAGCTGTGCCAAGGGGGTTTGTCCTCCTCCCAGCTCCAAGAACTGTGTACTCAGGGGCCTGGGGACAGAGATACCTGGGTCCCAATCATGGTGCATCATTTATGAGCGGTTGGCGCTTGGGTAAGTGACTCTACCTCCTGATCCTCAGTTTCCTCATCTGTGAAATGGGGCACTCAAAGCATCACCTTGTCTGGAGGACTAAGGAATGGGGATGTAGGACACTGAACATGGTGGCTGGCATGCACAGTGCTCCATGATGCAGGTGGCTACAGTGTTATTAGTCATCATTCTCTGAAGCCCCGAAGCTCAGATCCTGTGACCCTGGCCCCATCTGCTACCAGGGATGGAAATCAGGGTCACCTTGGTGGAGCAGTGAGGGACCCACTCGTCACACAGAGGGGTGACCCTGAGCCCTCTCAGCACAGACTCCTCGCTGCCAGAGGCTGATCCCCAGCCTGGGACCCTGAACCACCTCTTAGGGGAGCTTGCCAGAATGCAGATGCCCAGGCCCTGCCCTGGGTCCCAAATGGGATCTCAAACAGGCCCCAAACCTATTTTCAGAGCACTTTTATGCCACACGGACAGGCAGAGGATCAGTGGCCCTGGGGAAACGCCATCCCCTCAGCCCTGTGCTCAAGTCTCCACCTGACACAAACCTGACCCAGTTCCCAGCCTCTCCTCCTGCCAGGCCCCGCAAGCGCCTCAATATGCCATGACACAGGCACGGCACGCATGGCCTGTGCACCTCCATCCCCCTCGAGTCCTCCTCGCCAAGCTGCCTGGCTATTCCCACACACCCTTCAGGACCCAGCCCCAAGCCAGCTCCCAGGGCACCTCTCCCACCCTCTGGGGACACTCAGTCACTCCCCACACCCCTGGAGTCCAAGTCACAGGTACAGTAATGGCCAGTGCTGTGTACTCTGCAACCCCAGCTACTTGCAGATACAGGGCTGCTCCTCGTCCTTTGGGCCCCCGGGCAAGCATCACCTCCTGACCACACCACCTCAGGGAAGTCCTCCTACTCCAGTCTCGGCAGCTCTAAGCGCAGACACCGGAGGGCACACTTATCGGGGGCTTTGTCTGCCTGCTGCTCACCTAGCCAGCCTTCCCACTCAGCCTGTCCCCAGAATGATGACTGGCATGTACCAGCCGGGCCACAAAACCTGCTGAGTGAGTGAACAGATGCTGCAATGGTCAAACCTCCACTTCTCCCATGAGAAGGTAAGCACTGTGTACTGCAAATGCGTGCTAATAACAATTTTTAAAATAAAAATTGTTTTAAACCTTCATCTCCAATACAGACCTGAGCTCCTTGGGGAAGACAACATGTCTACTGCTACTTCACCACGCATCTGGGACCTGCCACATGGCTGGATGGAGGAACACAGCCATGCCTGCTGAACGAAGGGGCGACAGGACCTGAAACTGCCTATGTGGGCTCTTTCAGGGACATGGAAGTCAAATATTCAGAGTCACTGGTTCCATGTCCATAAAGTCATTTAGATTTGAAATAAAAAATATATTGTGAACTACCTAAATTTAATAGCTATGACATTCAAGGGGTGATCCAAAGATATGGTGGATGATTAAATAAAAAATTATTACAGTAAAAGACACAATGTCAAAAATAGGATAAGTGTATTCAGAGTGGGGGGATTCTGAGTGTTTTGAAGGGAATAAATAGCAATGTGTCTTTTTCTGTAATAAAATTTTTAATTTAAACATTGACCGTATATTATAATCTCTCTCATTGACCAACCACTTATGGTAATTTCTGTTAAATAAAAACACTTCCGTGTGTTCTCATCCACCTTATCCCTTGGATCTGGCACCATGCAACTTCTAGCTCTTTCCCAAAGTCAAAATGATCATGAAAGATAAATGTTTTGAGTGGATTCAAGACATCAAGGCAGCTACAACTAAAGATGCTCACGAAAGAGGACTCCCAGAGCTGTTTCAGAAAGTGACAAGAACAATGGGACAAGTGTGTCTGAAGCAAAGGGAATCTTCTAAAAATTAATAGCACTGTGTTTTTCACTGTAATAAATATTTTAAAATTTAAATATTCACCACAGTTTTTAAAAAAATCACACCACATGTATGCTGTGTTTTGCCAATTCCAAGGCATCATCAATAGGAGATTTATTTCGTTTCTTACTAAGAATTAAGCAACGACATGCTATGGAGTATTCTGTGAGAGATGTTAAAATACAGAAATAAAAACTGTATATCTCAGCGTGCGCACGTCAGAAGTGCACAGATCCAGCCTAGCGTCTTCTTCCCAGGCAGGACCGCTCCAGTCCTGGTGGCCCTCACGGGGGTCTGTCCTCCACTTGCCCCCTCCCTTGCAGGATAGGACCCATGTGGCCTCCGGGGTGGGGTTGAGCCATGGAGAGGGGAGCAGCTGAGGGATCGGATACCTAGAGCAAGGGAGGCTGGATGCTCTCCCGGTCCATGAGGCTCCAGGAAGGGGGGCCGTGGGGTCGCACAGCAGCACCCCGGGGCGAGGTGGTGATGGTGGTGGCAGTGGCGGTGGTGGCGCAGAGATAGTTACCGTGACCCGGAACGGTGTGGTGGCTGAGGGCTCCATGCTGGGGCTCTTCTCTGAGAGGCTGCCGGGCAGGCTGCGCCGGGAGCCCGGCCTTTCTTGGGGTGACTCTGTCAACAGAAGGAAAGAGGAAGTGAGCAAATTCAACAGCTCCCATATACACGCCACGGTCTTCCCGCCGCCCCATCCAGGCCAAGACAACAGACAAACAGGTTTCTACAAAATGGTGTAGTCACCGTAGAAAAGTATGGCATTTCCCCCAAAATTAAACACAGAGATACCACATAACCCAGCAACTCCACTCCTAGGCATATACTCCAAAGAAGCAAAAACAGGGGCAAAGATTTGTATGCAAATGTTCATGCAGTATTGGTCAGGACAACAAAATACTGTAGTAGGTGAAGGCTAAGGGCCATCAGCAGATGATCTGATAAACACAGCATGATGTACGGGTGCAGTGGAAGCCACCTCACCCTAAAAGGAATCATATTCCAGTGTGTGCCGCCGCGCCTGCCGCATGCCTTGAAAACATCATACTGAGTGACACAAACCAGACACAAAAGGACCAGTACTGTATGAGTCTGCCCACAGAACACACCTAGAGCGGTCAAATGTAGAGACAGAAAGTGATTGAAGGTTACCAGGGGCTGTGGGGAGGGGATGTGGAAGTCACTGTGAACGGGTCAGCGTTTGGGAAGATGAAAAAGTTTTTTAAAAGGACAATGGGGATGGTCACACGCACTATAGCTGTGAATGCCACCCACCGTCCACTTATGAGACTGATGCGCTGCCTACCGCGCTAAGGAGGCAGGTCCCACCGTCCACTTAGAAATGGAGAAAATGTGGCAGATGCCTGTACAGGAGTGATCAAAAAACACAGTGAGTGTTTACATTTTTTTTTTTTTTTCAATTATCGTAGCATGAGTCTATGCCAAGAACAGTGGAATGATAGTGTTGAAGTAAGGGTGGATAGTTTGAGGGAGATTAAAGGCAATACAGATTTTATTTTAAGAATTTTAAAAATTTAAATATTCACCATATTTTTTGATCATACCACATTACCCTAGCCACTCAGGAGAGAGAGGCAGAGGATTTAAAGTTGGAGGCCAGTGCTCGCTTCAGCAGCACATACACTAAAATTGGAATGACACAGAGAAGACTAGCATGGCCCCGGACAAGGATGACATGCAAATTCGTGAAGCGTTGTGTATTTTTGGGCCAGGGATATAGCTCAGTGGCATAAGCGCCTGCCTGGCAAGTGCAAGGTCCTGAGTTCAATTCCCAGTACCAAAAAA